>NW_007726124.1:435355-516270 GCF_000696425.1 Galeopterus variegatus
AAAAGACAAAA
Organism: Galeopterus variegatus; assembly: GCF_000696425.1. Classification (NCBI taxonomy): domain Eukaryota; kingdom Metazoa; phylum Chordata; class Mammalia; order Dermoptera; family Cynocephalidae; genus Galeopterus; species Galeopterus variegatus. Next base: position 435,367 of record NW_007726124.1, read on the forward strand.
AGGAAAAAAAAAAAAAAAAAAAAAAAAAAGAAATATACTTCATACTCAGACAGTTAAGGACACAGGTTCCAATGGAAGAGAAGTAGCTTTTCCACACATCTTTGGTTTGTAAAAACTCTTTGCAAAGGGGAATAGTTCAGGGTAGGGGGTTTTGAGGTTTGTATTAGAGTAAATAATTGAGTTGACAAATTTTTCAAAAGTCTATTTCTGTTTGCAAGTATACACAGTAGATTCATGATTTCTATTGTCACATTGGATTATTCCTCCTACTTTCACAGCAGCTGTTTTAGAAGTGATCTTTAGCAAACACTATGTGTTTTATTTTCAAAAATCATACTGCAGATATCACATTAATATACAGCATATCTTGTAGGTATACAGAAACCAATAAAGTCAGTAACATATAGGGAATAGTGTACATAGTTATGCCATATGGCAGGCATGACTGCACAGAACAGCCCTTGATGATCCTCCATGACTACAGTGACCAGAGAGATAACACTTGTATTTTGGCCTAACAATAACAACAAAAAAGCATTACATTTTCTTTAAAAAGTGTTTTCCTTTTCCTTTTCCATATTCCTACGTTGTCTCTCCTCCAAAACTGAAGACTGGAGGAAGATCTGCAGCACTCCCCCAATTTTCTCAACCCTACTCACCCCCTAAGCCTCATGAAACACTAGCTGGCACCACAGCCAAGATGGCTAGGTCAATTGTTAAGTGAAAAGGAAAACTAAATGGTTTCTCCAAGAAAACCAAAAGAAAAAAATTCAAGTGTATGGAGACAGCATACTGAAAAATCACAGTGTAAAACATCATTCACTTTAGGAAACAAATTAATTAAACTGTTAAATGTCAAACAAGACCCCTTATTATTCATGTCAGTGAAATTTCAACTCAGTAATAGGTGTGATAGAGATGTCACCTAATTGTTGATGATCTTTCTAAGAAAATTGTTCTCAAAAAGTAGCATCAGGGCTTTGAGAGATGAAATATTTATGGCTGTCAAATCTTTTTCTTAGGGTTACCCATTTGGCCTGTTACTTAGCATACTGCCGTTTTCTACTTTGTTCCCATCACACCTTTCAATACGTTCTGATTACCTGGAGATTGCAAAAAGGCTGAACAGTTCTCACTATAGGCCTCAAGTTAAAATGAGGAACGCACTTCCTGTTACAATAGTAACAGAGGTATTAGAGAGTTCTGTGGGAAAAAAAAAATCATTTTGGTTTTATTTTTCCCTCCAGAATAAAATCATGTACTTCTAAAAGCACACTACATGAAAATTTCAAGAGTCTGCTAAACAACTTAGCAATGGAAAATTATTGCTGTAGCTTACCTAACTATATATTTCATTAATTCTTAAGTTACCCAGAAAGTATATTAATCAAAACTGCAGAATTCCCTCCAGACACAGATTGTTTCCAGACACATTACATCTCTCTGATGAATTCTGCATTGTCTTCACTCAAAAAAACTTTTTGAAAAAAATGTATTTTTGGTCTCTTTAACAACTGCTTTTAGTTATTCAAAGAATGTGGTTATAGCTTTTGAGTGTTTTTAAAGGATGGATTTTGCATTGTCTTCACTCAAAAAGTTTTTTTGAAAAAATGTATTTTTGGTCTCTTTAACAACTGCTTTTAGTTATTCAAAGATTGTGGTTATAGCTTTTGAGGGTTTTTAAAGGAATTCTATTAATCAGAAACTTGATTAACACTTATGTACATTTATGATATAATAATCATTTTATTCTCACAATGATGATTCAAGGCCCTTCAAGATCATAAGACAATTTCATAATTATAAAGATTAAACTATTTAAAATAATTTTATGTTAAGTATGTTTTTAAAAGTAGTATGTGATAATACTTTGCTTGAAAAGCAATATAACTGAAATTAAAATTAAACATAAAGAATTTTTCCAAACATTCAAGGATAATGAGTTAATAGTATATTTCTTTAGTTATCCCAAATACAGCTATTTTAATATTTCGAGAAGCAATCTTATAAAACTAGGCTTCTTAACCTTTGGAAAAAAAGGAAGCTTCCATTGGTTATGTGCACTAGACACTAAAGCCAAATCTCTGTCTCACCCTTGTCCTCTGTCCCCTGAACCACACAATCTGGGTAATACTCAAGCCCAGAAAAAACTAAACTAGAAATGCATGCTAAAAATAATTCAATAGCATGACTCCTCTCTGGCCTAAAAGTGTGGCATTTACTTCATTAAATGTTTCTTAAAAACTCCCAGTAGGAAAGGTATTTAATTTATTTACTGCATGAGTCTATGGAGCATGGTGAAAGAAATTTGCATGGTTTGGAGCATTTCACCATAAGCAATGAAACATTTTTGTTGACTTCAAGCATATATTTCCTGATAGAACCTTGGTAATAAAGAGGTCTCAAGAAAGAAAAATAGCGAAGAAAAAAAGAAAATCACTTATCTGTGACTCATTCATTAGACTCTTGTTCTTTCAAATAAACAGAAGCCCCTCTTTGAACTCTCACCATTTCTGTTGTTGTAGCAATGTTCTAACAACTCTCAGACTACAAATAGGGTACGAGCCTAAAAACCCAAGTAGCCATAGGCTAAACCTGGTATCTCTAGTTCTTTTCTTTCCCAGAGGAGTTGGAAAAAGAAAAAAAACAGAGTACTAAGGACCCCTAAGTTGACTTCTCACCTAAGCATCCATCTGTTCCTCCCAACATTTCAACACGTGCTGTCGCTTTAAACTCAGAATTTCTAAAACCAAAATGACCACTCTTCCTCCCAAACCAGTTCCCCTTTCCAGATCACTGGCTCACTCACTGGTGCCATTATTACCCCCAATTTTTCAAAGTCATATCTTTGATTCATGTAATAAAGTAGGTCCTTCAATTTCAGATTTTCCCTTGAGGTGAGTAGGATCTGTGATGCACCAGTGGATGAATTGCCTATTCCATTGATCATTTACCTCCCTTAATTCCATGTGTTCTAGGATATTCCACAGAGACTATAGATATCCCTCACCAGACTCTAAAGGGCTACTTTTGTCATGCTTTGAGCATTTTAACCCAGTGTCACAAGTCTGTTTATACCTAAATCCAAAGTTCCTGCCCCAGCTTTTATGGTACTCTGTTCTACACTGTCAAAATAAGTTACCAGACTCTAAAGGGCTACTTTTGTCATGCTTTGAGCATTTTAACCCAGTGTCACAAGTCTATTTATACCTAAATCCAAAGTTCCTGCCCCAGCTTTTATGGTACTCTGTTCTACACTGTCAAAATAAGTCCAGGTCCATAGTGACCAGAAGATGTCTTTTCTAGTGTGCCTGCCTGAGAAGAAAGACAGGAGCAAGCCCTGTGGCCTGTAATTAGAGGAAGGCATATTTGGAACAGCCAATGGTCCCAAGAGGAGCTCTCCTTGCATGCATGCCAAAACCTTGAAACAATCTTTCTTAAGTCTCATAGTCCAAATATGGGAAGGGGCTTAAAGTACCCATAAAACAGGATAATCAAAAGTTAATAACAATTAAGAATGGAGATAAGATAGATGTATCAGACACCTATCGTAGTTGATACAACTGAATAGTAAATTTAGCTCTGAGCTTTCTAGAAGTCATAGTGAGCCACAAATGCAGTTTATTCATTCAATTAATTAATTCAACAATTATTAAATCACCACTATGTACTGTTCACACTTTTATGCTCCAGTCCCCTCTCCTTTGGCCCATCTAATCCTGTGTGAAGAATAAGATGGGGGGGTGAGTGCAGGAAGGGGCCTGGCACTGGGGTGAGCTGGCTCTCTGTAGTAGGCCACACAGAAGAGCTGCGTGAGGGCATTTCTCCTTCTCTGTAGCTAGGAAGTTATGATCAACGGTCAGCACCAGCAATGAAGATAAACATATATAGCAAATTTTCAAAGCTCTAATCAGGACATTTTTTAATTCCATGAAAATGCATGACTTCTTGTGAATAACATTAACACCAAATGTAATTAAACAGATTTTTTTTCCCCTGAACTGCCTCCATACATACAGATGGAGGATAGCGTATATCATATCATTCCAATTCCTTCACGACATCTTAGGAATATTGACATTTATTTTATTTGCTTTGAGAAAGGAAGTCTGTTTGCATTAATCTTATTTTAAGAATAAAACAATTAAAAATATAAATGATAAAATTTTAATTTTAAGCAAGTATAATGAAACCTATTTTAAATTAGCTATATATCATGTCTTTCAAATTTTTATACAGATATAGATAGTTATCTTTAACCAGTTGGCCTTCCAATATAGAAAAACTACTAGCTTTACGCTATCGTAGTTCAGATATACCATATCTCCAGATTCAAGACAGTGAAAAAAGGTGGGGAACTCTAGCAATAATGAAAGGATAGGAAAAATGTTCTTTAAATTTAGGTACATGTAGTTCAGAAGAAGACATATACTGTCAAAATGAGATAAATGAAAGTACAATTTTGTGCCATGTTTAAAATGCATCCATAAAAGCTAGATAATAATAATAACAGCTGCCACTCATTGAATGCTTACAACATGCCAGGTGCCGTGCTAAGTGCTTTACGTGTGCTTTCTTATTTCATCCCTACAGCAAACCCATGATTTATTAGCCTCAGTTTATAATGAAAATGATAAACAGAAAGGCGAAATTACTTGTCCAAAGTCAAAATGTTGGCTAAGATGAGGAGCTAGTAACTTTATGCTCTTTTTTTAACCACTACACTACTGCCTCCTCAAAGAGAAAAAGTCATAAAAGGTCACAGGAAGAAATTTTGTTCAATGTACAAAATTACATAGAAATGGTCATAATTACGAAGAAAAGGTAGCGGCAGTCTGGAGAGTCTGAGCTCCTTGGGAACAGTAACACAAGTGCCACACTGCTCAAAAGCAGAGAAAGTGCTTGGGATGTTGTCATTCATTCCTCACTATTCTAAAGTCTGAACTTACAAGGAGCTACAAGGAGCACAGACTAGATAAGCAAATTATGTAGTAATGTTAGAAGATAAGTGCTATGTAAACAAGAAAAAGAAGAGCAAGGCAAGGGGACTGGAGAAGGTTGGAAAGAGTGGTTTGCATATCATTAAATAGGGTTGTAAATGAGGCCTCCACGAAAAGGTCAAATTGGTGCACAAATCTGAAGTGAGGGACCCAGCCAAGAGCTCAAATCTAGAGGAAGAGCAGGAGGGAAGAGTTGGAGCAATAGCCCAAATGGTTTTAGGAGACAGATCTCTCGGCCTTCAGCTGAAGTCTCTTTTCACTTTCAAACAATTTACAAAAATGTAATGACTAGTGATTAATGTAATGATTAGAATGTAGACTATGGAATTGGTGGATGCTAAAATCCGAGAGGAAAAGTATGATGAGAAACAATATTTGCAGAGTCTCAAAGTATTTCCCAACAAGATACTTATTAGTTACAAAGGGAAGAATAGTAGTGTTGCAGTGGAGAATCCTAGGAGATGCCACCTTAAGCAAGGGATCAAGGTTAACATCAGCAGTAATGTCATGTTGATATCATGTGCCCCCAATATGATGCACTGAGAAGGGGCACAACACTTTTGTGATATTCCAGCCAATATTTCAAAACGTCAATATAATAATGAGAAAACACCAAATGAACTCAAAATTAAAGGACATTCTACAAAATAACTGACTAGTGGTCTTTAAAGTGTGAAGGTCATAAAAGACATGCAAGGACTGAGGAATTCCCACAGATTTAAAGAGACTAAAAAAACTTAATAACTAAATGCAATACGTGGTTCTAGATTGGATGCATGGACCATAAAAATGACATTAGTGAAAAAACTAAAATGCTGGTGAAAATTGAGTAAGCTCTGTAGAGCAGTTAACAGTATTATATCAAAGTTAATTTCATTATTTCAATAATTATAGTATTGTAATATAAGATGTTAACATACAGGGTGGACCATAAAAATGACATTAGTGAAAAAACTAAAATGCTGGTGAAAATTGAGTAAGCTCTGGAGAGCAGTTAACAGTATTATATCAAAGTTAATTTCATTATTTCAATAATTATAGTATTGTAATATAAGATGTTAACATACAGGGAAACTGGAGAAGGGTATTTGGGAACTCTATTCATTTTGCAACTTTTCTGTTGCAATGATCTAAAATCATTTCAAAATTGAAAAACAAAGAAGAGTTAGGCTATTGGGGACATTTAGCCTGAGCTCAAACCCTGGCTCCGTACCTCATTAGCACTTGTCACCTCCCTATGCTTCCGAGTTCTCACATCAAAGCTATAGGAGTTTAAGACTCATAATGAGCCACACCACGTTTGTTTGTAGAAACTGACTGGAATAGCCTATCCAGATTATTTATATTAATTATAAGATTGTTTAACTAAAAGAAAAATTATTGCATATAAAATTATTCAATCTATCCAGACCAAATTTTCCTATTACTGCACATAACACATACACATACACATATTCCTTTGGGATAAGGTAAAAGAGACAGAGCACTTTAACCTCTAGGGAGATGGTCTGCAATGATCCCTCATAGGTGAGGATGTTCTCCCCTCCCCTGGTCACTGTGGATGAGATCTTGTACAAGGGCTTTCGTCAGGATGAAGTTCAGAATTTTCAGCCTGACATAACCTTTGAGTGAGAGGGAAGCCGAGAAACATGCTTTCATGTAGTGGGAGCAAGTGCATTGTACGTGAAAGCTCAGGGTTCTTAAGCTCTGTAGTGGGGAACTCTCTTCCTGTGACTGGTTCTGCTACAGGTATACTGCCAAGTCACTGCCTTGGTATGACTGGCTGTATGCAAACTGTTTAACCAAAGGTGCTAATCCTAAAATGTGTCCTCTGCTATTCCCCACAAGTGTGGCCATAGGTTTACACTCATACAAAGTAGACAATACTCACAAGTTGATGCTGAATAAGATAGTGTAATTCTCACGAGAACCTAGAATCACAATTAATACACTAATATACACTATACCAGTGCTACTGAAAGCATGGTCTGCCCATGCCAGTTCATAAATTGTTACATGTTCAAGACCAGGTAACTATAAAAAATATGTAGAAACTTTTGACGCTAACAGAATTTTTTTTTTACTGTATTTTGTGAAAGTCTCAATCCCTAAGTACTGAACATTTAAAAAGAAACACAACACACAAAGATCCTTCACCATAGATAGTTTCTGGAGAAGTGCTACTCAGTTTGGTCTCCAATGAGCTGTTTGTTAACAGTCTGTGACTAGTGAAGTATCTTTCATCAGAATGCAAATCAACTCCATCATTAAGTCTACTGGTTAGTTTAGTTGACAATTTTTTCATAGCATGATTTTCTTGATGAAGGAAGCACTAAGTTGATTTCATTCTGGTACAAGCTCCTAAACTCACTGCAGGCTAGTACTTGGAATAGCACTGCTGTACACTTCATCAGTAAGATGGGGATAATAAGTGTGCCTACCTCAAAGGGATTATTAAATATTAAACTTAATGCAACATGTAGAATGTTTATAAAGAGGATTATATAAATATAAATTATGATTACTCTTACTATTATCACAACAGGACTTACAAAATGATGAGGAAATCATAGCAAAGAGGGCCGATCCCGTGGCGCACTCAGGAGAGTGCAGCGCTGGGAGGCAGCGACACTCCCGCTGCGGGTTCAGATCCTATATAGGAATGGCCGGTGCTCTCACTGGCTAAGCACAGTGCGGGCGACACCACACCAAGGGTTGCGATCCCCTTACCGGTCACAAAAAAGACAAAAAAAAAAAAAAAAAGAAATCATAGCAAAGAGAAAATAGACATAAGAAAAAAATAAGATGAAATCAAAGTAGTTATAAAATAGGCATGTTACATGGTACAGTATACTAATTAGAGGCAGACCACAAATTTGGTTCAGTGATTTTTTTGCAGTCAACAAAAAGAAGAAAATGTGATGTGTTACATGATTCATGATGTACATAAGACTTTTTTTAAAGTGCTCCAAAGAAATACAACTGAGATAGGAGGTGCTCAATTTCCCTGGGTTTGGGTTTCAAGACAAACCTCTAGGTTTCAAACCATTTCCCAGGCAAGCCATTCCTGTAGGCCATCCCATAGAGGAGAATTACTGTTGCTTGTTGGACCTATTTTCAGCACCAACATGGGGAAATTGAGACCATAAAGGGCTGGCTTATGCAAATACTGGGCATGCTCAGTAGAGAGGGGTTATATAACCCTAACAGCTGAGCATGCTCAGTTAAGTGGAGTTCATCCTTTGAATGTCCTTCCTCTAAGGGTACTAAAGAGCACAGAATATTCTCGAATATGTTCGGTGCATGTGGTAGAATATGATCAATGAACATGCCCTAAAAGGCAACCAACTGAGCATGTGTAAGACTATGTTACATAACAGGGAACTACCCCCTTAGTTGAATACTCATTAGATAGCATGAATATGTATTAGATAGCCAACATATAAAAGCTGAATCCCAGCAGAAGGCAGAGCTGTTGCTCACTCTCTCTGGGGCCAGCCCACACTCTGTCTGTGGAGTGTGTATTTCTTTCTTTTTGTATCAAGCTTACTTTCAGCAAGCAGTTGCTCACTCTCTTGACCCAGGCTGTACTAAACTTTAAGTGTGTATCTCTGTACTCTGTACTAAACTTTAAGTGTGTATTTCTTACTTTTATGTTAAACTTGGTGTGAGCCTTGCTCAGTCTCTGGAACTAGACTGCACTCTCTCTGTGAAATCTGTATATCTTATCTGTTACGTTAAACCTGTTTTCATCTTCTGCTATTACTCCGCTCTTGAATTTTCTCCTGTGGTGGAGTCCCTATTAAGAGGACAGGATGGGTTGAGGCCAGCTATGGGGACTCCCCAGGCCCTCTCCTCTGGCATCACAACTAGTCCTGGTTGTGAGTGAAGGTCACTAAAGATTTAAGGTCTGAATTTCAAAATTGAAATTAAAACTACTTTGTCTTTTGCCTTCAATCTGTAATGACAAAAAGAATTTACTGAAGCAAGCTAGAAGTTTTAACAGACTTGCTATAGAAGAAAATTTAGCCATTAATCTGTCATTTCAGTCAAAGCGAAGCTCATTAATAACTTCTATTCAGCTCCAAACTGCTTTCAATTTTTCTATTCCTTTCTGATGATAAGGACCCACATATTCAAATTTAAAAACAAAAAAGTGAATTTACAAATTCTAAAATGAATAGGTAAATAATATTGAAGATAACGCTTTTCTTGTAGACACTACCCTTCTAAATGCCTTGTGAACTCTTAGAATTAAAACATTTTAAAGAGTATGTTTGCCATTCTGTCACACAGTCATTTTTATAAACATTTCAAATTTGAAGATTTTTTGATCAGCATAAATTTGCAAGATAAAAATGATACCTTGATTATTTAAAGTAATATTAGCTAACACATTTTGAAATATGACAAAAAGCAAGAATGGTTTAAACAGAGTTAATTTTGGAAGAAAATTAGTCAGTAAAGCACACTTATTACAGAAATCCAATTTGGTATAAGGAGATGGATTTCTTGAACTATATTTATCCTGTGAGAAATACCTCAAGTTATTATTCATTATTAGCACTAAAATTCTGGGTTTATGTGTATCTGTATTTACAGAAATGAGAAATGGGGTTTATTTCTGACCAGATCATAATCAGGATTTCAGCATATCAACACCAACAGATGAACAAAGAATAAACTACATGGATATTGACTAAAATCAATCATAATTATCCCCAAATGTCTAAAAGCAAGTATAATCTGGAACAAATAAGAAAAATGACTTACCATATTTAAATAAAGTTCACTGAAAACTGTTTCATATATAAGGAAGAGAATCATCCCTTTATACAGTACTACAAAATTCTTAAGGAATGAAAAAAAATTGAATAAAAATAAATATATTCTGCAGAAGGGATTAGATATACAAGTAATCTTCAACTCTTTCTCCTTGAATTTCAGTTTTCCTTATTTTCTCATTTTCATAACAGTCATTTTATGCTCCCTCTTTCCTTGGAACAACCATATATTAAAACTTCTTGTTTCTCCTTAATTTAAGTGAGACAAGCTGACATTTTAAAAAGCAACTATATTTAAAACAAAGAATGAAGCAATTGGATATCCATCAGCAAAAAAGTGAATCTCAACCAAACCTCACACTTCATACAAAAATTATATCAAACTGGATCACAGACTTAATGGAAAATATAAAATTATAAAACTCTTAGACGAAAATACAGGAGAAAAATGTCCAGGATCTAGGGATAGAAGAAGAGCTCTTAGACTTGATGCCAAACGCCCAACCCACAAAGAAAAATAGATAAATTGGACTTCCTCAAAATTAAAAATCTTTGCTCAGCAAAAGACCCTAGTAACAAGATGAAAAAATTAGCTGCAGACTAGGAGAAAATATTTGCAAATTACACATCCAACAAAAGGCTAGTATGTAGAATATACAGAAAAAGATTCTCAGAACTCAAGCATAAAAAAAACAGACAATCCAATTAGAAAATGGGTAAAATATATGGAGAGATATTTCACCAGAAAGGATATACAGATGGCAACTAAGCACAAAGAAAGATCTTCAACATACCTAGCCATTAAGGAAATGCAAATTAAAACCACGAGATGTCACTATGCACCTATCAAAATGGCTAAAATAAAGAATACTGGTAACACCAAAAACAGAGAAGGATACAGAAATTTGATCACTCATACATTGAGAATGAACAATGGCACAACCACTGTGGAAAACAGTTTGACAGTTTCTTATAAAATTATAAATGCAGTAAACCCGCTTCATCTAACTTGTTGCATATGAATGTGTTCTATCTTCTGGACTCACACAAGTTAGTAACCAGTGCACAGTGAACCTGCTTCACAAAATTACAAAGAACTAAATATACATACACAAATGGGTACATGTAAAACTAGAAAAATCTGAATAAGATTGGTAGATTGTATCAATGTCAATTTCCTGGTCGTGATATTGTTTTCACTGGGAGAACTATAAATGGTATATGGGCTCTCTGCATTAGTTCTTACACTGCACATGAATCTACAACTATCTCAAAAGTTTTCTCAAAATAAGTAAGATGAAAAAGGAAATAAGTAAAAAAGAAAGTATAATGGTTGAATGAAGTAATTGTTTCTCATCTTAATCATTCCAATAAAAGCAGCAAAAAACCTTAGTAGGTTATTTTAGTACAGGCTTACCCTTCATAAATAATCACTACCGGTTAGCCAATGTAGCACATAAATTCTTTGAGACTGGTTCCATCAAGGATTAAGGTCTATTTCCCTTCCCTTTGAATGTGGATAGGCTCTGTGACTCCTTTGACCAATAAAATATGGTAGAAATGACACAGTGACAGATTCTGGACCCAGGCCCTAACATACTGGCAGCTTCCACTTCCTGTCTCTTGAAACACTCACCATTGGAAGCCACTTGCCATGGAAGAAATGTGACTTCCCAGAAACCACCAAACTACAAGAAAAAAATAGTGAAGCCACGTGGAGAGACCCTCGAGGATGATAAACCATATGCAAGTACTTTTATGCCCCGTTTCATTTCTGCCCTTGTAAGAAGTATACGGATGCAAAATTGAATAAATTCCTAGGCCAAAAATCAGAAAGAAGCATATAATAGGCATCTGCTAAGCAGTTGTTTAGATAACACAAACTACATTTATCTAAAGGCAAATACGTACAATTTCCTCAAAAAAGCTAATTTTGAGAAAAAATTTAAACATAAATCTAAAAACACTTATAAATACCTGAAATCTGAACTAATACAACTATATGACCCTAAAGGGAAGGCCCTAATTTAAGTCCGGACTAAGTTCTACTGTCATCTGAGCAGTGTATCATCTCCCAGGGAATTGGGAGAAGACAGGGAATCAAAGCAAGCGTTGGATTGACCCTAACACATATGATGAGCTCTGGATGTGTTATAGCCTGAATGTTTGTGTCCCTCCAAATTCATATGTTGAAACCCTAACCCCAATATTATGGTATTTGGAGGAAGGGTTTTTTGGAAGTAATAAGGTTTAGATCAGGTCATCACAACGGGATTAGTGCCCTTATAAAAAGAAGGAACATGAGATCTCTCTTTCTCTTCAAGTGCATACATCAGGGAAAGGCCATGTGAGGATATAAGAGAAGATGGCCTTCTAAAACAAGCCAGGAAGTGGCTGCTGGCACCTTGATCTTGGACTTCCCAACCTCCAGAGCTGTGAGAAATAAAATTCTGTTCTTTAAGCCACCCAGTCTATGGTAGTTCGTTATAGCAACACGAGCTAAGAACAGGGTGCTTAAAAATAGGAGGAGCCTGTCCACTGAGTTTGGACAGGCTTCATGTGGACCAAGGAGAAAATCTAGAAGATAACCTTTTTTTCTCTTTTTCTAAGTTTGTTATATATATCATCTCTGGGCTGAGGATTCTGATAAAAGCATTTTAACTTTTCCATTTAAAGATCCTCCTCCCTTTTATTTGCCCATCAAAGTTTGGCTTAAAACTTCTGTGACACCTCAAGTCTGTTACAATTTCTCTTTTCTCCCTAAAGCCTGATACTGTTAACATTCATATATCTTAGAACTTAAAGTTACCTTGGCTTGCTAATAAGATGCTTCATATATGGTTATCTGATTTCCCAATAGACCATAAATATCTTAGGAAAAAGTACTATGACTTATATCCTCTCTACTCTCACTTTCCCTTATACTTCTCCAAGTACTGATTTGGATATGCAGAGTTCCTAACAAGGGTAGGTCAGAAGTACATCCATTGCTTGCTCTTGGGTCAAATCTGAATGACACAATCCTGGGAAGGGTTAAATATCTGAAATTAAAAATTTTGGTCTTTATATTAACAAAGGAAGTATGGAATATGGGAAAGAAATTTTCTTTCTAAATAATGAAATAACCTTTTTTGAATAGACTTAAGTTCTTTCTTTGTTTCATTTTTCATAAGAAAAATAACATGAACAGTATAAAAATGCCCTCTTCATAATTTAAGAAATGAGAGTTTACCTATAATGTATGCTAAAAAAACTCTGACAGAGAATTATAGCACAGGGCAAATCTGCCAAATTTGCAGTTACCATCGCAAAGAATAAAAATAATTAGATGAGTAAAAAATGAAATGTTTTCTATCTCCCAAAATTGCATATTCTATTAAAACATAATATTTTCACTTAAATATTTTCATATAATTGGCTAAGATTATGGAACTAGAGTATATTTTATTATGGATCATAATTATTAAATAAAGTTTTGCCTTTTCTTTCTAAAATCAGTTTCCTTAAGGGACAGTTGAAATTTCACACTTAAATTATTAAATCTTGAAAGTGGATATGCATGCTAGGCTCTCAGTTTTCTTCTTCTTTTAAAATAAATACCTTAATGAACTGACTTGAAATAGTATCTAAACCCAGGGCTAGTCATCAAGATGGTATACTTTGAATGATTCTTCACTAAAAAGCTGAGCAAGTTAAAATTCTAATTAACATAAACACCAAGCTCAGCGGTTTGCATCCCATACTGGCCAGCCACCAAAAAAAAAATTAACGTGGCAAACCATAAAAGGATAATCCATTATCAGCCATTATCAATTTAATGGTGAGTAGTGCATCAGATTAATTTCCAGGAGAATATAACACAGAGGGATTGAAATAAAGGACTAACCATTTTTAAAGGAAGTAGAAAGGGTGCCAGGGCACAGCAGGTAGGAAAGGCTTGGAGTGAAGAAAGGGAATAGGACAAGGAGAGCAGCCAGGGGAGTGATAGAGAAGAAGATCCTAATCAGTGAGAGGGTGCACAAGAGCACAAGGCAGAGTTTATGGGAGGGAAAAGACAATTCAAGTGATGACATATGACTGGTAAGTTGGGAAACACCAAAGATAAATGTGTATCTATTTGATATTTTTGCCTGAGGCAAGCCTTACATATAGCCTTTGCATTTTCTGATGAATGACTTAATTTAGACATTTGAACTTCTCCATAAAAATATTCCCTAAGTAGAACCAGTGTTTCAATTTGTCCAAGTCCTTGACTGAGCTAACGCTTAAACAGAGGTAGGAGAAAGTGTCAAGAAAGAGGAATAGGATGAGCCATATGGAACAGGAGATAGGAACTTAAACTCTACAAATCTCTTTCCTCACTCCTGCTTCAAACAGCAATTCTAGATTCTACTAGAAATATATAGCACTTTAAATAGACCCTTTCAAAATTGTGAAGGAACATCCCTCCTTTGTTCCTTTACACTCTCCAGTGCACACATGCATAACATACAGTTGTTGTGGAACAGATGCACAAGGAAGCTCCAGACACTAGGGGCGGTTGGAGAGTTAAAAAGTTTATTACGCTAGTGGGACCCAGGTGAACTCACATTCTCAAATCCTGGGACCCCACCCTGAATCTTACAAGGCTGTTTATAGGCAGGTTAGGTGGGCTCTGTAAGTTTCAGTTTCTCCAAATTCACATGACTTGAGTAGGCACCTGATTATTAACTGGGATGACTTCTGGGGGCCCTGCTAGATAAGCACAGTTAGCCACAGAGGCGCTGCATAAGCACAAAATAATTTTTAATTTTGAGTTTTTCCAACACAGTCAATAGTTCTATCTCACCTAAAATGTCTAGTTGCAAGAGTGTCAATGCTTTCTCAAAAGAAAGATTCCACACAAGCTTATGAATAAAATACTGATCAAAGAATTAACTAGGCTTAGATTGACAGAAAAAACCTACCATCGCAGAAAGAAAAAAAAAAAACACCGTCATATATATGTATATAAAAATTAAGATTTGTCATAGGTATGTACATTGAATGCATAAAGTATACATTACATAAATTTAAAGTTAACATTAAGTACAAATCTCCACGAAAAAAAAAGCACATAGATTAAAAAAAAAACTAAAGCTAAGAAAATGCTAACAAAACACTCTCTCTACATCTTTGATCTTCAATGAATCTGAGAAAATGGTAAAATGCTATATTTTTGTTGGAAAATGGAATCGACTATTATGTGAGAAAACAAATAAGATTGATATGCATAGAATTTAACATGCAATAACTTGGGTCAAATTTTATGATCTAATCAACATAGAGAATAAATTATCTTTGAACAGTCTTAAAAAGAGTTATCTTTCCTACAATAATTCAGGAAAAATTAATCTCATAAACTGGATGACTAAAACAAAAATCTTCTAAAATTATATAAATATTATGGAATTTAAGAAGAAAGCACAAAAATGTTTTTCAAAGAACAATGTCTGATAGTCCAGACTTCAACTTTGGTAGATGCCATAAAACCCACTCATGAGAAACATATAGGGACAGCAACCACTTTGAACCTATGTTCCGTGGCTATGAGCTTATGTTTTAGTCAACAGTGTCACAGGCTATTGTATTTTAATATTTTCTTTTTTTTGTCTTTTGTCTTTTTCTGTGTCCGGCAACGGATCACAACCCTCAGTGTCGCCCCCATACCGGACCGGGACCGGCAACGGGATCGCAACCCTCGGTGTTGCCCCCGCACCTCGCTCAGCCAGTGAGCGGGAACCGGTCTGTATGTGGGATCCGAACCCTCGGTGGGAGCGCCTCCGCGCTTCCCAAGCGGCGCACTAGCGCAGTGCGCCACTGGGCCGGCCCCAATGTATTTTAATATTTTCATCAAGTGAATTTTGTTTGTATTTACTTCTTGAAAATATTTAAAATGAAGAGAGAAATTCTGCAAGAATAGTCGAGTAGATAAAAAATGTGTACATGAAATCTAATTCAAATATTGTTCCAATACATAGTATAAAACTTTTTATATTCAATTCAACCCAAGGGATAAAGCCAGTGTCATCCCTATGAATGAAACATGAAAAGACTAATCCTGAGTAAGAACTATAACCATCCAAAAGTATCACAAAACAGATTTTATCCGGTGCTATTGTACCAAAAGTCTTTTATGTGAGACTCCTGCAAAATCCACATGGTTCCACAGCACAAAAATCACAGTCGCATTTCAGAACCTCACATTCACTCAACTGGAAGATCTGGGACACCCTAAGTAATATTAGAAGAATTTCATCAATGTTCACAAGGCTTGTCAGAGGAGAAGAACCAAAGAACAGTGAATTCCTGTTTCGTTGTAAGGACATAAGATATTGTGTGATCTTTATGATCCACAATAAGTATTTAAAAGACAGACAATAAAATTATAAAGACAAACTCCCGTTTTATAAGAATTGTACTGATTTCTTAGTATGCCCTTTACACTAGAGGAGAACAATTATGAAGTAAGTCTGATATGAATATGCTAGAACTTGAGCCTGTCTATATGCAAAGCTTCAATTAATTTTAAATGATCAAACAACTTCACTGACAAGATACGAGAAACCACAGATCTTTTACATTATCGTACAAACTAACAGGCAGAAAGAGGTCACTCTCCAAGGTCAGTATATGCACCATTAGAAACATTCAAGAAAAGAATTCACATAAATGGCTGCAGACAGTTCTGAAGACAGTCCTTGTTAGCATAATTACTCAAATAGTACTTACAAATTTCTCCTTATATCTGCCTATTCCTTAGGATAAATGGCTGATTAGACATATATTTTCTTACAGACATCAAAGAATTCAATTTATTAGAAAAGATTGAACATAGATCATTAATCGCAGAACTAAAACTTGTCTTAGGTAACAAGATCTCTCACTTAAAATGAAGAAGATTTTTCAAATATCATGTGGTTACCTATATTTTTTACTCCTACCAATAAACATAGTGCCTTCACTACACCAACCCAAATAGGAGATAACTGATTATATATACTTGAGAGAAATCCTTCCTCCTTCCCCCACCATCACCACCAAATTCAAGACTTGAAAGTATTCAGGATAATTTGGTTATTTCCAACAATCAAAAGAGACCAATCTCATACAGGAATATTGGCCAATAATTAAGGAGACATCAGTTGCCTTAGCAACAGATTCCTTCCCAAATAAGCACTGTTTTCATTCAGCAGCCTTTAGCCAAAAGGGGAATTAAATCACTGAAATCAACAATTCCTTTGTTTAGCAAACAGAACAGCTTTCCAGGTCTCAAGAAAACAGACCCCTTGCAGTTGGTCCAGCACTGCCCAAGGTAGCAGTTGTTTAGTTGAATAAGCCAACCTCTTGAATTACAGGATTTTATCATCAAAACCGCTGCTAACAGAACTGCTAGCTTTTGCCAAAGAAACATGACAAAAGAGAGAGCATCTCCTAAGTGATACTAATCAATATATTTAGCCAGATAGATTTTAACCTTACATAGAGAATCTATGTGTGTGTGTTTCTATGTGTATTAATGTAGTTCCAGATGTCTAATTTAGCAAAGAACTAACAAACCTACTCTGTTAGCCAATAAATAGCTTCTTTTACTTCAATTTCTATGTGTAAGAGCCTAACCTCATATTAGGCAATTTAAAAAATATTTTACGTGGGTCATCACCAAAACTCAGAAAATGAATAGCTAAATTTCTAAACTCTATCACCTAAAGTTATCACTGAAGCTATGAAGTTATGTAAAGAAGCTAACTACCAAACTTAATTGTTGCTCATTTTCTGATAAGTAGTAATAATAATAATAAATAAAGGCTCACTATCATTGCTCTCTCTCAATAAACACCTACTTGAACTCGAAGGGCTCCACAGGGTAAAAATTTACTCTAAAAGAAACAGGCATCAAACTCTTAGCACAAAATGCTTATATCCTAACTGTATTCCATGATCACTAATGTCTTTATTTTAGGCTATCTCCATAACAAACAACCTCACCTTTCTGATCTTACTCTACAACATTCCACTCTTCAGTCCTACCCTCTTCCCCACACAGACCCCCACTTCGCCGCCAGCCTGGGCTCCATATTTCTCTTCTGGCAAGAAGACTCCACCCTACCCCACAGCTAGCAAGTTTCTGAATTCATCTACATGTCAGGATCCAGCTCTGATGCCCACAGTCTTTGTCCTTCTCACCCTTCTGTGGCTGCCTATAACCCTTCACATTCTGTCTCTCTCCCTTTTTTGGCCTGCTTCTTTAATTTTTTTAAAGGAATTTTTTTAAGGAATAAACTCAAATCAAAATAAACTCAAATCAGACGAAGGTAAATAAAATTTTTTTAAAGTAACACATTCTCTGAGATTAGAGGTTTATTCCCCAAAGGAACTGCTAATAATTTGGTGTAAACTTTCAGGTATGTCTTTTCCACATCTATACAAACATATTTGTTTTTTCACAAAAGGGAACTTTTTAAACTCTCTTTCTTACCTTTTGTCATGCCTAGATGGAGAAAATTTAGTTTAAAAAAATTAAATATGAAAGAATGAATTCCCTGAATCTGTAAGACCGGCCTAAAAGCACAATTCTTACTTGATGGGAAGGCTCATCTCGCAAAGACCAGGAGGCACAGAGATCGATGCAAAAGCAAGAGGCTTTTATTTCCGGCATGCTGGAGGTCGCCCCGTTTTCAGGACAGGAGTGGCCTCGAATTCACAATGCAAGCAGCTTTTATACAGTTTTTTCTGAACAGATATTGTGATAGGATCAACTGTTGGTTATCTGTGGCGCTTTTAGACTTACAGGTGGGCTTCAGCTGGCACCTTTTGGGTTTACAGGTGGGTTTTAGCAGGCTGGCACCCCTTTAGCGCATTTCTCAATTGTTTACCTTCCCCGGGGCCTGGCTTTGAACCAGCTATTTCCTGGAACCGGTGGGAGCTATTAATGTTTAGTGTGCTCGGGCTCAGGCCTGACCTTTGTCATGGCCCCTGATAAGCTGCGTTGCTTATGCATTGTTACAAGACTGCGTACATTAAGGTTATATTTTTCTACAATTCTACTACTTATATTCTATGCCCCCCCCACATTACAATTTATTTCCAACAAATCCATCTCACCCAAACACTGAGCTGTACACATTCACTTTTTATTTTTATCCTTTGCTCTTTGTTCCATCCTTGCCTATTCCTATACTATTCCCTTTTCTATTTAAGAATAATGAACACTGTCCAATACGGTACTATATTTTTTCTGATAATGAAAAATCAACAGAGACAAAGTATTTCCAGTGAAACAGAGATGTCTAGTTACCACCAATATTCCCAATACTAACTAAAGTTTTTAATCAACTAATAAATTTAAAACCATAATGTTTGGAGACGTATGAAACCAGCTTTCTAGTTACTTTGAAACCTTTAAAACTATATTTGGCTTTAATTCATATTTTGTCTCATTTTTAACAACAAAAAAAATGATAACTATAATTGTAGGTATGAATAATAAATGGGGATATTACCCTCTCTACGATTAAAAAACCTTAAGCCTGGGCCGGCCCGGTGGCGCACTCGGTAGAGCGCGGCGCTTGGGAGTGCAGTGGCGCTCCCGCCGAGGGTTCGGATCCCATATAGAGACCGGTCCGCTCACTGGTTGAGCGCGGTGCAGGCACGACACCGAGGGTTGCAATCCCGTTGCCGGTCGCAGCATGGGAGCGACACTGAGGGTTGCAATACCGTTACTGGTCACGAAAAAAGACAAAAAGGGAAAAACAAAAACAAAAACAAAAAAACCTTAAGCCTGAAAATGTTTAAAGTCTTTACCTAGCAGATAATTTCATCCAAAGGCTGATGCTTAATTTCTAAGTCCACTGTTCACTAATACTGCAACAAATGATGCCAAGAAATAACACTGCCAGGAGCACTGAAGTCTCTCATTTACAAATAAATCAGTGTATCAGAGTCCCAGGATGCCCACACATTAGACTTAAACTGCCAGTAAAACTAAGCATTTACATTACCATGGGATACCATTACTCATTTAAATGTCATTCCCAGGCTCAAAACTAGGACACTATTTTTGTGACTTTACAAATTTATCTATGATGGAGATAATTCAAAGTCATATTCCCTTAGGAATGAATGTAGAAGACCACCAGATATTAATTAACTCTGCCTAAAAGTCTTGGTTATCTCATGTACAGAACTGAAAAGCAAGGATATTCATCTCTCATCATCAGCTAATATTTATTGAGCGCCTATAGGGCATGTGGTACAAGTCACCTACAAGGGTGGGCTCTAAAGGCTGTATTATTCAAAAGTGGAAAATGCTGTTGTTACTGTGTAAAATGTGCATGAAATCTGACCATATTTTCTACTGAGCTCTACTTACACATATATAATAAAGTAGGGTGCCTGTGTTTCTTTGAATCAGTAGGAAGGGTTACCTTTCACCCTCACTCACTAGACAACAGCCGTCCTTCACCTCAAGTATTGACAATACTGTGCAACAGTATCTGAAAAATATGACTGCTAAATATGCTTTATTGTTACAGGACAGTAAGGGATCGATTCATTTTAAAAGCCTTGATTTATTCTAGAGGAAAAGTGTAATAATGCTGGTTAAATTAATAGCCAAATCTTTAGATCAGTCAATATCAAAGAATAATGTAAAATTGTCTTGAGGACTTTTACAAGAGAAATCTGAAAAACTTCAAATGCTTTGGCATTTTAAAAATTATAAACTTTGGGGCCGGCCCGGTGGCGCACTGCTACAGTGCGCCGCTTGGGAGCGCAGCGGCGCTCCCGCCGAGGGTTCGGATCCCACATACAGACCGGTTCCCGCTCACTGGCTGAGAGAGGTGCGGGCGCAACACCGAGGGTTGCGATCCCGTTGCCAGTCCTGGTCCGGTACGGGCGCGACACTGAGGGTTGCGATCCGTTGCCGGACACGAAAAAAGAAAAAAGAAAAAAAAAAAATTATAAACTTAGTTATGGCCCAGTGCAACCAAGGCTTTATTCTGAGTGCAGAAGGGCAAAAACTGCCAAATTTAAGGTGTAGGATTATTTATTGTTTTTTATTTTTAGTTACTAGATATTAGATTTCATAAGAATGTAAGAGATTCTGTAATAGATCTGCAACACAACCAGCACCACTTTAGACAAGCCCAAGTACAAAATGGCACCACCCACCTCCTCCGTTCCCCTCCCCCCTTCCCTTTACAAGAAGCCTCCTGACTTAAACAGAAACCCCTTTTGCTTCCACAAGGATGCAGTTCTCCACCCCAATCCACATTAGCATAATGACCCTCCTTGATGGTATCAGCCAGCCCTTGGAGCACTATTAAGCTCTACTCCCCACCCCCACCTGGTGCTGTCCCCTTTTCAGGGCAGCCTTGGGCTGCCTGCCACTCTGAGTACAGCCCAGCAGATTTCTTTCTTTAATAAAGTTTGAACGGTACCCAGTATCTGGGCTCACTTTCTTTCATTCTGCTATAGACATATGGAAGAAATCTAGTTTAATCATTAACAAAAATGAAACTGGACCTACTCATCAATCGCTCAATAGGAGAGTAAAACTTTTGGCTAGTCCTATTCGCTGTGGCTTTCATTATGGGTTCATAATTAATAGGGAGTGAGAAATGTACACACCCCTGCTTGAACTACATTGTGACAGCTACTAAAGTATGGAAGCCGACCAGATATTTCAACCTGGGTCCAAATCTGCCTTGCTCAAGTTATTTACCAAGTTGTAATGAGTAAGAATTGCTTCTAACTGACCTCCTTGGCCACCAATAAAGGACAATATTGAAATTAACACCACAAAAGCTTCTAAAAACCCAAAGCAAAGTCAAGTTACCAGAATTAAGTGACAACATTTTTGATAGTATATTTAATAATATTTTTATATATTATAAAACTGTAATTAATTTTTATTATTTTAAAACTTTATATATACATGTACTTTTTCTAGTCAGTTCTCAAAAGTGATAAATATCGACTCTCGTGGAAGACTACAGAGGCATTTATTTCTTAATGAAAAAGCAATGGGATTCTTTTCAAACCTAAACATACTGCTGATTTTGATTTCTTACATGGATATGGACATAACTATGGTCTATCCATCATCACTCTGCACCTGACATTCATTCAACAAATGTTTCCTGAGCAACTACTGCGTGATATGGATGAAAAAAATAAGTCAAATAAGATACAGTCCCTTCCTTCAGGGAGCTCACTGACTAGAGATGATGTTCTAAGCATAATGAGGGTAAGACACAGAGTTCCGATTACAAGAGCTTAACAGAGGGGCACCTAACCCAGCAGGGGCAGGAGGTGAGCTAGGTCAGAGAAAGTTTCCTATGACGTTTTAAGTTTTTCTAATTTACCAATTACAAATTTTATCTAAACCTTATCTGCTGTGATGGAACCTCTCTTTCCTATACTCATCAATATTGATAGGTTCTGAACATAACTGGTGCCACTTTAGGCAAGGCCAAGCACAAAACAGCCCCAACCCCTCCCACCTTCCCTTTACGAGAAACCTCAAGATTTCTGCAAAACAGAAACGCTTTGCTTCCACAAGGGTGCAGTTCTCCACTCTGGTCGCATACCTTCCGCATTAGTATAATGCCCCTCCTTGATTGTATCAGCCAGCCCTTGGCACAGTATATAAGCTCTCTCACCCCCGCACCTGGTGCTGTCCTCCATTTTGAAGGCAGCCCTGATTGCCCTCCACTTTGAGTACAGCCTGGCAGATTCTTTTCCTTTAATAAAGCTTGATCGGTACCCAGCGTTTCGGCTCACTCTCTTTCAGATATGTTTTAGGTAATTCTAATCTGTGTTCTTTAAATAAAACATACTCTCCTGGCACAATTTAAGATGCTAAAGGAAAAGGGCTTTTTAAAATATTTCTATTTTTCTGCAAGAAATGATCCTTTCTAACCTTTCAGTGCAGTATTGTCTTAGAACCACAAAGAAGCTGCTCCAGAAGAGTTGTTTTCTATTATTCCTCTACATCTTATCCTGTGACGTTCTTCAAACATTTTAAATACAGAAGAAAGACAAGTAGGCAGTGTGGAGAGTGAACTGGCAAACTGGCCACTCAGATTACAAAACATCTCACATCCTTTCCAAACAAAGAGCTTGCCATATAATCTGCTACAAATCGCTAGGAAAAATTTAAATCACTTAAAGTGAAATGTTTCAAATTGTAAGAAAATAAACTGCCATAAAAAATATATAGTGGTATACCCACCAGTATAATAGCTACACTGTTTGACCTTTGAGAAAAATATTAACCCACCTTTTGTTGATGGCTTCTAAATTGAACTTGTTGCAGTTTATAAGAGATGAAAAGAAAACAAAAGGTATTATCCATATTATTAGCTATTTATGATAACCCCTTTTCCCCAACTGGAAAAGGGGTTATCATAGCATATTTTTATGCTATCTAAAGTAACTAAATCTGAGGCAGTACTTCTTATGCATATCAGCCCTCCTGGCACCCTAGAGTACCAACACCATCCTGTAGTGCTCTTGTACTGTCTTTGCCATCACATCAGAACTTAAACTTAGAGAAACTGTAGCACAGAAAATAAAATGGCTTGCCCAAGGTCACACAGTTAATTAGAGACAAAATAGGGATTAGTATCTATATCTGCTAATTCCTTTATTCCTCAGAATTCTCAACCAAAAAAACTGTCTCTAGTACCCAAAGATAAGAATAAGAACACAACCAAATCTATTTTGCTCTGAATTTCTCAAATATCTGAGCCTCATTTCATTAGGAGCAATCCAACACTTTGTATTGCATCTTAACACTGAAAAACTTTCCATTTTTATGTCCTCACCCTCTATGGTATTAACATTTCACATCTGGTAAGACCGTTGTCCTTTAGCAACACACAGTTTTAAAGTTTGTTCCAAACCCTAAATAATGAAAGTATCTCAATTTTTTATATAAACAAGAGGAAGAGGGAAAAAAGTGAAGTGGTATCTCTCTCTTGCCCACCTGTACATTAAAAAAAATATATTAAAATGCCACTCACAGAATTTCATGAGGACACAGTACAGAGAATAATAACAAATGCAAGTCACCAAGAGTTGACATTTCCATGACCTAAGCTTGTTGTATACTGTACCTCCTGCTTATGTCTACTGACATCCAGGAGGAAACCCTAAGGGAGTTGTTTTGAGTGAGGGTTTCTGTATGTCTCTTTGAATAGGAATACAAAGTGACAGAAAAATAACTCAAAATTGCTATAAAATGAATGGTATTTCCAAATGCGCAAGCAAACAACATGCACTTTAATGTAACACATTTCTTCTTATTTGGCAGTAAGTTAAAACATATGTTGTTTGAAGTTTATATAAAATGGATGAAAAGGTGTTATTTGTGTTAAAAATGAAACCAAATTACTAAGTGGTTTAAAATCCATGGCTTTTATTATCCAAATGTAGCCAGTTAAAAGTAATGTCACTTGAAGAGTAAAAATAAATTAGGGTTAACAGTTACCGGTTTGCTTGTTTTTTGATGAAAGAAATAAACAAAGTAAAAACCTTCAAAAATATGCACTTAGTCATTACAATTTCACAATTTTCTTTAACACAATTCCAAAAAACAAACAACAAAGAAATTTAGTTACCCCTTAAAATCAAGAACAAGTATTTTTTCCTGAAGGTTTTTTCTTCTATGAGTTACCAGAGAAAGAGCTGTGTTCATCACACTTCAAAAAGGAAAAGTCAGTGGCAGCAGGTAAAAATCAGGTGGTCACAATGTCTTCATCAACTTGCCCTGGGAAAAAAATCTCATGAAGAACAACAAAAACCAAAAACGTCTCTATTATCAAATATTTTTTTTTAACCATTGATAGTTTGATTAGCACTTTTCAAAAGAAATAAAAACAGGAGTACACACTCTTGAGTATATTTTTTTTTAACCATTGATAGTTTGATTAGCACTTTTCAAAAGAAATAAAAACAGGAGTGATTAGCACTTTTCAAAAGAAATAAAAACAGGAGTACACACTCTTGAGCTGTTTAGACTCAAGAAAGGAAGAAAGAGAATAGAGGTTCAAACGGGCTGGAAGAGTAAAAGTTTAGAGCTTAAATTTTAACAACCAAGTTTTGGTACTTTGTTTTCAAATATCCAGAGATACTTGTTTCTTAGGCCTTAGGTACCTGGCACAGGAGACTTCCTTCTAAAGTCATTATAACTTATTTAGGATTCAAACTAAAGTCATTTTTTTTTCTGTTGACCACTGCATAATAATAGCAAAATATTAAGATATGGTATGTCCCCAAAAGATCAGATAAGTTAGCCCTAATAAGTAAAATCAAAGAAGCATGTTCTGCTACAATAAACTGTTAAAGTAGATACAAATGCCTTATGGGAAAGCCTACATCTTTTGTACTCTATAAAGAACAGTATCCTATTTTGAGTATTGATAAATATTAAATTAAAAAAATTTATCATAAATTGCATTAGCATCACTGATTGGCATTGAAGACAGACCCGATGACAAAGAAGGGCTAACCCGCAACCAATATAATCAGTGACACTGTGTCCAAGGAAGAGTTGTCAGAGATGTCATCACAATACTGCTTTTGCCCTCAGTTAGGTTGGCCAAATACACTCTCAGATGCAAAACACCTTAGTTACATTGCTTACCATCTTTTTTTTTAATTTATAAAAAATGTTTTTTACATTTTTATTCTTATCTGGAAATAAGAGTAGTTAAGAAACTTGGGGTACTTCAGAAACTTTAAATTATAATATTGCCCATGTTGGTAACAACTATTGACCATCAAAAAAAAAAAAAAATACAATTTAAGTTTATGGAAGCTGATAATTTTAAGAGGAAGTAAATTATTAACCATAGATTAGACTTCATTTTCAAATATGATCTGCTTCTGTTAACATTTCAAATAAGTGTTAAAAGATAATGGTGAATATCTTTCTTTATTCTCACATGCTAGCATTCTACAGATAAGTAAGAACTCAAATGCTTTTTAAGAGACATAATTCCATTAATCCTCACAGTCTCTCTGAGACTTATATGTAACCCTTGCCTTTTTCCTTCTGTCCTTCAAAATTAAGTGAACAATAAAATCATAATTGAGATCTAGATGATAAGTCTTACCACATCTGTAGTACTCAAATGACTAACCAGAGCATCACATTTCAAACACTTGGTCAGCTGGAATCTGGATTTAAGATGAAGCAATGATGTCAGTAGAACTAAGTCTGGCTACTTAATTGATTCAAAAAGAATGAAAACATTTCCTGAATTTCATGCTCTATAAGCTTTTATTATAAATTTGTTGGTAGTTTCAAAGAACGCTTTATTCTTAAGGTAGCTTTGAGGCAATTAGTTAGTGGTTAAACAGGGCCCATTTTGGTTTAGGGGGTGCAAAGGGTAAAAGAACAATAGCAAGAAAAGTGTATGATCCAGGCCTCACAGTCACAACAAACATAAAAAAGAGGTCATATGTGTAGTCACAAGAGAAACACTGACAGGGTTGAAAGACTAGCATTCATCATAGTGCACTATTAATTAATATTTCTAAAAATTAGGTAATTATTCTATGAATAGCTCAATTACATTGCTTTTTCTATGAAAAGAGTTAATTTACCAAATGAAATATTCCAAAATTTTTATAACCCTTTTATTGGCTTTTTCTTCATTTCCTTAATATACGAGAAACCAGTACAGTACCAAGGGGCAGGGCATGGTAGGAGTGGTCTACCCCAGTAGAAAGAAGTGTTTTATTACTGGCATTTTTAAAAATTGCTCACACATGGTGATAATTAAAAGCAGATCAATTTTCAATTATACTATTTAAAAAAAAAAATTCTCCAACATACCATATTGCCCCAGAATGGACCTCTCCCACTATCCCCTCCAGGTGTTGGCATGCCCTATTGGAAATCTCAAAAGAATAGAAATGTCGGAGACCTTGTCACAATCTCTAGCATACTCTGCATTTATTTATCATTCTTAAGTGCCTTCATCACTGTTTTCTCCTCTTCCTTTTTCTCCTCTTGTTTGTTCAATTTAAAGCATTTTATAAAGAAGATAGTAACGCTGATTTTAGATTTTGTTGAATATTAGGCTGGAATGGGGAAAAATAAAACTAAAATTCTATTCATCTAGTAAAATACTGCTCTCAGAACATAAGTTTTAATACTCATGTACTCAAATTACAAAATACTTCAAAATGAAAATAAATATTCAGAGCTTTCAGTTTCTAGAAAAATGATAAGGGAGCTGTTGAAAATTAAATAATTAAACACTTCTGGAACAGTATGATTCAAGAGTACCCAATACAAATCTTTTCATGAACTTTTTGAAGTACCCTCATATACAGGCAAGTTCACACATTTCATAGCTCTGAAGATAGACAACTGATACTTATGAAAAATGTTTTTGAGACCTAATGCTGTTAATAGTGGTAAGAGACATATATTTCATGCCATTCTTCCATATGTCTAAAATATTTCTCATTTAATTATTTATGAAAAGCCTCAATTTTAGAGCTGTCTTACATACTACAGAAACCTTTACAGAGCTAGGGTGAATATGAAGTAGAAACCACCCAGAAGCCAAGTATGCTACGACATAAAGAAAACACCAAAGAGCATTTGGAATCTGGCCTTGAATATGAAAATCTACCTGCAGAAGCAGACGTGCTTCATTGAGGAAGACATGGTGTCAAACCCTTTAGAAAAGGTGACAACTGAAACCACTGGAGAGCCACTGAATTGAGAACTGTGGGAATTTCTAAATTAAAGGACCTTATGGTCCTTTCTTAATATCCATTTGAATGCACAAAATGATGAAATTCGAGGACTTGCATCCATTTTGCATATCTCATCCCAGGACACAGATTGTGTCTATGTTTGCCTTAACACAAGAACCAATACAAAAGGAAGAATTTCTTTGTCTTCGGTCTAGTTGTCTGGTTTGGGCACTGTCAGTAAATTAAACAGTTTATATTTGTGGTACAATATAGACATCTGTTCTTATGAATCCAATGTCAAAACTTCATTTTTTAAAAACACAATTAATTTGACAGAAAGCATACCAATGGTAAAAATATTAAAGTCAAGCCTGGCTTCTCTAATTGATTATAATTATCACCATAGTTCATATTTCAACTTTTTACAATTATGGAAATACCAAGAACTCAAAATTTGGGGGAAACTATTACTATAGTTTGACATTACTATAAAGTTCTTTTTTCATTGTAAATGACTCAAAAGCAATTTCAAAACATCACTGATTTCACATTTTTATAGAGTAACTTCAAGGCAAGCACACTGTTACTTTGAGAAAAGTGATTTGTTCTAGAATCAGGAATACCAGGCCTTTTCAACTTTCTACTTTATTGTACAACTTAACTATGACAGCAACAAAAGGCAAGTGCTTGTTTACAAAAGGATCCTAAATCCCTCATCCTAATTTTCAGTGCTAACAAGAATTATGTATTTCAAAATGATCAAATCTATCCATAAAATAGTTAAACACAGGCACCTCCTGTGTTATGAACATCTGACTTACAAACATTAGTTGATGTACTTATTTTATTCAGAATCAGGTACAGTGCTAGGCACTGGAATTTGAATCATAAACAAGACAGACAATGTCACTCTCTCAAGAAGCTTATAGTGTCTTGGGGGATACACCAAGGATTAGCACTGCGGGAGCCCAGAAGAAAAGCACACAGCCCAAACGAATAAATCAGGAATTCTCTGTGGAAGAAATGATATCTGTGCTGAGCAACATATGCTCAAATCTCAATAACTTTAAGCTCTCTGACTACAGCTCCTGGCCTTTAACAACATTCAGGTTCATAAACAATATTTCACATAGGTAAAGAACCACAGCACACAGAGCCTTGCAGCATTGAGGCATTCTGTAAATAATGTCAGTATATACTATAAATTTGTGGCTAACTTAAAAATATTTATTTAATCTTGTTTGTGAACCACCTCCCCCAAATCAGAAAAAGAGCCTCCAAAGTCCTATTCCACATTCTAGACTGTTTTTCCTCTGCTCTCTCCTTGAAAAACTTCGGGGGAAAACTCCTATCACCTCTCTTCTTTATTAAACTCATTGTTGAAGTACAACAGAAAAGTGAAGAAATAAGGTCATGGCTGAAAGAATTACCACAAAGTGAACACACCCACTTAATCATCACCCAGCTTAAGAAATGGAATATTACTAGCACCCCTGAAACTTCCCTTGTGCTCTTTCTCACCCCACATGTAACCATTATCCTGATTTCTAACTAACCTCATAGATTAATTATGCCGTCCTTTGAACTTCACATAAATGGAATCATACGGTACATCTTATTTTGAGTCTTTCATCTTTTGCTCAATGTTATGTTTGTGAGATTTATCCAGGATGCTGTGTATAGAAGTAGTTGAATCATTTTCTTTGCTTTTGGAGTATTCCATTATATGAATAAAACACAATTTATTCATTTCCATGTTTTGTTATTATGATAAATACTATGAACATTCATGTATTTGTCTTTTGGTGAACATATATATACATTTCTATAGTGTCTACTATATCTAAGAGTTGAATTGACAGGAAACAGGGTGTATATATGTTCACCTTTAATGGATATTGGCAAGCAGTTTTCTAAAATAGTTTTACTACTTCCAATAGTAGTGCATATGAGTTTCAGTTGTTCAATATTATTAATACTTGGTTTTGTCAGTCATTAATTTTAGCCATTTTGTTGGAGATGCATTGGTATCTCATTGTGGCTTTGATTTGCCTTTCCTTGCTGACTGTTTAAGCTTTAGTATCTTTGTCTATGTTTATTGGTCATTTGGATATCCTGTTTGTGAAATGCCTGTTCATATCTTTCACATTTGTGAAATTAGGTTCTTTATTTTTCCTGTTGATTTGTAAGGATTTGTTATGTATTCTGGAAAGAAATCCTTAGTTCTATCCTTGCAAATATCTCCTCCTATTCTGTGACTTGCCTTTTTACTTCTAAACAATATCCTTCAGTAATAAACATTCCTAATTATGATGTAGACAAATTTATCAGTCTTTTCTGTATGGTTACATTTTTTGTCCTATTTAAGAAATCTTTGCCTGCCTCAGGGTCATGAAGATATTCTAATTTCTTATGTTAGAGGCTTTACTGTTTTACCCTTTACATTTAGATTTATAACAAACTTAGAATTGATATTTGTATATGGTGTGAGGTAGAGGATCATGATTTATTTTTTTTCTATCAGGCTATCAGTTGGATCAGAATATTTTACTGAAAATACCATCCATCTTTGTGGTTTTACAGTGACACTTATGTCATGAAATCAAGTTTCCACATATGTGAGGGGGGGTCTGTTTTTAGACTCTATACTATTCCATTAGACTCTTGTCAGTCCTTATACCAATACCATGCTGTCTTGATTATAGCTTTATAATAAACCTATATATCTGGTAGTGTAAATCTTCCAAACTTTTTTTCTTTTTCTTCAAGATTATTTTGACTATTATTGGTCTTTTGCATTTCCATATAAATATTAGAATCATTTATCAATTTCAACACAAAAAAATCTTTGGTCCTACCCATCTGTTTTTGTTTCTGCTCTGCTAACAGTCCTTCATCTGTCTCCCTCCCAATAAACTCAGATAATTTTGGAGCATATTTCTCCCAGTTAGACCTTATGCACTCTGCAGAGAAGACATGAGGTACCAGTATGAGGTGTTTCAGAGTAAAGGCTCATGGTACTGCTTGAGGAGCAAGCCCTTGATTCTCAGAAACAAGCTTCAGTCCCTTAAAGAGTTGGCAAGGAAACATATTTTTTAAAGAGGCAACTACTCAGACTTCTCATGAAATATATTTATGATAATTGCCAGTATCATATACTTCTAAAGTTTCAAGGGATATTCAGAAGTTCAGTTCATATCACTCTTTAAAATCAATGAGAATCACAACATTGTTAGAATTTTACAATGCAATGTCTCTTCAGGGGTTATTCCTTTTTTAAGCCCAGTATTACTTTAATATCAGTTTTTAAAATGAATAATATCGCATATCCTTTTTATTTTATACTGTTATGAGAACTGCAATGGCATTATTTTCCCTTAGAATTTTAGCTACATGATGTCTATCATATGTTCTTGTGCTCTGAATTCTCAACACCCAACTTACAAGCAAGCTTTAGAATTACAACAGTCTAAAATGAGAAGTCAAGCCATGCCTCACCGACATCCGCAACTAGCCCAGAGACGACCACCAAGCTGTCACCAGAATCTCCCTGGTCTCCCCAGCCAGAATGAGGGGGGTGCCATGGGCCTTGACCAAGACCCCCTCCTTCCTACTCCTCCCACTCTATTTCCTTTCTCTTTCCCCTCTCCCCCTCATCCCCCAATTGCTCTGCAACATCTTAGAAAGTAAAAAAATGATAATATTAATAAATTAATTAATTTAAAAATAAATAAATAAATAAATAAAATTAGAAGTCAAGAGTTTAAGATTCCAGTTTGAGTTGTGTCATCAAGAATTTATAACTATTTGATGAAGTTTGAATGTGCTGTCCCCTCCAAAACTCAAGTGGAAATTTGATCCCCAGTGTGGCAGTGTTGGAAACTGATTTAGTCATCGGGACAGATCTCTCATGAATAGATTAATGCTCTCCTTGGGGAGGGGGTATTAATGAGTGAGTTCTCACTCGATTAGTTCCCGCGAGAGCTGGTTGTTTATAGGACCCTACCTCACTCCACTTCCTCTCGCTTCCTCTCACCATGTGATCTGCTTGTACCCACCAGCTGCTTACCACTTTTCCACAATGAGTAGAAGCAGCCTGAGGCCTGTGCCAGATGCAGCTCTCCAAGAATTGTAAGCCAAATAAACCTCTTTCCTTTATAAATTGCCCAGTCTCAGGTATTCCTGTAATAGCAACACAAAACAGACTAATATACTATTCATATACAGACTTTCTGAACATACAGAGCAATTACATTGCCTATGTTTAATATATCAACAACTTTATATCTAATATAGTCAATTAGACTACAATGGACTTACAGACAGGGACTGTTGGGTCCTACATCTTAAAAATACTAAAGCTCAATAATTGTGCTTGAATTCATGAATAATTAACTTTGATCTCATCACTATTTTAGGTGAAAGGATATAAGAAAGAGAGACTAAAAAAAAAAATACTTGAATGGGAAGTTGACTCTAAATGGTAAGAAGCTAGATTTCACATTCAGCTTTGTTCTCCCCATACTCACTGAGGATGACATATCAATTTAGGAGAGTAGATGGGGCTGGTCAGTCAGGCCAGAAGGGGAAAATGTCTGTTGCAATTGTGGTCATTGTATTTTCATACAGTGCTAAGAACATATCTTGCCCACAACATGCATGCTACATATACTTGTTGATTGGAGAGCACTCAAAGCTATAGCACTGGCATCATAATTCTTTATGATACAGTTGGTGCCTTTGTAGGAAATGCTAACTTTAAGCAAAGCCTGATTTTATATGTCCATGGCTCAGGAGGCCCTTTTGGTGGGTCATGAGACCAGATGTACATGAAGACAATGTGAATTCCATGAAGGGAGAGAATAATTCCCCCCATATGATGGAATACCTGGAATGTTTATGATACTAATTTGCCTTTCCAATCACCATTCTCCCCTCTACAGAAAGAAACATGCTCATTAATAATAGCCAGCATGGATTCTACAGAGCTTTAGGCCTGTGAAAAGAGGGCTCTTTTAGGATAAATAATAAGACCATTTCTAGTGTCCAAGAATTTGTAGACGGCCACCCAGGGAAAAAGCTGCTTGAGGTCCTGGTATTTTAAATTGTACTACTCAGAATAGACCTATATTTATTTATTTATTTATTTTTTTCCTTTTTGTCTTTTTTCGTATCCGGCAACGGATCGCAACCCTCAGTGTCGCGCCCGTACCGGACTGGCACCGGCAACGGGATCGCAACCCTCGGTGCTGCGCCTGCACCTCGCTCAGCCAGTGAGCGGGAACCGTAGACCTATATTTATAAATATTTTAGCTAAATGTTTATACATAAATATCCTTACTTAAACATACAGAATTAATATTAACTCTCATTTATCTGGAACCCAGGCAACCAAAAAGCTCAATTATTTCAAATTCTTTTCCCCCATAAGCAGGACTCTAAAATAGCAATAGATGCTAATCATGATAATCATTCAGACTAAAGATTCCAAAAGGCCTCCTGAATAATTCTTTTGGAAGTGATTATTTTTAGTGTATGTTTAAAATTTATTTTATTATATTCTAATACAAAACTGGTCAGATGTACAATATATACATGTAGATAATAGGTTAAACAGAAAAATTCAATTAGCGAGAAAATTCCATTCAGCACCTATTACATAGAATCAGGTGTGTACTGTATCTGCTGCTTTCTCAAGTTCAGGCATATCGGTCACTGCGCTCTCTCCTCCTGAAAGTCTTTCCCTATCGGTCTGTTATACTATTAACTAAGCCCTAAAATTCCCCTCAGAATATGTGAGTTAATCTTATCCTGTCCTTGCAAACATGTCAACAGTTTCTGTTAACATCTTTTAGGTAATATTTTACTAATATTAAAGTTTACTATTATTAAAATGGGGAAATTAAGTGCACACTCATTTTTAAACAGACCAGTAGAATTTTTAATTATAAGGAATTGAAATTACTAAAACCTGGGTTTAAATGAGTCTAAATCATTCAAGCTTAACCAATTTATCTTGTTTTCTTTTTCCACATTTATGATGGCTAAAATATTTTACACTTTATTTTTTAAGCCTACATCCCTTTCAATTGCTGAAAACAACTCCAAGCTCTCATAATATGATTCATCAAAAGCTTTTTCATTCATCAAAATGATTTCACTTATAAAAGGTAAATATCAACTTTAACATTAGAGAAAATCTTGTTAAACAGTGATATAAATACACTGAAGGACATACAAGGGTACTTCGAAAAGTTCATGGAAAGATTTGTATTATCTTTTAATTCTATTTTTTATTCTATTTTTAATTCTATTTTTTCACAAATTTTTGAAGTACTCTCATATACCATTTCACCAAAATGCTTTGTAAAATTTACTACAGCAAAGTGGTCATCCTTACGCATTCACAATTTACATAAGAAACTAACATAAACTGAAATTATTTCAACACAAGTTTCTGAAAGAGAATTGCAAAAAAAATATTGATTTTGTGGTCTCTTAGTGTTCAACTGGCCAAAATATCTCAAAAGAGAAGACAAAATGCTCACAGAAAACCTGAAGAGCTTTACATTAAGTCATAGATATTTGCTATTCAGGTAGGTATTCTAAATATGCTAAAAACAACAGCAATAACAAAAATATATTTGTATATAATTAAACTGTCATTATTTTAAAATAAAATAGATTTTATATGAACATATAGTATTTAAAGTATTCAAAAATAAATTCATTTGTATTTTTGCTCCTAGTAGCTGCTTTAAAAACAACATTGTTAAGTAACAGACAATGCACAATATAACTATTAAGAGCATGTAAGGTTCCTAGCAAACTCCTGTTTCCTTTTATACCCACCAAATGGGATACATAACACTCAACATTCTTTATGAAAAGCATCATCCTGAACATACAACTGAATAAATGTTATGCTATATGGAAGACACGGAAGTAGAGGCATGTATCCTGTACTTATACGATCCAAATGTTCCACAACCCAAAAAGCTACATTTCCTTTAACTACAAGAAATATACATATGCATCTCTGTGTATGATATTTATAATACATATAAATATATGTTTTCATTTGAAATGGTTCAATAATATATTTACTTAATAGAATTAGACTAGTTCCAAAAACTAATGTTCTGTAGAGTTTTAAAATATATCTAATTGATAAGAATAGATCAGCTCCAAAAGAACAGCAGTTTAACCTATTTCCTTAAAAATATATTAGGATACTCATATGTGGCAATTAGTTTACTAACTACTCTGTTATTTCAAATGAGGACGAGGACCTAGTCTTTTCTAAATTAAAAAAAATAGGATTCTCAGATTTTCATGTTAATTTGAATAAATTATCATGTTAAAATTTCTGGATAATTAACTTGAACAATAAGACAAGGTTTGCTGGATTTCTGAATAAACATTTCCAGAGGAAGGCTCAACTATTTTGACTTGAACCAAAACACTAGTTTCATTTAGGCTTTTGCAATTCTCTGAATTAAACAAAATAATTTTCAGTGAAAAAATTTTTTATAATCACTTTGACCATTAAACCTGAATAAATGGTAATCCTTATTTATTTTGTATGGATGGAGGGGGGGGGGGTGTGCGCGCGCAAGTGACCAGCCAACGTGGCAAGGACTCCGCTTCTTCTCAGAGGCAAAAGGTGAGTTGCTTAAGAGTACATACTTCCTCAGTTCTGAGTCTCCTAAGAGAAAACACGGTATTATTCAAAACTACTTTTTATTAAAGACGGTTACAAAATCAGTCTTATAAGTGCTATGATTTGGTTCAAAGTCCCCTAGAAGTTGAATGGCAATGTTAAACCATTAACCA
The DNA here is from genome assembly GCF_000696425.1 of Galeopterus variegatus. Classification (NCBI taxonomy): domain Eukaryota; kingdom Metazoa; phylum Chordata; class Mammalia; order Dermoptera; family Cynocephalidae; genus Galeopterus; species Galeopterus variegatus. The sequence goes on from NW_007726124.1 coordinate 470,729, forward strand.
CTCAGCTCCTGAACATGAAGAAAATTATGCTTGTATAGCAACTAGGATTTCCTTCTCAAGACTGTAGCAGTAGTCAAAATTAACAATGGATTACTCTTATAATTGTGGTGGAGGCTTGGGGGGTGGGAGGAAAATGGAAAAAAAAAGTTTGTATCGTATTTTTCCCTCAGATTACTTAAGATTTATACTTCAAAATGTAACACCATTAAATTTCAGCTGTTAACGCTTGTTTGGGGACATGATCTCAAATATAAAATGGAACTTAAAAGAAAGATAAGCTACTTAAATCTTAAAAGAGAAACTAAAAATTAATGGTAATTTTCTTGTGTATCACATTTCAAAGAAGAGCCCTTACAGTACAAAGATCCCACGAGTTCATGACAGCTTTATTCTTAGACCCACAAATCGAGCCATTGTTATGCTTTGAAACTGTAGGAACTGCTGCCACCTATAGGATCTGAGCAATAATGACAGTGTTTTACTCAGCAGTACCCTCTATTGGGGACAGAAATGTGCTGAAATGTGTAAGCACTTTTCTTAACAGCAGGTGGCCTCACTTTTACTACAGATTTACCTCCAAGACACTGGTTTAAAAGCTTTTTCATGCTTTGTAAAATAAACTTCAACTTCTACCTAAATCTAAACTTGCTAGGTGATTTGAGATAGGAAAAACCCTACGGCCTTGAACTCTACAAATTCACTTCCATAAACACAATTTCACAAACTCTTTCGCCAGTTGCTATTCTGATGTCACTTAGTGCCATGCTGTACCAACCAGGCTACGAAAAGAGAAAGAGATTCTGCTGAGACTCACTGCAAAGCTACAAAATTAAGGAAAGTGTTTTTTGAGTGCAAAACACCAGTTATCACAATTACTCCCACCTTCCTAGAATTTATTATGTTCTATAATGAAGTAATATAAAGCTGACAATCTCTTGTGGCATTCTTAGATGATATTAAGCAAGGTTATACATTTTTCTAAATGTTTACTGTGGAGGACTTGTAAACTTAAACCTTTAAGATAGCAACACGTACCAAAGATGACAGCATAATTTTCCCGGAGAAGAAACCATCAAATGACAGTTTCCTTTTGATTTTATACCATACCAATTAACTAAAATAGCCAATGCCTTTATTATTGTTAAAGATTTAAAAGCATTTTAAATGTTAGCAAATAAAAGGTGTTATAACCAAGGGCAGAAGTAAAGAATTTCAGCAGATTCAGAAGCCAAGGTAAAGTAGGCCTATAAGCCAAAGAAAATCTTGTAACAGAAAACCATTCAATCAGAGTCAAGTAGCACTTATACTATGAAAAATAAATAAATATCACCCACTATACTGCTGTAGACATGCCATCGACTGATGATAGTACAAATGCTAAACTCTACACCTCTATCTGTAATTATAGCAAATAGCAAGAAAAAATACAGACTTAGGGCAAAACAAAGAAACAAAATAATAACCCAATTCAAAGCTGTGAAAAAGTAAAAAAATTACCATTGAAATGTCAACTATTCCTGAAATACTAGGTGAATATTGAAAAATTTAGTCAACTATCCAGATATTTATCGTGCTTTTGTAGAAAAAAAATTAGAATTCGTTTTTAAGTATCATTCAGATCTTTGGTTACAAAATCAGAGATTCCTAGAAAATATTTAATATACATTGCTTTTAATTTTACACATTGAATCTATGGTATCTATAGGTATTTTTAAAAGCCGAAATAAATTGTCACCGCAGCTTTACACAGGCTGTATTTGCCATTGAGGACTGTACATGGAGGCAGTACCATCCGTCCCTTTGTATGAGATAGCTTTGTCAATTCCATGAGTTCTCACACTACTGCCTCTTACCTGTAACCAAGCTTAGCCCATACCTCAACCGTTGTGAATATGCTAATAGTACTGAATTTAGGCCTATCACCTTAATTTTTTTCTTTACATATCTTTACATGTCTGGCCTGACACCATCTTCTTCAAATGACTATTCTGTGCTACTGACAAAAGCTTGGATGGACTTTCAATTCCTTTCACAGTTAAGAAATGGTAGCCAGACAAGGTGGAGGAATAGAACCTAAATGTGCTCAATCAAAAATGTACTAGCATCTCACAATTCTACATAATTGGGCTTTATCTTAAAACTATAATTTTGAGTTTTTATGATTTTTTTTTCCCAACAACCTTACACAAGTTATTTTTAAACTGTTTATTAAACTGTAAGTTTAGGCTTTTCAGCTTTAAATTGTTTATTAATTTCCAAACCAGAGTGAGGAAATATGATTTTAAAAGTTTTATTTGTAATAGGGTTAAGCAAATTTATTTCATATATACTTGCATAGAAACAATATAATTGTACTGAAACTACTACACTGGCCCTATAAAGATCCTCTGGTTCTCACGGTGGATACATGTTTTTGCCCTAATCCTGGGCTTCTCCAAACTTTATAATGGCTTCATGGGTTTACTCTACCATGAAGTGTATGTACTTTATTAGATACAATTCCTAAACTTATATTAACTCAATAATGAACTACAGCAAACTGGACTTTAACTGTGTGTTTAAAAGACAGTGATTAGATATATAGACAGATATAATTGTATGTGGTAATACATTTCCATAGTGTTTTTTCAAATTTTGTTTACACATTATTTTTTTCCTGAATTCTCTATATACTCACTGTAATGGTTTCTCAGAGTCTATGACCCAGAACTACCTTTGATTTAATTTTATAAAAACTTTCTTTCATTACTTCAGTAATAAGCTATTTGGATAATAATAATAGCTATGATATAGTTAGTACCCACCATGTGTCATGTGCTAGGTGCTTTTTATTCGCAAGCATTATCTCAGACTAACCCTGTGAGATATTATCCCCATTTTACAGTTGAAGAAACTGATGAACAGGGAAGTTACATGACTTGCCCAAGACCAGCAGGTGGGTGGATTACAGATTAAGTGCTCTTTCCATTAAGCAACTGTGGATATAATTTAATTCTATTCCTCCCGAAAAAATAAAGAGAAACTGCCACATGGAACGCACAATGCTAAGCATTTTTTTTTCACAAAATAATTTATCTTATAAAATCAGGTCACTTAAAATTCTTAAAAATGCATAAAGTACTATAAAAACCAGAATGTGACAAGACTTAACCTTTCACTTACATTCTTGATATGCATTAATATTATCACACAATAAAAGTGAACACATTTCACAGCAAGAAAATGATTCAGCAGCTAGAAAACATAAATAGTTGATGCTACAAAGTCATTATGTATCCCTTTTTAAGAAGATATTATAAGATGCAAACCTGGAGAGGGACCCCATATTGGTAATGAGTAGGATCGTTTGAATTTGCTATATTCTTGACCTTTAAGGAATTAATAATCTCCTACTTCATTTTTTTCCCCCAACAATATACTTTTACCACTTTCGTAGTATCTTCATTTTGAAAGCACTTGGAATAAACAGTTTAAAAACTATAATTTTCTTTGTAGGTGCAGTATTAAATTGCAATATCGACTCAAGCACCAAGGAACTACAGTGCTACCCTGAGGACAAAAGGCATTTTAGATGTCTTAAATATAATATGAAGAAGTCTTTTCTTTAAATCATCAAGCAACATAACCTTATTCTTTTCTTTTAATAGCAATTTAGCCCTGTTTCACATGAAAGTCAAATGCAATGACATTTCAGTTACCACACATTGTATAATAAGAAACAGAAGAAAAGGTTTCGAGGGATATCGTAAGCTTCAGGTTTAAGGAACATATAGGTAAGTGAGCAGATAATTCTCAGAGAGCACAGGCACAGACATTTCCCCTTCGGAATATTCCTAAATGATAACACATTTTGACTTGAAGGGTACTGTTCATATACCCATCATATGCTTCTAGTAAATAAAAATCAGAAAGAGATCATGCATGAGGTTTTTTGGATGAAATTTCCCTTTAAAATAGTGAGGTATCCAACAGTCCTCTTTCTTTGGGGCCTAATGTTGCTAGCTCTACTTTAGACACACCAGTTACTCCTTTCAAAATTTTCTGCCTATTCTTATCTATGTTTAAAAATGCCTACTTTTCAAATATGGCCCATTCTATATTACTTTATTCAAGACAATGAGTTCTACCATTTACTATGATTTTCCTTTTGTTTTGGTTAAGCCTTTGCTTATTAACCATAAAATTTAAATTAGATATTAGTAAAATGTATTAGAATATGGTGGATATTAAACATGCTACATGCTAGGATTACATTTTGGCTCTTTTCAACTATATTACTTTGTAAATACTAGAATCAAGTTTGTTCAAAGATAATAATTCCTTAATCACATGTACTAGTATGTCTCAGTTCTTTTCTTATTCTTGTGCCTGGCCAGTCTTTCACATTGAGTATCATAAATATTACTCAGTTTACTAGATGTATTAAGAGCCTTCTATGTACCAGGCACTGAATAAAGTAATTAGTATGAGGAGCTTCTATTTTAGCAGGGTAGAGAGCAAACTCGGAAACAGAGCATGTCAATACAGAGGATTTCAATGCATCTACAGTGGTATTAGTGTAATTAACAAAGATATCACACATTGTTATTTGGAGTTCAGAGGAGGAGCACTTGGTCCAGCCAGTAACAATCCATGTCTGTGATTTTTTTTTTTTTTTGTCTTTTGTCTTTTTCTGTGTCCGGCAACGGATCGTAACCCTGAGTGTTGCCCCCGTACCGGACCGGGGACCGGCAACGGGATTGCAACCCTCGGGGCTGCTCCCGCGCCTCGCTCAGCCAGTGAGCAGAACCGGTCTGTATGTGGGATCCGAACCCTCAGGCGGGAGTGCTGCCGCGCTTCCCAAGCGGTGCACTTATCCAGTGCGCCACCAGGCTGGCCCGTGTGATTTTTTTTTTAAGTAGTGTTGATATTGGGACGTACCACTTGGCAGGTCAACCACCATCTCACCAATGGAAACATTCCTTCTGCCCACCTGACTGAAATCCAGGAGGAACTGAAAGAAACATCAAGGTAGAGCTATCCATTTAGTCACATTGTACTAAAAGAATAAATACAAAACCAGCTTCTTCCCCATATTTCCTCTCTTCTGATTTATTCCTCATGATGGTAACTAAAATTGGCTGGTCACACATCAATCTTAGGAGAAGTAGGAAGGAAATGCACACAGATTTAAATACAGCTGGAAAACACAACTTAATAATTATATAAGGATATGACATATATATAAGTAAATATATTTTATTATTTGACTTGAAGATTTAATCTCATCAACATATAACTTGTGTTTTGCTATCTGGAGAATAAAAGTCTGTTAAAAACCAAGCCCCAGAATGCTGTTTACTGGCTTGCATGATTAAAAGGAAGCAATTTCTTCTTTCCTATACTTGCCTGCTCTCTCTACCAGCTATGGGTTCCTACATGACAGGAACCATGTCTTATTTTTTTGTATCCTCAGGACCCAGCAAGCCTTGTATCATCTATAATTATTTCTTAAAATGAAAGAAGACCCAAGGAATATTTATATTTTAAATGTTTTCAGATACTATATTTTAATGCAAACAGGGTTTTGAAGGCTGATAAACAAGTTCAAGTTCTTAGACTGAGCCTCACAATAAAAGCAATAATAGCTACCATTTATTAAGTGACTATTATGGTATCTACTTTATACACATTATCTCCTTTAATCTTCACAACAAGAAATAATAATCATTCAAATGAATTTCAAAAGCAAATTTCATGGACTGATTAAAATGGGATTGCTTATTTTACTCTTTTGGAAAAAAACATAGGCTGCTAGAGCCCAGGGGAAGAGGAGAGACCTACAGAGTTCATGAAGGCGGGAGAAGCTGCGATGAGAGAAAGAAAGGACTGCTCTGACCGTTTGGAGCCCCAACCACTTCAAGACTGGCCCTGGTGAGCACGCAGAGCAAGAGCTGACAAAAGCCACAGCTGTGTCTTTCGTATGTAGTTGTTTGGAGGTGACAGGGGAGAAGAGGGCCTTGATGGCCCCCAGGCCAGCAAGACCACTAACAGTGATCCTGGGGACACACATAGGAGCAAGGAGCCACAGACAACTGACAAAAGGAGTCACTCTGAGGCCAGTGAGTCATTGCAAGGGATTGGCACATGGTCCATCCTATGGGAAGTGTTTAGAGTGTGGGTGGTGGGGAACACTGGGGCACGGCATGGACAGCTGATCTGCCCCCCAGTCGGCACAGGATCACTCAACGGAGACTCGTCAGGAATATAGAACGGCACGAGGTGCAGTTTGCTGAAAAAAGTCAAGCCCAGACTAGAGTTTCCACACAACCCAGATGTACCAGACATCACTAGACCTGGAAGTGCTTACAAGGTCAACAATTAAAACCTGAGCAGCACAAAAAGCCTTCCCCAAGGAATCAGCAGCAAAGCAGCAACTTAGCTCAAACACAGGGTTCCAGTGCTGGTTCCCACAGGAAGTTTCTCCATTTTAGAAGTAAGCAAAGGACAAAAAGTCTGTTCCAGTGCTGAGTTTAAGTGGTAGGAGTAACTAATAACCCAACACAGAACTGACAGAAAAAACAAAAAATCCATAGATCAAAGAAAAAATTTTGATATTAACCAGTAAAGGTCTAACACCACCAAAGAACACCTATAAAACCAAGAAGGACTGGAAGCCCCCAGGCTCCCAAGCAAGCGGGGAGACAGGGCCAAAGGCCTCAGCCACACCCCCACAACAAGTGCATCCAGGCCAGTGACAACCACCAGGCTGTCACCAGAAGTGCCTCAGGCTCCCAAGCCAGTGTGGAGGGGCCAAGGGCCTCAGCCAGGCCTACCCAACCTCTGCATCCAACCCAGTGACAACCACTAAGCCATCGCTGCAAGAGCCCCAGGCTCTCCAGCCACGGCTGGGAGGAACCTGAGGGCCTCAGCTACACCCCCCTAATGTCCACATGCAGCCCAGCGATGACCACCAGGCTGCACTGGTAACACCCCAAGCTCCTGAGCCGGGGTGGTGGGGGGGCTGAGGGCTTCAGCCACACCCCACTGATGTCCATATCCAGCCCAGTGATGACCACCAAGTCACCACTGGAAGCACCCCAAGCTCCCAAGCCAGAGTTGTGGGGGGCTGAGGGCCTCAGTCACACCCCCAGCAACATCTGCATACAACCCAGTAACAGAAGACTACCAGGCCACTGCTGGAAGTGCCCCAGGCTCCCAAGCTGGAGTGGGGGGAGCTGAGAGCCTCAGCCACATCCTCCTGATGTCCACATCCAGCCCAGCCATGACCAAGCCACTGCCAGAAGCCCCATGGGCTCCTCTGCCAGAATAAGGGGTGTGCCACGGGCCTCAACCATGACCCTCTCCCCGCTTCCTAGTCCTCCCACCCTATCCTCTTCCCGCTTTTTCTCTCCCTCTCCACCCCAATGCTCCCCAATAACAGAATATAAAAATAATAATAAAAGAAAAAAACATAATAGTTCTTTTGAAAACCTTCACAACAACCCCTGAAGTAAGGTACTATTTTTATCTCCATTTTACATATAAAAAAAGCTAAGACAGAGAGGAGCAATTTGACTAAAGTCACACAGTTAGTAGGTGCTTAAGCTTAGTCCATCTAACTATCTGACTCCAAAGTCAAGTCCTTTCTGTTATGCTAATTTACTTCCCAAATGCCTACAGAAAGGAGATAATAATATCTACCATAAACGGTTGCTGTAACATTTACTTTTTAAAATATATGTAAAAAGACAACAGCTACTTGCTTACTTCATCACCGAAATGATCCCCTTGTTTTAAGGATATATAATGCCTAACAAATATATGCCATTTATGTGCATATGTACATATACACACACACATATATATATACATATATATTCCCTATTTATTTAAATCCATTTTCTTAATTTTTATTTATCAGATCTCAGACATGTGTGTGTACACGTATGTGTCTATATACATGTATGTCAGCTAAAAATAATTTCCATTTACCTCACTAACTCAATAGCATACTCACTATAGTATACTCTATATTTCAAATACTCCATCCATTTGTACCATCCATAACATCCCAGTTCCTTGAGTTACCTCTTAATTATTGCATTAACTTAGGATTTCTAATTACTCTTGTTTACTGCCTTATGTGCCTTTGTTTTTCTTTAACTCTCTTTATACTTTTCAAAGCCTCATGGTTGAACTGTACATTTAAAAATGCTTAGGATGGGGCCGGCCCAGTGGCGCACTCGGTAGAGTGCGGCGCTTGGGAGCGCGGCGGTGCTCCCGCCGAGGGTTCGGATCCCATATAGTGACCGGTCCACTCACTGGTTGAGCGCGGTGCGGGCGCGACACCGAGGGTTGCAATCCCATTACCGGTCACGAAAAAAGACAAAAAGGGAAAAAAAAAAATGGTTAGGATGGTAAATTTTATGTTATGTGTATTTTAACACAATAAAAAAATTGGGGAAAAAAAGAAATGAAGAAAGTGATCATAAAGACATGAGACAAAGTAACATATATAGAGGACACAAGGAAAATTCAACATACATATGCTAGGAGCCCCTACAGAAGAAAACAAAAGTAATTAACCAAAACAAATGTTGAAACTATAATTCAGGAAAATGTTTCTGAAATTGAAACATACACTCTTAAAGCTATACATTGAAAGGCACATCGAATGAATAATCTTTGGACATCTAGACAAAATGGCCAAGTTATTTGTAACAAAAAAAAAATCAGATTGTACTCAGACTCCACAGCAAAATATATTGTCACTCAATGAAAAAAAAATTTAGCTAGACAGCCAGGATAACATTCAAGTATAAAGACTTCAAACTATTCAAGACATGCAAGAACTCAAAGGATAATATTTCCATGAACTCTTTCTAAAATAACTACTAGAAAATAAGCTTTAGACAACTGTGGCCAATCAAATTTTCCAAAGATGACTGCAACAAAATCTTCCATCCTATATGCTCATCTACAATGTAAACTTGCTCTAACCCCACCCAGGGTGAAATGCAGTCCCCTTGAATCTGGGTTCACCTTATTATTATTTTTTTTTTCCTTTTTGTCTTTTTTCGTGTCCGGCAACAGATCGCAACCCTCAGTGTCGCGCCCGTACCGGACCGGGACCGGCAACGGGACTGCAACCCTCGGTGCTGCGGCCGCACCTCGCTCAGCCAGTGAGCGGGAACCGGTCTGTATGTGGGATCCGAACCCTCAGCGGGAGCACTGCCGCGCTCCCAAGCAGCGCACTGTAGCAGTGCGCCACCAGGCTGGCCCCTGGGTTCACCTTATGATTCTTCATAGTCAATAGAAAGAAGTGCAAGTAAAGCTAAGTATTTTTTTTTTTTGGCTGTTATTGTAAATGGGATTATTTTCTTAATTTTTTTTTCAGATAGTTATTATTAGCATATAGAAACTCCTGATTTTTTTATATTGATTTTGTATACTGCAACTTTACTGAATTGGTTTATCAGTTCTAACAGTTTTTTGGTGGGGTCTTTACGGTTTTCAGTGTACAAGTTCATGGTACCAGCTAATACAAACAAATTCACTTCTTCCTTTCCTATTAGGATGCCTTTATTTCTTCCTCTTGCCTACTTGCTCTGGCTAGGATTTCCAGCACTATGTTGAAAAGAAGTGGTAAGAGTGGGCATCCTTGTCTTTTCTCTGATCGTAGAGGAAAAGCTTTCAACTTTTCATGGTTGAGAAAGATGTTAGCTACAGATTTGTCATCTATGGCCTTTATTTTGTTGAGATGCATTCCCCTCTATACCTAATGTATGGACAATTTTTATCATGAAAGGGTGTTGAATTGTGTCAAATGCTTTTTCTGCATCTATTGAGATGACCATATGATTGTTATCCTTCATTTTTTGATGTGCTATATCACATTTATTGATTTGTATGTTGAACTATCCTTGCATCCCAGGGATAAATTCCACTTGATCATGGAAAATGATTCTTTTAATGTGTTTTTCAATTTTGTGTGCTAATATTTTGTTGAGGATTTTTGCATCTATGTTCATGGAGAATATTGGCCTATAATTTTCTTTCCTTACAGTCTTTGTCTGGCTTTGATATCAGGGTAATGCTAGCTCCATAAAATGAGTTTGGAAATATTCCCTCTACTTCGATTTTTTGGAAGAGTTTGAGAAGATTTGGTGTTAGTTCTTGAAATGTTTCGTAGAATTCAGCAGTGAAACTGTCTAGTCCTGGGCTTTTCTTTGGTGAGTGACTTTTTATTACTTATTCGATCTCCTTACTCATTACCAGTCTGTTCAGATTTTCCATTTCCTCATGACTCAGTCATGGTACAGTGTATGTGTCTAGGAATTTATCCATTTATTCTAGTTTACCCAATTTGTTGGCATATAACTGTTTATAGTAGTTCTCACAATCTTTTATATTTCAGTAGTATCAGCTGTAATGTCTCTCTCATTTCTGATCTTACTTATTTGAAGAGTCTCTCTTTTTTTCCCGTCAGTCTAGTTAAGGGTTTGTTGATTTTTGTTTATCTTTTCATAAACCAACTCTTCGTTTCATTATTTTTTTCCTACTGTTTTTCTAGTCTCTATTTCATTTATTTCTGCTCTGATCTTTGTCATTTCTTTCCTTCTCTTGACTTTAGGCTTAGTTTGGGAAACATGGATTTCCTTATTTTTTAAGGCTGAATAATATTCCATTGTATGTTTTTAGTACATTTTCTTTATCCATTCATCTATTGATATTTATGGATAATTTATCCATTTCTTTGAGGTCATCAAATTTGTTGGCATATAATTGTTCATAGTAGTCTCTTAGATCCTTTTTAATATCTGTGATGTCAGTTGTTATGTCTCTTCATTTCCAATTTTTGTTATTTGAGTCTTTCCAATCTTTTTCTTAGTCTAGCTAATAGTCAATTTTGTTGATCTTTTTAAAAAACCATCTCTTAGCTTTTTGATTTTATAAAATTGTTTTTCTAGTCTCTATTTTATGTACTTCTGTCCTAATTTTTATTACTGCCTTCCTTCTACTAACTTTGGGGTTAGTTTGTTCTTCTTCTAGTTCCTTTTATGAGGCATAAAATTATTATTATTATTATTTTTTTTTTTTTGTCTTTTTGTCTTTTTGTCTTTTTCCGTGTCCGGCAACGGATCGCAACCCTCAGTGTTGCCCCCGTACCGGACCGGGGACCGGCAACGGGATTGCAACCCTCGGTGTTGCTCCCGCGCCTCGCTCAGCCAGTGAGTGGGAACCGGTCTGTATGTGGGATCCAAACCCTCGGGCGGGAGCGCCACCACACTTCCCAAGCGGCGCACTATCCAGTGCGCCACCGGGCCGGCCCCAGGCATAAAATTATGTTTTTGATTTGAGATCTTCCTTCTTTTTTAATGTAGGTGTTTACCACTATAAACTTCCCTCTTAGTACTGCTTTTGCTGCATCCCATAAGTTTTGGTATGTTGTGTTTTAGTTCATTTGTCTCAAGATATTTTCTAATTTCCCTGGCAATTTTTCTTTGACCCATTGGTTGTTCACAAGTGTGTTGATTGATTACCACGCATTTATGAATTTTCCAATTTCCCCTTTGCTATTAATTTCTAGTTTGGTTCCATTGTGGCCAAGAAAAGATACTTGGTATGATTTCAATCTTTTTAAATTTGTTAAGACTGGTTTTAATGGCCTAACATGTGATTTATCCTAATGAATGTTCTATGTGTGCTTGAGCAGAATGTGTGTGTTCTGCTGTTGTTGGGTGGAGTGCTCTGTATAGATCTGTTAGGTCCAATTAGTCTATGATGTTATTCAAGTCCTCCATCTCCTTATTGATTTTCTGTCTGGTTGATCTTTCCCTTATTGAAAGTGGCGTATTGAAATCTTCTACTGTTATTGTTTTACTGTCTGTGTCTCTCTTCAATCCTACCAATGTTTGCTTCATATATTTGGGTGCTTGGCTGTTAGGCACATAAATATTTATAATTGTTATATCTTCCTAGTGAATTGACCCTTTTATCATTATATAATGTCCTCCTTCGTTTATTGCAACAGTTTTGACTTAAAGTCTATTCTGTCTAATGTAAGTATGGCCATCCTTGCTCTCTTTTGGTTATCATTTGCATGGAATATCTTTTCCCATCCTCTCACTTTCAGCCTATGTATGTCCTCCTATCTAAAGTGGGTCTCTTATAGAGAACACTCATTGCCTTTTGTTTTGGGGCTTTTTTAATTTTTTAACACATTCAGCCATTTTCTGTCTTTTGATTAGAGAGTTTAAAGTAAACATTTACTTTAAAAATAAATAAATAAATAAAGTAAACATTTACTTAAAGTAAGTACTGATAAGGAAGGACTCTCTATCATGACTCTGTTGTTTTCTAGTTATTTTGTCCCTCTTTTCCTCTCTTGCTGTCTTCCTTTGTGTTTCATTGATTTTTTGGTTGTGATGTGCTTTTATTCTATTCTCATTTTTTTGTATGCATCTTCTATAAGTATTTTCTTTGTGATTACATAAGTATTTTACATAGGTACTTTCTTTGGGGATTACATAAAATATCTTCTAGTAATAACAATCTATAAGTGATAACAACTTCAATCACATACAAAAACTCTACTCCTTTACATCTCTCCCCTCCACCACTTTGTTATCAATATCACAAATTATATCTTTTTATATTTCATATCCATTAATCTAGTCTTACAGTGAGTTATTTCTTATCTTTTAAATTCTATACTAGAATTAAGTGATTTATGCACCCCATAAGAATATTATCAGATTCTCTATTTGTCTATATATTTACCCTTACCACTGGGCTTTATATTTTCAAATGCTTTCATTTTGCTTTCTAAAATCATTTTGTTTCAACTTTAATGATTTCTCTTTAGCACTTCTTGTAAGGCGGGTCTAGTGGTGATGAACTCCCTCACCTTTTGTTTATCCGAGAAGGTCTTTATTTCTCCAACATTTTTAAAGAACAGTTTGCCAGGTATTCTTGTTCCTCAGTATTCATGAAGGACTGGCTCCAGAATACCCCAAAATACCCTGCAGATACCAAAATCTGCAGATGCTCAAGTTCTTCATCTAAAATGGCATAGTATTTACACATAAACTATATATATCTTCCCATATACTTTAAATCATCTCTAGATTACATATAATATCAAAAACCATGTAAGTGCTATGTAAATAGTTGTTATACTGTATTGTTATTTGCATTATTTTTTGGTTTTGTATTGGTATTTTTTATTGATTTTTTTTTTAATATATTTGATCCACAGTTGGTTGAATCTGTGGTTCCAGAAACCTCAAATACAGAGGGCCAACTGTATAGTATTCTTGGCAGATATTTTCTTTCAACACTTTTAATATATCCTCACTCCCTCTTGGCCTGTAATGCTTCTGCTAAGAAATCCACTGATTATCTAAAGGGAGCTCCCTTGTATCTGTCAAGTTGGCTTTCTCTTGTGCTTTAAAGATTTTTTCTTTGACCTTGATTTTTGACAGTTTATGATGTGTCTCATTGTGAGCTTCTTTGGATTCATCATATTTGGAGTCCTTTGAGCTTCTCAAATTTGGATGTCCTTTTTTTTGGCTGTTATTTCTTCAAATAAGCTCTCTTCTCTTTAAGGGACTCCCATAATGCATATATTGGTCTGCTTGATGATGTCCCATAAGTCTCACAGGCTTTCTTCCCATTTCTCCATTCTTTTTTCTTTTTTTCCCCTCTGACTCAAAAATTTCGATGATGTGACTTTGAGTTTGCTTATGCTTTCTTCTGCTTGATCAAGTCTGCTATTGATCCCTTCCAGTATATTTTTCAATCAGTTGTATTCTTCAGCTCCAGAATCTCTGCTTGGTTCTATTTTATAGTTTCTATCTCTCTACTGATAATCTCATTTTGTTCATGCATAGTTTTCATGATTTTGTTTAGTACTCTCTTGTAGTGCTTTGAGCTTAAGATAATTATTATGAATTCTATTCCAGATATTTCGTGGATCTCTATTTCTTTAGGGTCAGTCTCTGGAAATTTTTCCCTTTGAGTCATGTTTCTCTGTTTCTTCATGTGCCTTGTTATTTTTTTGTTCTTATTTTTGCATTTGAATAAACAACCACCTCTTTTAGTCTTTACATACTGGCTTCCTACAGGGAAAGACTTTTGCCAATCAGCCCAGCTACAGATTCTGTGGGCCTCTAAATCCTTTTATGTGAATGTGTCTTCTCTGGCCTTGTTCATATAACTGCCCAATTAGAAAGGTTTGTGGGTTTTTCTCAGGAATTTATACTCTCTTCCTCACTCTGGTGTCTGGTTGTGGTATTGCAGGTTCCCTGGTGCTGCAACAAGCTACTACGCTCTCTTTTGTTCTCTGCAGCTCCCAGTCATCCAAGGTATGCCGATTCAGTTGGCACTCCAAGTCAGGTAAGACAGAAACCCTTTTTTTGAGCAGCTCCCCTCCTACAACATCCGCTACCTTTCCAACCCCTGAAAAGCCAGAATGTTGGCTGTACATTCTACTTTTCTCTTTTTATCCCAAGGGAGAAACAATTTGGGCTTTTCCTCCCTATTATGAGCAACCCTGGCCTGGGAAAGGGGCTGGCTGACAGTTGAAATGAAACCACTTTTCTTACCCATTTCAATGGAGCTGTTCTTGGCTTTGTCTTGTCGGGGGCACTCTGACTTCCTAAGTGATTTCTGGAGTTCTCATGAAGGCTTTTTGGACCATATATTGTTAAGTCAGTGTCTCTGTGGGGAAAAATGGTCTATGACTTCCTACTCTGCCATCTTGCTGACATTTTTGTAAGCCATTAAATTTTAAAGTAGTTTGTTATGCAAATCCAAACTGAAACAACAAACCAAATGACTGGAAAAATGTTAACATAGGGACTGGTAGCATTGATCAAGAATGACTGTAAATATTATAATAAGACATTCTTCCAGATATTGTATGCCTCCTGGCAGAGGAGAACAACTCTCCCTATGAACTAGCTTTGGGAAAAATAAAATAAAATAAAACTTGAGTTGGCTCAATCCTCTAGATCTACCTATCAATGTAAAGGGAATAGAGAAGACAGACGCTCATGTTAAATGACAACATGGGTATAGAGTCAGCCAAATTCAGACTCTACATGAAAATCTACAAGACAAATAACTCAGTTCCTTCAACAAACAAACTGCAAGGGTAAAATACAAAGGGAGACAGAGAAGAAATCTATAGATTAAGAGACTTAAGAAGCATTTTTTTTAAATACATGAAACCTAAATTATATTTCTGCTCACTCATAAAATTTTCCTCTTGCACACAGATACTCCCTAAGCAAAAAAATGCAAAGACTTTACCAAGTCTTTGTATAATTTAAAATAATATATGAGATCATACATGACACAAAACATAACCTCTGACCCAGCAACAATTCATATAGATATATGAATATATATCCACTGCAGTTTTGTTTGTAACACCAAAAATAAAAGTAAGAAAGAAATTTAGGTCTATTATTATCAGGCCAATTAAAAAATAATAAATCCAAACAACAAAATGGTAAGCCATTAAAAATTACAATGATGTTCGTATAACATTCATTGCCATGAAAAAAATCTCCAGCCATATTGTTGAGTGAAAAAATGCAGGTTACCCAATGATATGCATATTGTAAACTCATTTATTTAAAATCATATGTAAGTGTCTATATATACATAGAGTTATCTGAAAGGATCATTACCAAATGTTAACAGAGTACCTTTAAATGATGAGAACATAAATTATTTTGAGTGAAAAGAATATGATTTATTTCTAGTTTATAATCCTTTTATTTATTGTTCAAATTTTCTACATGAGTTTATATGTGTATTATATTTAGAAAAATTCTTTTTGTGTTATTTTTATCTTCCAAAAACGAACCATGAAATCTGAGAAACCCTCCATTCAATCAATCATTTAATATCAATTTGATATTTATGGAACAATGTTATTCTCCAAAGATGTAGGGAGAAAGGAAACATAATTGAAAGTAAAATATGCAAGCCTCTGCTACTCCACATTATTCAAAATATTTTGGGAGCCAGATTACATTCTACTTATTAGTTATTTCACTTTGAGAAGAAAACTGCTTACCTTTTGGAAATGAGTTAACTCTTTCAGAACACAAGGTAGCAAGTATATGCTAGGAAACAATATGAGTTCATTCTGATATGATCTGCTGAGAAATCCCACATACCTAGGGTAGACAGGGTATGAAACTGAGCTAGGCCAAAAAATTCTGGCCCTGCCCTTGTTCCATCCTTAGGAATTGATCATATTGCCATCCTAACTAGTGCTGGATTACACACACAAGTCATATACTGAGAGCACCAGCAAAGCTGAAGTAGTGAAATAAATTTTGAAAGAATTTGATAATAAAATATTACTTTGGATTTACACATATAATACTCATTCAGCAAATATTTATTAGGGACCTTCTACAGCCCATTTTTCAGTGCTGAGTACAGGGATAGAGGTGAACAAGACAGACATGTCCCTTGTTCTCCCAGAATTTGCATTTTAAAACAGCAACACATTCTCAGCTAACCAGATTTCTTCAGGCTGCCAGAGAGTAACAGTGATTAAGAACACTGACTCTAGAGCCAAACTACCTAGGTTTTAATCCCACTTCACCCATTTACTAGCTATATACCTTTAAGCAAGTTATTTAACATTCTTTGTTTCAGTTTCCTCACCTGGGAATAAGAGTACCTCCATTAGAGGTTTTTTAATGAGCTATTAAATGAGCAAAGTGCTTAGAAGAGAGTAGGCACATATTAAGCACTCAGTAATCCATACATACAGAATTTTATTAGGCTTTTCAGAGAGATATCACTCTGGATTTACAACAAGGTACACAAAAGCACTTAATTTTTCTTCAACAAAAAATCTGGCATATTCTTTACATTTAAAAAATTTTAAGACAGTTTGGAAACTATTGGTTGAAAAACAGCATATTTGATATCTCAGTCTATTTGGCAGAAACACAGTCAGACTAACACCCCAGATGAAGAAGACCCTTAAGAACCCATCACTCCCTGAAATTATATTATGTCTTTGTTTACTTTTTTATTGTCTCCCCTGTAAAGAAAAAAAAAAAAAAGTAAGCTCCAAGAGGTCAATCTTACTGCCAGTGCCCAAACTGCCTAAAATAAGTGGGTGCTCAAGATATGTTTTTTAAATGAATGAACAAAGAGAGCCCCCACAACACAGGAATCTGAATTCGATAGAATTTGAACTAAAGGTTCTGGTAAGTTTGCAAAGCCAATATCCTCAACTAAAATGTACAGAACTTTAAAAATTATATATGAAAATAATCATTAGTCAAGAACAAGAGTGTTCTTTAGATACAAAAAGGAAGGGGTAAAAGTATTAAAGAGTAGTGTAAGTAGATAGCAGACCCTCTTCTCTATAATACCAGAGGCCTCTTAGCATTTGTGCTCCTTGGAAGTAAACATTGTTTCTAGATTCTTTCCACTCTGGTGTTGTTCATTTTAATTTTTAGTATAAACTAAACAATTTCATTTTCTCTGCTTTGAGAGAAAAATAAATGATCAAGTTCCCAGTCATTTTGGTCATAGTATTTATTTATATCTATTTCAAAACCCACACATTAAAAGAAATCTGGCTTAACACAGCGAAGTTTTAGTGTTTGAATCAAATCACTAAAAAGACTCACAGTTTTTAAAAAACTTTATTATATTTCATACCCCCAGTATCCTTGATACCTAACCACATAACTGTGCCTACAGTTTAATTCCAAAGAAATAATACAGAAAACCTTTCAATTATATTCTTTTCTTTTGAAATAAGTTATTTACATTTTTATGGAAATTATTTGCTCTGATTCAAGATTAACAACATAATGAAAGTAGTCGCTGTTTTTTTTCCCCTCTTATGTTATCTATACGTGGAAAAATGAGAAGCTTTGATTATGCAAATTAAAGCAGAATCTATTATCTTCTTCCTGATCTATGTCCTGATCATGGAGGGTTTTTAAGCAATGTTAGTTTCGCACATTAGGAATCACAGTCAGTTAACTATTGCTCCTAACTGATGAGCTATATTTGCCGACTCTATCAATTTGACCCAGCTTCCAGAGCTTAATGGTCCTGCAGGCTAAAAAAGAAAGCTGATCCATCAGGCTTGCATTAGCATAGAATCACACTCGAAGCTTATTGATGTGCGTTCAGCATAACTACCATCCCCAGCACCCAGCTCAGTCCATTATTTTCATTTTATCTCAAGTCATTTGTATGGTTGTCTGCCCCATTTAAAGCTCCAGCAAGACTGGAACTTAAATGAATTTGTGAGAAAGGAGACAAATGCCCCCTGAACTTTCAGCACTTTGCTATCAAGGCTTGCTGCCATAAAACATACTAGTAGTCTTAAGTGAGTATATCACGACTAACCTATTGCATGAAAAAAAGTCACTTACTACCATATTAGCCAACATCTAGTTTGATGATTAAATGATTATTTTAAGTGTAATTTTAAAGCACTGCTCTGATTTCTGCTGAAAGCTATTTATAAAAATAAATTTCATAACAGCTACATCTTTGCTGTTTAAATACCTTTCTCTTTAAAATACAGAACTCACACTAAAATAAATGTACCCAATAATAATACATTTCATCACCTAAGGAAATGTTACATTTAACAGTAACAAGAAAAACAACAATCTGTAACAACCAGGCACTTAATGTGCACAAAACCCCATAATAAGAAGAGATTTAATGTGTGCATAAACCCTGTACTGGGTTTGTATATAATCAGGCATTTGAGGTATACATAAAATCACTTTAATTATAAATCTTTAAAATGAAAATAAAGTGCTTCTGTAGCTGTTTTGAATATACAATAACTATTGAAATTCTAAAGCTAGTCTTCAAAACTATTTTTTATGCATTTACATAGTACTTACAGCTACAATTCTGAGGGAATTTGAAAAGGCTACTATTCCTAAACCTTTTTTTTTTCCTTCCTGTCTCTTAGAAGGAATGTAAGGACTACAAAGATATAACAACTAGCCCAGATCCCACAGTAAGTATTACTGAAACTCAAAAAGTTGGTGGTGAATTTTCAACTTATCTGTCACTTAAAATTCAGGATGTAATATTTTTGCCTTACTATTTGTCTTATTTTTATACTTGGAGGTTAAAACCCAACCTGAGTCAGTGGGTACACAGTTACTGGCAGATTGGAGGAATAAGTTCTGATGTTCCAATACACAGTGGGGTGACTACAGTTAACAATAATGTATTGTATACTTCAAAATAGGTGAAATGTTCTCACCACTTAAAAACGATAAATATCTGAGGTGATGGATATGCCAATTACCCTGTTTTGACTATCATACATTGTGTACATGTATTGAAACATTACATTATACCCTATAAAAATGCACAGTTAGTATGTGTCAATTAAAAATAATTAAAAAAAAAAAACCAATGAGAGTCTTTTCCAATTTACTTCCTTCACAGCCTTTAGAAACCTTTACTCTCCAGCTGGAAAGAAGAAAAGAAACACTTTTAAATAATTTAACCTATCAAATATTGCTATAGAAGTATTCATCTGTAATCGCCTTTCATCCATTTCTTTTACCTCCCTCAGACAGAGATTACGGAGAGAATGGAAAGTTAACTCCGGCAAACTGTTAAAGCACTACACGAAAGCTGGTTGTTAGGTTAAAAAAAGATTCTGACACTTGCATCCTTACAATATGAATGATGATATAAAAACTTCTTAATGTTGTTTTCAATTCTGAGAAGTAAGACTGAATATCACAACCCCTGAAAGTAGACCTCATCTTTTTTTTTTATTTTTTAGTCTTTTTCCGTGTCCGGCAACGGATCGCAACCCTCAGTGTCGCCCTCGTACCGGACCGGGACCGGCAACGGGATCGCAACCCTCGGTGTTGCCCCCACGCCTCGCTCAGCCAGTGAGCGGGAACCGGTCTGTATGTGGGACCCGACCCCTCGGCGGGAGCGCCGCCGCACCTCCCAAGCGGCGCACTAGCGCAGTGCGCCACCGGGCCGGCCCCGACCTCATCTTAAATGTAATGGAGGATCAATGAATAAAGAAGCTGACATTTACAGAGTACACCTACTTTGTGTCAGACACTATTCACTTATATGATCTCATTTAATCCTCTGAAATATACCACAAGGTTTGGTTTGATTACTCCCAATGTACATTCAGGAAGTGACTCAGGCTGAGGGTCATGAAGCTACAAAGTCCACATGCTGGTCTCCAAAACCAATTAATCTGACTCCAAAATGGGGCATTCTCTTTACGCCATTGTGCAGGCTGCTCCATACTTCCAAGTGAATCTCAGCATTAACTGTTAGTTTCCAGGGAGACCATGTTATCCTTCAGCAAGCCATGGAGTAAGTAGCTATCTCAACTTCATAACATCTGGAATTTCTTTCTTGAGAAGCAAATTTTCAAAAGAGGAAAACAATTACTGAGGCTTTCTAATCCATTTTTGGTCTCTCTCCTTACTTTTTTCTATTTTCAAAGGCTCTTACACACTAGGCACTTTTAAGAAATATGACTTAACAGCAAGTTTGTACTTTCAGAAGGAGCTTATGATCATCCCTTAGCCTTCCAGAAAGTGATGTTTATAAAAGGAAAGTCATCTCTATTTTTTAAGTATACAAAAATACATACAACCACATATGTTTTTGTTTGGAAGCAGAAAATGACTCTGGAAGAATACAAAAGAAACTGGTCATTGTGGCCACCTCCAGGGAGGGAAACTGAGTTCATGAAGGACTGGGATGGGAAGGAGACTTTTCATAGCTTATATTCCTTTGGACACTTTAAACTTTAAATGATATGAGTGTAATACCTACTCAAAACATACATACATACCAACATATATAATCAAATTCAACTGTCTTTATGATGAACGCTGATCAGTGTCACTGCAGCTGCAACCTAAAGCAATAACTGGCTTACGAATATTGTACTTCACTAAGTATTTTAAGTAGAATTTATTCTAATGGTACAATAGAGAAACTTGTTTGAATGAGTTACAGTTAGTATCCCAGACACTAGCTTTGCACAAAACATACTTGGGCTGGAGAAAAAGGGATCTTAAAATAGGAAACTGGGATAACTGATTACTGATCTCCCAGAAAAAGAGGAAAAGAAAAACATTTAGCATGAGGATTTCTGTTGTGATTTTAATCAAGATCACGAAGAAAGGACAGGTAGGCTACCTGGGCAAAAATATTTTTTCTTATGCATCCCATCTCCCAGAGCATATTTATCACTTAAGCAAAAAAAAGGAGGAGAATTATAGGTTATGATATCTTTCACTTTCCCCTAGTCACTTTTCCCCAAAAGAGAGAGGGATGACATGTAGAAAAGGTAAACTTGGCTGTTGCTAAATCACTTCATTCTAAGATCTTCTTGTTTCTTCTCTCACAATAATATACATATTTATGTAATAATTTGAGAATTAGAGGGTAAGAGGGTCAAAAGAGGTAAGAAAGATCTAAATATTCTTCTATAGCAAGTAAAGACAGTTTATTATAAACTGATGATCTATCCTTTACAATAACATAGATTCTGTTATTTCTTTTAGGAAAAGACTAGAATGGACTAGAATGTTTTCCAACCCTACAGTGAGGATGCTCCTAACTATATCTAACCTAAAACTCTACTATAATTTAAGTCCTCCATCACTACTGAAAATAGTGAACACTTTTCACACACACATATACATAAGTAAATATCCTTTCACTTAAGTTGCACTTATCAAGTGTCTAATACGTACTAGCAATATATCAGGATTCATGATGATCTGACCTTCATTGAATAAATATTTGAGTTACATAAGACATCATTTAGGCTACAAAGATAGGCAGCATACAGCAGGTCCCCTACTCTCAAGGGATTTACTAGTAGGATAGAAACCAGGATTTCAATATTTTATAAATCCCCATCCCATGCTACTTAATATTTATGATTGATAAATATGAATCAAATTGAACTAAATTCTCACTTTGACTTTCTTTTCTCAAAGTTAGGATTTCTGATAACTTTAACCTTCAATTAAAGGACCCAGTTCTTCAACACAGAACATTCCAGCTATAATAAATTGTGAAAATTATAAAAATGTAAGTGTAAGTATAAAATGAATTTTGAGGGCCGGCCCGTGGCTCACTCGGGAGAGTGCGGTGCTGATAACACCAAGACCGCGGGTTCGGATCCCACATAGGGATGGCCGGTTGGCTCACTGGGTGAGCACGGTGCTGACAACACCAAGTCAAGGGTTAAGATCCCCTTACCGGTCATCTTTTTAAAAAAATAATAAAATAAATAAAATAAAATGAATTTTGAAACAATAATAATAGATTACACATATTAAGCTCTTTCTACATGCCAAACATTGCTCTAAGAATTTTAAATGCTTAACTCACTTGATCCTTATACTAATCTTGGGAGTTAGGTGTGATTTTTGTCATTTTATAAAAAAGGAAGCTGGTAAAGTGGTTAAATAACTCAGTCCAAGTTACACAGCTAGTAAGTGACGGGGCTTAAGACAAGGCAGTCGGGCTCCAGCTAGAATGTGTCTTAAGCACCGTACAATATTGATTCTCAAGCACTAGTTTACTTTAAGAACTTTTCAAAAGGTGTGTTTCATTGGACCATATCTCATTAAGTTCTTCCAGCTGTGACAGATGATAATTGGGTTGGAAACCTTCTCAATATCTTGCAAACCACTGCCATATCACATTTTCCTCAAGCCCTACACAGTGTATAATGGCAACACAATTTTTTCTCCTTTTCCTGCACTGCTCAGACCTGAATGTACAGTTCAAAGAGTGAGTAGAAAGAAAAATGAAGCTACATTAGACAGAAAGCACCCACTAGAATCACTGGTGAATTCCTTCATCTTGCCCATCTTCAGAAATAAGCCTCCTTCTAAAAAATATATCTCTAGGCTTCATTTTGGTATCATCAGTCCTGCTTTCTCTTTGCCAACAGTTTTCTCACTATGAATAATATCACCAAATGCAACTAATTATTATATTAATCCAATATGTGGGTGCCAAGGTTCCTTCTCAAATTATTCTGAGATCAAGAAAGTGAAAATACCCTTCAGATACTTGGCTGAGCATGCCCTGATGCCAGAGAGAAGCTGGGCTAATGTGATAATGTCCTTCTGCCTCATACATAATGTCCTCCTGTCCTCTATCCATAAGTAAACCAAGATTTCAAGAGGGTCACTTCACAACAAAATCAAGAGCTCAAAGTTCAGGCCACAAACTGATGGCACTGTTGCTGGAAATAAGCTAGATCCTGTTAAATGAACAATATTCTCTCTAGATTTAAATAAAATGTTTATAGAGGTGCATCAACTCTTTAATGTCAAGAAATTATTTTGATTCACTGATATAATGCAATTCTAAAGAGTACAGTAGTGATCTAACATGACAGCTTCTCCAAAAATGCTTGACTTGTGCACAGATTCATTGTTACATTCTGTTTGGGGCCATTATGTCTTCCAAGAGACAAATAAAATAGAGTGAAAGATTAGAAATACAAAAGTCTATTGATTATTAATGATGATTTGTTTTATTATCCTAATTTAAGGCATACATTATCCTACCATAAGGCAAAGCTGTCATTCAAGTTGCCAGCCCCTTGGGGACCCAGAGGAGGTGCCCTGGGAGCATGGAAGAGTGAGAAAGATCCATGAGTGGAGGTTTCTGGCACTGCATTTAAAGGAGGATGACTAACAATTTTTAAGTTTTCACCTCTGTTATAGGCTTAGTTACTTTTATTGGTTGGGTAATAAACATGATTGGAAATTAGGTAGTACTCAGTTTACTCAGCAACTTAGTTTACTCAGCTTATATATTTAATTCACACAAATTTCACTGAGTAATGTATTACTGCATTTTTCAAATGACATTTAACACAATCCTGAATGTTGAACCTAAAGTCTCTAACTTAAAAACCACAGTAATTAGTAGCGGGGTTTAGAAGAAAAAATAGCAATAAAAATCCTCAGACAATTTCTGCTGTAAACAGAAAAAAATGAAATAATTCACTTGCCTTCTCCTGTTATTTTTATGGTATTAGTTAAAAACATACGTCTATTTTAAGAATTATAGAACAAGATTCTGCAACTTATTTTTCCAAGAGTTGTCAAAATCAGATGTTGCCATCTCCTTATCCCTGGTAAAAGAATTTCTCTAAAATATAGTCAGGCAGATATTTTCCTTCTCTCCCTCCATGCTATTCTAATTGTTACTTCCATTAAGACAACACTGCCTCAAGCTTTATGTCCATTTCCAAAGACTGTATTATTTTAAAAAAGCTATTTCTTTTAAACTCTGAAAGACTAAAAAGCAGCACTGAAAAACACCTTTTATAGATACTCTTATAGTCATTTTATTAGGCAGACTATGTTACCTACGGCAGGAAAGAAAAATGAGAAATCTAATTTTAAACCCAGGTTTTAGAGATGACATTCCAGTAATTCATTAAAATATGCATTAGAAGCTGATTCCATATTCTAACAGTGACATCTGCCCCCCAAAATGGACAACAAAATTATCTTTTAATAAAAATGTTTGCCCTATACACTACATGATACAAATTTCCTTAAACCAAACTGAATCCATTCTCTACACTAAAGATGACAAAAATTATCCCACTAGCTGAATTTCATTGCCAAGCTGTCAACTTGAATTTCTTCTCTTTAAAAATAGCTGTTCATTACATTCCATAATGGGCTGTCAAAGCACTACAGCACTGAACCTATATCATACACAGAAGCAATTGGGCAATGTGCATTATTATGTTTAGATTACTTGCATTCTTTACAAGACCCCTGGGCTAATTTTAAATGAGATGGTTCACTTGAACTAAATCAAAACCTATTTTATTTTACCTTAAAGCTAATAGATATTTTCCATTTATGACTCACTAGTGCAAGCATTAATAGCAGGTAAAACAAAAAACTCATTGAATACATATGTAAATATAAGTAAATATGCACATATGTATGTTTATGGATTTGTGTGTGGCTTTTCTCCTTACAGTCATATTTATTTTTAAAAATAGATGATTGAATTACAACACAAGGCACACCAAATTAAGTAATACTGCCAAGATGTGAGAAAGCATTGTCATCTCCATGAATACATGATAGGTTGTGAACTGAAAGCATTACCCCTGAAACATATAGTCTTTGATATTTTAGCATAGTGAATCAATTAGACATCTTTATAACTAGCTAGTGCATAATAATTCACCATATAATTTAGCATGGAATATTGTGAACAACTGTAAAAAGGCACATAAAACCTATAGCTGAACCATTCTTCCCCAGCATGACATCATAACCTAAAAGGCATGCAATGACAGCCACAGGATATCAAAAAGATGGTAACTAATCTGCTCACAGAAGACCAGTAAATACATCTAATGAATACAAGAACAGGTTAATGTATGCAAGAACCAGATTAATGATTTTTTTTAATTAGTTTTTATTTTCATTAATAAATGGAGGCTACTAGTAGATTCATTAAGAAGAGATTATAATATTCAGGTTAAAAATAAATTGTACTTTAAAAAATCATCTTTAGATTCCTACCATGGAATATCAAAGGTAAAATGACTTACTAACTCATAGACTCCAATGCTGGTAAAGGTAAAATAAACTTCAGTATCTCAGCAAGATTAAAACTCTGTAAACCAAGTTTACCAAGAAAGATTTCAGGGCAGGAACAATAGTAATGTGGATTTTGGTTTGTTTAAATTATGTTTTTGAAAAAAGAGTGGGTGGGCAGGTGGGCATGCATTATACTTCAACATTGTTTCTATGAATCAACAATATATCAGGCACACATCTGGCAGACAGTTGAATGAAAACAATAAGAAAAACACCTCAAAGATGCAGCTATTGTGTTTATTTACTTTAAAGACAAAAAATCTCTAAAATCTGAGAAAATCAGCCCTGTGCCTAGATAGAAGCTTACAACCATTATTTATCAGTGCTTTTCACCCTCTCAGATATACTAGAAATAATTGAAAAGAAAATTTATTCTATGTAAATTAACTCAGGTCTTCATCCACATCCATATTTTATTCCTAAAACTCTCCAAACACTCTATTACATGTTGGCCCCTTTAACAAAATGGAAAATGATTCTGGCTAAAAAAATTACTTTTGATGTAATCGCTCTGATTCAGTTTTTTAAATGCCTAAATTAACTTTTTAAACTACCAACGAAAATATGAATGGGATACAGTGTACAGATTTACAATTAAGAATCAGTTTTGAGTTTTGCTTTTGACTGCACACAGATTCTCATAAATGATCTTCTCCATTTTTGAAAACTTTGATATTGCTTTGTCTTAATACAAGGGTATTTCAAAAAGTTAACGGAAAAATTCATATTATCTTTTAATTTTATTTTTCCACAAACCTTCTGAAATACCCTCATAGAGACAACTAAATCTAAACTAATTCTATATTAGATTCTGATCGATTATTATACCTTAACTTGAAAGGCAAGTTATGTTATAACAATAAGAATAGAACATATTTTTCATCAGCCACTTGGAAAGAAAATGGATCTCCAAGAAATAAAGGCCCTTTTAGTTTGTTTTTGAGTTACAAGATAAGAACTAGGGTAATGATTTTTCTAATCATTAATGTACCTGAAACTAAAACTATTCTAATTCCACACTGTATCTACAACAATGGTGCTTACATTATGAAAAACAACTATTCTACTTCAAATCTCTACCTCAACAAAAGAATACCACCCATGGTCCTCTCTCTAGGAACTAAATGTGTATCTTGCTGCAATAAAATTATTTTGTAATTAAGATACATAAGATTCTGGCAGATTTAGACAGCTTACATCCTCTCTGCTTTTCACTTATTTTGTTTATATGGGAAATAAGTTTTAAATTTTAAGTCACAAATAAGAATACCAACTTATCCTCTTTCACTTTCTCAGATGAACACTTGCAAAGAACGTTCAGTACTGTTTCCTCAAATCCTCTGATTGGGCACTTCCTGCAAAACTTCAACAGGTCAGAGAGCATAGGGAGTTGAAAAACAATAGGCAAAACACATTTTTAATGCTCAAATAATCTTTGATAAATAAAAGATTTAAGTGAAAGAAAATCACCAAATCTCAAAGCCCACCATTATTTAAATAATTTTTTTAAGAGTACTACTAGAACTATAACACTGTGATTTTGTTTCACTGAGATATTTTTCACACACAAAATTATTCTGGGTGCCACACAGAACTAATGAATTGCACTTTTTATTACCATTTTTTCCAAATGATAAGGAAGTGTATGTTAATTAAATGTGAATAAGCTTTTCAACATTTACTGTCCATAATCGAAATTAGCTTTAATTTGAATATTTGGTTTTGAAACTACACATGAAAATGCACAGATGAAAGTGTACCTAAAAATATGTTAGTGTACACAAGACATTCTTAATAACCATAAACTATGTTTAAGCAAGTTTGGAATGTTTCATACCCCTTTTAACAATTTTTATTTGCTGATGAACCAACAATGTTTGGCATAATTAACGCTAAAATCTTCAAAACTCAATGACTGAAAATAATTGCTTTTCTTTTTCTTTCCTGAGTACTCTGAAGCCCAACCTAAAGATTTAGAGCTGACTGGACAAATATAAAGGATGTCAAAAACAGTGACCGCTGACATGCCATTCAAGGCACATGGAAGAGAGCTCAGGCCTGAATGCCTCTAAACTGCTCATTGGTAAGATCAGCTAACATCGAGATGCAGTGTAAGTCAGCATTATTCACTGAGCCTGCTATGACCTTAAAATCATTGCTCCTGGGGCATGTTCATCCCCCAATTAGTTTATATGCTCACTGGAAATCCACTGCTCAGTCAAGGCATTGGTCTCTCATTCCACAGTGTTGATGAAGTGTGCGTGATGGCTTTTTCTTCACAACTTCACCCCCCTACAGCTGACCCATCTCAAGCTGAAGCATTCAAGTCATTTGAGCACCCCTTAGTTATTCTTGATTTTGAAACTTTACTTAAAACTATCATAGTTTAACATATTTGACAAACAAATGTTACAGTTACCATGAAAGGACATGTACAAAACAAAGTACAAATCAGAACTGAATTTTCCAGTTCTCCACAGGAAAAAGATTACTAGTAGTAACCTCATCCTAACATTTATTAAGAAACATAAAATATCAGAATCCCTTTTACTCACAAAAGTGTTATTTTATGTCAGATACTTGTTAATTCTGTTGAAAGAAGAAGTTTCCGTGCTGTTTTTAAGCAATTATTAATTGGCACAAATCTGCCAATCCTATTGTTTCTACAGTGTTGAAGAAAGAAATTATTTTTTCCTTTTGGGCAGAGTAAATTCTTTGAATAAAAGGAAGCATATTTGAAAAATAATATAACATGACATGATAAAAGGTTGGACCTAGAAATGAGAAAAAGATCTCTAAGGTTTCTAATCATTGAAATATAAAAACCGAGCATACAGCAGAAAGTAGATATTTGGGAAGGAAACTGATGGTGGGTTATACAAATAAAAATATCCTGAAGACTGTAAACAAACAAAAGATCGGGGCTGGGAGTATATCAGCAAAGAATTGTTAGCTGAAATAACATGCATGGGTTTACTTTCAAATAACTTGAAGATAGAGATTGGGAGTAAAACTGTCCTGATTTTTTCCCCTTCAGGTTCCCACAGGGGGAGAAAATCTTCCCCCTAAACTAAGGGGTCAGCCTTTAATTCATTTCCAACTTCTTGTAAAATGATCTGATTGAGGTTGTGTTTCATTTTGTTTTTACAGCTTTGTTAAAATATAATTTACATACCATAAAGTTCACCCATCTAAAATGTACAACTCAATGGCTTTTTGTACAAGTATATTTAGAGTTGTGCAAGCACTGTCACAATCAATTTTTGAACATTTTCATCACCCCAAAAAGAAACCCCATGCCTCCTATTCCTCCCTAGTACCCTGCCTAAGGCAACAATCTCTTTCTGTCTCTACAGATTTGCCTGTTCTGGACAGTTCATATAAATTGTATCATAAAATATGTGGTCTTTTGTTATAGGCTTTTTATACTTAGCATAATGTTTTTAAGGTTCATCCAGATTGTAGCATGTATCAGTAATTCATTCCTTTTTACTGCTGAAAACATTCCATTGAGTAAATATATCACATTTTGTTAATCTATTCACCAGTTGAGTTTTACAGCAATACAAAATAATGCCTGAGAACAATGGTTCATAACATATGCTTATAGATAACCATTAGTGAAAAATCTGTTTGCAGATGTAAACTACACGTCACATTAGTTACATGTGTCTTCTTGGTTGGGTGGGCTTAATTGATTTACAGAGTTAGTAACACTGACTTACAAGTTATAATACATAATTGCTAAACTCTAATTAACAGTTCTGAAAAATTGGTAAAAAATATTCACAGAGCAATACTTAAATAGTTAAATTAAATATATGCATGCTTCATGACCTAGCAATCTTACACCTGGGTGTATAGCCCAAAGAAATTCTCACACGTCATCATTTTTTTGTGGTAGAGAATTGAAGGCAACCTACAGAAATGGATAGGTAAAGTGAGGTGGATGTGTATCATCAAACACTATATATTTACCAGATGCAACAAACTGGATGAATATGCAACAACATGTATAAATCTTACAAAATGTTGAGTGAAAAAAAATCAAGAAACAGAATACAATCTCTATCACAATAACACCTACATAAATTTAAAATACATACCCAAACAACAGTACACATTTTTATAAGAACATATTAAAACAAATAAATGAATAAAAAATAAAATCGCCATGCAGGGACCAATGATGATAGTGTGCCACAACTGAAAGATATGAGTTACTCAACAGTCTGTATCCAAGGTCACACATTTTTTTTTTTTTTTTTTTGTCTTTTTCCGTGTCCGGCAACGGATCGCAACCCTCAGTGTTGCCCCCGTACCGGACTGGGGACCGGCAACGGGATTGCAACCCTCGGTGTTGCTCCCGCGCCTCGCTCAGCCAGTGAGCAGGAACCGGTCTGTATGTGGGATCCGAACCCTCGGGCGGGAGCGCCGCCGCGCTTCCCAAGCGGCATACTTATCCAGTGCGCCACCGGGCCGGCCCCACACATTTTTTTTTTTCCCAAAACTATTTGCTGCCCCTACCTGGAGAAAGATATACTTTTCTGCCCTACTTACAATTGGCTTGACCACGTAAATTCCTCTGGCCACTAAGATGTGAAAATAAAAATCATTAGAGACATAGTACATAGTTCACGGTGTCCCTTTTCTATGTATTACAACTGTTCTAGAAGTTGCTTCATCATCCTGGGTTCCCCATTTGAAGACAATATGGAACATAACCACAATAAACCTAAGATAAACACGCAGTATGAAAGAAACTTGGGTGTCGTAAGCCACTAAAGTTAGGGGGTGGGCTGTTTGTTATTGCAGCATAACCTATCCCATTATGACTTATATATTCATACACATCTATATGGTAATTAAATCTCTTCCAAGTTTATCCAAAACTCCTACAGGCACAGATCTTATGGATATTTGGGGGGAGGGTTGTGATAGAAAGTACAGCACTTCCATAAAATAACATAAAAGAGGAAAATAAAAAGAATCAATTACTCTAGTGAAAAGCACATTCCATGATCAGTCATAAACCATGGGTTTTAATTCTATTCTCCCTACTTATTAATCAAATGCCCTGAGTCAGATCTCTTAACTACAAATCTGTTTCCTCATCTGAAAATTAAAGAAGCGGGGGTGTACTCGAAGCTCTAAGTTTTTTTTCCAATTCTGACATTTCATGTTTCTACAACAAAGTAATAAAGAGATGTGTCACACAGCCACTAAATAAAAATAAAACTTTAAATTAAAATAAATTAAAATTGATTATTTACTCTTGTCTTGAATGATTTAATGTACCAAATTTTGTTCACATAAACTTGTCAGGAATATGAGTTACTTTAAGTAAAGAACATGAGTAATCAAGTATAGACTGCCTTCATAAATACTGAAGTGGAAAAGGAATAAGCAAAAGCCCAGATGTGGGCATCACAAATATGTATATGTATGACAATGAAGGTAAAGATACAGATGAGGCCATATCTAGTGGTTATAATGAGGAATGACAGAAGATAGACATTAGATAGAAAGACTGTGATTGATGAAAGGCCTCAATGCTGGACCAAGATGCATCATTTGACACCATAGCCCTGCAGCAGCATGACAAGGTACACAGAGTGGTGGAAGGCAGAGGTGGGAGGAGACCACTGGGTCTGAACTTAGGTTGATGAAGTGAATGAGAATATAAGGGAAAAACCAAATCCAGGAGTCTCTGAGAATGAATAATCAACACCACTGAACCTGACACATAATTGACATTCAGTAAATATCTGTTGACTTCAGAGATTCTGCAACCTTTCAACAGAGACATATTACTTTACCCAAATATTCACAAATCAAACATGAAGACCAACTTATTGATGAATCATATTGCTAAAACCTTCTCTCTTCAGATAAACATTGTCTCCCATTAGATTAAGAACCCTAAAAAGCTATCTCAGGCTTTTTCCACCAGCAGGCAAAGAACAAGATGTGCTCAGGAACAAGCTATTTAATGTCAATTAAGGCTTCACATGCTTCATCATGCCCCCTTGCCAATGACCCACACCATCCCCAACCCTAGCCCATAACTATAACACTAGTTACGTGCCATGCTTAGCATCCTCTTGATAACTTTTGCATGGTTAGATATTTATGTGTAAGGGAGAAATACTACTCAAAAGAGAAGAAATGTGTGCATATTAAGTGCTTATTCATAGTTCAGGAACATGAATTCTTGTCTAAAAGCTACACATAATAATGAATATTCTGTTACCTTCAACTCTTTCTTTAGTCTGTTTATCATCATGCAGGTGTCTGTTGCTTTGGGATTAGTCATGTTTCCATCAGTCTCCTCTTTACACAATGACATGTCGCTCCCAGCCTCTAGCCATCATTGATTTCTCCCATTCCTGATATACTCAGCCTTTGTTTGGATGCTTTTACATTTGATGATAATCAATTTAGCACTTAATTTTGTATTATCCTGTACTATTTTTGTTTGTTTTAGGTCAAATTTTGAAAGTATGTTTGGTCAGATGAAGGATAAGTTTGTTTTCTCAGACAGATTACCAATCTTTTACAAAAGAAAGCATGTTATAGGAGTGATAGAGGAAACAAAGTATCCTAACATTTCAAAAAGTAAAGAAAACAGTGAATGGAACTGTTGTGGAATGAACTCAGCAAGAAAGGCTGCAGACATTCAGGGGGTCAGAGAGTCAGAAGGTTTATTACACAAGCGGGACCCAGGTGAACTTTCCTCTCTGAAAGCCTGGGTGGGACCCTGAACATGAGTTTAACAGAGTTTTTATAGACAAGTTTGGTGGGATCCATTAGCTTAGGTTTAAACTTATATCTTAGACAAGCAGCTGCTGGTTTCAGCTCCTTCTCACCCACGTGACTCAGACGAGCAGGCAAGATTACAGAGACAAGCGGGGCAGGCAAGCAAGATTACAGAAGCAGAAATGACGGCAGGCAGTTGATTATTAACTAGACTGAGTTCTGGCGGCCCAGGGGAGGGGAGAAGCACATTTAGTTTACAGAGGCATTTTACAAGTTAGTCAGAATTTAATTTTGAATTTTCTCAACAGAACTATTAATATGGACTTAACTATAATCAACATCTCGAAGTTCATAGTAGCATTCAGTCTATAATAGTACTCCATACATTTTAGCTTTAACTTCCTAGAGAAAATATTATTATTATCATTATTATTATTATTATTATTAGAAAGAGAAAATAAAACATACTGATTAAAAGATCCTCCTGGTCAATCCTTCAGATGACTGAAGTCTTACCTGCCATCTTGACTGCAATCTCAGGAGAGAAACCAAGTCAAAATCACACAGTTCAGCTCTCTTGAGTTAATGACCCCAAAAATCTTGTGAAATAATAAATGTTTAATGTTGTTTTAAGCCCCTAAGTTTTAGGAATAATTTGTTACTCAACATCAGATAACTTATACATTCCACCCAGCAACTTCCCCTTATAGTTCATTGGCCAAAATGTGTCACAGGCCACCCACCACTGCAAAGAGTCTAGGAAGTATTTTCACTGGGCACATTCCTGCCCTAAACAAAACCTGAGTGCTGGCTCTGTTATTAAGGAAGAAACAAGAGGAAATGAACAACAGGTATGTAGCTACTCTACTTCTACTTCAATTCTGTTTTCACCAGGAAGAAAAACTTCTTCAGAAATGAAGAGAAAGATAAATAACAGAAAGAAGAAAAAGCAGTCTACAATAAGTAATGAAATAACAGAAGATCTAGTAGTTGCTCTAAGAGGGCCTGAATCTCCAAACAGAGTAATTTGTTTTCTACCATGCTAACTATATTTAAAATGTATATCTGTAGTTCTCCGTCAGCAATCACACTGACGTATCATGAAAATAGGACAGAAAAAGGAAACAAGAATATGAAAATGCAGTTTTAATCTTTTGGATAAGTGAAATAAGTATATATGAAAATCTTGAATAGCAGCTTAATATCTTTGATAAAACTGTGTAATAGATTAATTGGGTAGTTTATATGCATTTAGAAAATAATGCAAACTTCAAAAGCAGCCAAAAAGTGTGTGTTAAGAACAAGTGTGGGAAGTGTCAGAAGGCTCTTTCTTTCCCCTAACCTTGGCCTTGACTTTTCAATATTTTTAGCAGTGATTTAAAGACATAAAAGGTATGCCTGTCAAATGCTCATGTGACACATTTGGGAATGATACATATAATAACAGAATCAAAATTTTAAATGATCTTGACAGCTTACAATACTGTCATTCATACATCCAACAATTCTAAGAAATTATTTCATGTATTTCACTTCTGACTCCTCAAGAAAATACTAAATTCCTCAGAGAAGAAAGGACTATATCTCACGCTCTTTCAAAATCCTGTATGGTACCCAACACAGTGTTGGAAACATAGTAGTATTTCATCAATATTTAAAGAATTGAGTTGAACTGTCTCAAGTATAGGTATAGAAAAGTTTAGAATAAATCAGTCACTTACAACATAATATCCTCTTTTCCTTCAGGCCTTATCATTTATCTCTTTCAAAGACCTCTTCAAAATGGAATTTTTCCAGCATATTCTTCCTGAGCTGCCTTAGGCCCGTTAAAGAAAGACTACAACAGATAAAACTTTCGATACTTAAAAGCCTTTGCACTTTTTCTGTATTTATTTTTGTGTCAGTATTATGCCCAGTTCTGTGCCATTAGATTTTAAGCCCACTAGGCAGCTTCAATAATGTCTTAAAGCTTTTGCCACACATATGAAGTGAGAATGGATGCACACCCCCTTTGCAGAGCTATACAACATAACATTTTCTTGTTACAATTCAATATCATTGCAGCAAGATAAGCACACCCCATAGCATAATTTAACAGACATGAAGAAGTCAAGCTCTATTGTTCAATGTCACAGCCAGCCAGCCCTGCATGATCAACCTTTATTCTTTTCTGGCTTCATTATGAGGATGATGCCTTTCAACTGTGGTGACTAAACCTGTTAAACTACAAAGCAAGAAATTTATAGAACCTTTATAAGAGTAATACTGAACAGCTTAAATGTAAAACCTACAATTAAATTCCAAAACTAAGCACTTCACCCCCAAGAAAATGCTAAGTAGTTCTTCAGCAACATTCCTGATTTACATACCCCAGAGATGACAGGACTTATATATACATATATGCCACAGTGATATTAATAGTAATTTTTTCAAGTAATATTCAACATAAAACATAGTAATATTAACCCATGCATTACAAAATGAATAAATTTCCCTTAAGCATACCAGGAACAGGAGCTATGCTTTTTTATTTTCAAAAAGCCTCCTTTTGTCAGATGAAAAGCCCCAAGAGTAAAATATTTCACTATAGTTCAGTGTTAACAATGGATTTGCCATTAGATTACCATACACGTGAATAAAGAACTAAATGATATGAACATTTTTTCACACTTTAGATTTTGATGTGAAATGAGTCTAATTATTTATTCATAGACTTTTCCTCTCAGGAGTTCAAAGCACTATATTTTAAATCTTCAAACACATATTTCCTAAGCTCTAAAATCTACCAGGTAGGACAGAAGAACATGCGGCAGGGTAGAAGATAAAAAAAAGCAGCACAAAAGAAAAAGCTGGTTGGAAGAAGTCAAGCACATTTCAAACATAAGGTAGTATATTTTATTCACTCATTTATTCTTTCAGTCATTCAAACATTTATGGCGAACCTATTTTAAGTCTAGGTCTGTGCTAGGTGTTAAGGATATAAAAACAACCCCTGCTCCAGCAGCTCACTGGATAGAGGGATGACAGACATATAGAGTGATAATTAAAATATGTGCCAAGTGTTATAATAGCAGAACAAACTAAGTACTGTGGGAACACAAGGGTAGGAACCACTGGCCTAAAGGAATATGGAAAGGCTTTAACAAGAAGGTAGTATTTCGTCTATATCTAGAAAGACTAGTAGAAGTCTGTGAGAGAATTAAGAGGAGAACCTTTGAGGCAGAGGTAACATTATACTGAAATGCAAGCAGTTGTCAAAAGGTTTGACCTGTTCAGGGAGCATGAGAAGAAATACAACATGGCTTAGTGGCAAGAATTACATTTAGTGCTTAGAAATTATAGGTTTCAAGTCTGTTCTGTGAAGAGAGTGTCATGCACTAGACTAATCAGAGCAAAAAGAGCAAATATAAAATATATAGTGTTGTTTTATACACACTGTGTATATAATATGTATATACACACACACATAAAACACATACAGCTCAATGAGAAATTATAAACAATGCTACTGGTCTTCTGACCTGCCCTCTGCTAGGGCCACTGATGCTTTTGCAAGTCAACTGGACAAGCTGAGTCACATACACCTTCTTCCCATTCACCTTATCTATGCAGGTCTTTCTTCTCTCAGATAGGAGTCTCTCTTGGGTAAAGATGAATATTCAAGCCAGAGTCTGCTGATGCTCTTTATCCCCATGCTGCCACCAGCACACCCATTCAGCAGCAAGGGAACTACCTGCTTTTCAAGGGCCAACTTGAAGGCCAACCCAGTATCTTTCCTCTAAAGTGCTATGAGGAGCAGCCTCTTTTGTTTTCCATCAACCCTGTACATAGCTGTACACAGCAGATGCTGAAAGAAAAAGAAAAAACAAAAACAAAGAAAACATAGTTTGTCTTAGAAGTCCAGATAAAAGGAAATTTTCTTTGTTTTTGTATTATTTAAGTATAAAAGCTCCCTGTCAAAATGCACAGAAAACTGGGGCTCAATATAGAATAAATATAAAAAGGCAAGAACAATTTGTAGCTATAAGTCTCCAAATAACCTTCTACAGTAAAACTAGTTGATATGAGAATACATACCTACAGTGATAAAGCAGAAGAGCAAGCACTTTCTAAATTTAAATTATATCTTTATCAATTTACTAAATTAAAAGGTATACAAAGGCATTATATTACTCAGTCCATGTTGGGTTAAAGGAAAAAAAAAGAAGAGAAAAAAAAAAAAAAAAAGAAAAAAAAAAAAAAAAAGAAAAAAAAAAAAAAAAAGAAAAAAAAAAAAAAAAAGAAAAAAAAAAAAAAAAAGAAAAAAAAAAAAAAAAAGAAAAAAAAAAAAAAAAAGAAAAAAAAAAAAAACCCAAGAGATGGTAACCTTACAACTTGCCTTTTTATACAGTTACCCATCTATATTTATTTAATGCACAAGATGATATTCTTGGTACTATGCCATGTACCATGGGGAAAGCAAAGACAGAGTCTTGGTTCTCAAGACTCCTCTACTTGTAAGCTTGATGACATAGGCTGAGGATTAAGAACTCAGAGTCATCATTCTGATTCTACAACTCACTTGTAATTTAGCCTGGAACTCATCACCCACCAACACTGCTTTAGGCCAATTATTAGTCACAATTTAAAAGTCAAAAAACATTCTAATCCTGAAAACCCATGATGGAGAGAAAGAATAACTATTTTCCAACAAATCAAATCAAAAGGCATGAGCTTCAAGTATCTAGACACCTCAAACAGAAAGAAACTTGAGTATAAACATGTATTGAGTCACAAGAAAAGTGTTCTGATACTTAACAGAGAAAAAA
Organism: Galeopterus variegatus; assembly: GCF_000696425.1. Lineage (NCBI taxonomy): Eukaryota > Metazoa > Chordata > Mammalia > Dermoptera > Cynocephalidae > Galeopterus > Galeopterus variegatus. The sequence goes on from NW_007726124.1 coordinate 507,975, forward strand.
AAAGTTAAGGAAGTGAAACCAAAGGAATGTATCAAGGGGGAGAATATAACCTAGTAGATGAATCCCTGAGGTGCTGGCCAGGTAAGCACAAATATAATACTAACACAATATGTAATACTTTATATATATATATAAAGCACAATATACAATATTAACATTCATCACATGAAGTGGATTTCAAATCAGGGGAAGTGGCGAGGCTAATGCAAAACAAGCCATTTTGAGAAAAGAGAAAATATAGATTAAAGAGATGAATGGAGAATTCTGACTATCCGAAGTAAAAGAGGAATTCTGTGAAAAATAATGCCAAGATATTCAAAAAAGATAATGAGGGGAAAAAAGGGGGGGTGGGGAAAAAGGTTCTACAATTCGGATCAGAACTGATAGCATAGACTTATAAGAGTGTGAGATACTTCTGTGGGAAATGAATGTGTTTGGAAGAAGCACTGTCTTAATAGATCTTTCTGATAGAAATGTTCTATTATCTCCCCTTTCCAATATGGTAGTTACAAGCCACATGTGCTACTGAGCACTTGAAACCTGCCTAGAAGCCTGAGGAACTGAAATTTTGATTTAATTTTTATTTTATTTACTTAAATCTGACTTTATTTAAATTTAAACTTAAATTTTAAAAGCCATGGGGTTAGTGACTACCATACTGGACAATGCAGTTTAAGACTTAAAGGGGTGTGTATCTTTTGTAGATGGAACAGTAGGAAGAGAATATGCTATGAAGTCAGATCTGTGTTTCAAATCCCAGCATTGACATTTATTAGTATGGTACCTTGGGGTAATCTGGATGTCAGGTTCTTCATTCAAAAAATAAGAGTAATACTGTATTTTTTATTACTGTTACCAAGACCTACTCTTTGTATGACTTCCCTGAGGTCCTGCGGTAACTTAGAGAAGCAGCAGCCAGTCTGGCTTTCAGAATCTTAGGAAACCTCAAGGAAATCATGGGCTGCACTAGAATCATGGGACTAGAGGATACAGCACCCCAAGCCAAGCTCAGATTAGTTTTGATAAGGCCTGTGTAGGTTTAAAAAAAAAAAAGAAATACTTTCCATTCCCTCCCAATTCAGCACCCTTTACCTCTAACCGACCCCCAACCCCGCTTCATTCTCATTCTGACCTGCACCATAAGAAGTCCTATCCCATGACATCAAGGCATTGTCAGAAAAGATGAGAAGCTTGAAACCCACCAATGAGACCTTTGCCTCCAATTAGAAAGTGTTTATCTTAAAGTAAAGTTATCAGTTCCTGACATTTCCTGACTTACAGCACTCATAAACCCTGGAAAAGTTTTCAAATGGATCTAGGTACTCCCAGCATATTGGCATCTCCTGAATCCAGCACCAGCAGAAAGAATGTGAGAAGAAGCAACTAGAACTAACTCTACCAAGAAGCTTTTCTATGAAAACGAACCAAAAGAGGAGGTGGGTGGCAGGGAAGTAGAACAGTAGCTAGAATGGAAATGGGGTCAACAGAGAACTATTTTTAGCAAGGAAAGTACTACAACATGTTTGGTTTTTTATGGGAATGACTCTACAGAGAAGGAGAAATTAAGAATGTGGGAGAGAGGATTAACTGCAGGATAAAGTCACTGGGATAGTAAGAGAAGGCTCTAGGCATACAAGAAATAACGTAGTAAACTGTGCCCCAATGAGAGTTTTTAATGCTTTAATGACAGCTGATTGTGGTTTCAATTTCAGGCAGTTAGCAGTGAGGGGAAAAAAAGGATGGTGGCTTCAGGAAAATGAAACTAATTGGGCCAAGAAAATACAGTAACTTTCAATTAGAATTCTTCATTCAGCCCCTGTCCCTTTGCCCAAGTCATCAGTCTAATGGAAAATAGGTAAAACAATTATAAAACAATTTGGTGAATAAAATCATAGAAGGGTGCACAGCACACTGTGGGGTTACAAAAAAGGGCATCAACCAATCTCAGGGAGGGGCTGAGGGGATGCCATGTCCATCTTCCTAGAAGGAGTGGCACCTGATCTGAGTTGGGGGGAATAAGAAGACATAATCCTATGCAAGGGTGACAGCTGAGACAAGAAAAAGCACACCTGAGTAGAGTTTAGTGTTTCAGAAGTACAAAGTAGGGCCGGCCCAGTGGCGCACTGCTACAGTGTGCTGCTTGGGAGCGCGGCGGCGCTCCCGCAGAGGGTTCGGATCCCACATACAGACCGGCCGCTCACTGGCTGAGCGAGGTGCGGGCGTGACACCGAGGGTTGCGATCCCGTTGCTGGTCCTAGTCCGGTACGGGCGTGACACTGAGGGTTGCGATCCGTTGCCAGTCACAAAAAAAGACGAAAAGGAAAAAAAAAAAAAAGAAGTACAAAGTAGAAATGGTGACAAATCAAACTAAAGACAGGCAGGGAGCATAACTTTAAGGAACTGTGTACAACATAAGGAGCCTGGCTTTATGTCACACAATAGTGTTTCTGAAACTTAAGCAATAGTAAATAAGTAAATATATGAATAAGTAGGAAAAAATTTGAGGACTACTCTGTTATATTATTTTTATAATTTTAATTATTTATGTACAAACATGAATATTTGTATATAAAATGAATATAAGTATATCCTTATATTTATAGTTTTTCTATAACCATAAAACCAAAACAAGTTTACAAATTAAGACAGACAAAACCTCAAGACCAATTAAATTCAAACTGAGGTCATCAATTTAATGTGATGGATTCTAATTCATTGATATTGGTTTTAATAGTAGGAAAATGCAAGCCGAGTGTTATATTTAATATGAGAGGGAGCATAGAGGAACAGTCAAGACTATGAACTTTGGATCCAGGCTGCCTGAGTTCAAATCCCAGCACCCAATTTACTAGCAGTGTGACCTTGATCTAGTTAAGAAATTACTCAACCTGTCTGTGATTCAGTTTCCTTATGGAGCTAAAAGTACCTTTCTCAGAGAGTTACTGCCAAGATAATGTGAATTAATACATGTAATGAGCTTAGAAAATGTAACAGTAAGCACTTAAATTTTAGCTGCCTATACTTTTAACTTCAATAAAACCAAGAGAGGTGGCAGAAAAAACAAGCATATCCCTTGTTGACCCACTGTTTTCAAGATAGTGTACAAAAGGCCTTTCACAGTCTGTGTCTTCTCACTCCTCCAAGCCTCACCTGGTTTCCTCCCCAAGAGGTTCTCATTCAAGCCTCCCTAAAAATAGCAAGTTGAGGCAAACTTCACTGAGCCCTCCTTCAGTTCTGGGCCTTGGTTTGTGCCTCTACCTGAGGCACACCTTCCCCCATCCTCAGATTAATTCTGCTTTTCCAGGTACCAGTTTAGAATTCCCTGCCTCCAAAAAGCCTTCTCTGACTTCCTCCAGGCCACACTCAATGAGCCTCCTGGATACTTCCAATACACTGAAATTGACTCTTGGCTTTTTCTACCTGTCTCTCTCATTAGACCATTAGGTACTCATAGGCAAGGCTGCGTCTTATCTGCCACCTATCCTAGAGCCTAACACAGTTTCTCACATACAATATGCATTCGACAAATATTTGCCGAATTAATTTAGCTTTCACTTAGCCTAATCTTGCTAAAATTTTCTAAAGTATTAGTTTTCACATGAACAAAGAAAAAGCATCACATATGAATTAAAGGCAGTCATGTTACATCACATAAAATTAATGCTGATCATTTGAGTTGCTGCTTTAAACTCAGGAAGTTTTATTTCATTTTGTTTATTCCTAAAATGGCTCATGGGATTTCTGAGACTTTCTGCCAGGTTTTTATAGCCTCCTTCTATAGCTACAATATCCTCTTTTTAGTTCTATTCTACTCAAATGAAGACTATTTTTCAGAAGGATAAAAATTGTTTAAAGGATTAAAAAAATCATTTTTCCATTTAAGAGCATGGGTTTGTTGTCATGTTGCCTATGTTCAAATTACTAGTCGTGTTTCTGTGGACAAGTTACTCACCCTCTCTAAGCTTCAGTTTTCTCTTGAAGTAGTTGTGAAGACTAATTGAGACAATGAAAGTAAAGTGCTTTGGATAGAATCTGGCACATAATAAGTGCACAGTAACTTCCTTTGAAAACTGCCTGTACATAAGATTTTAGCAGTTTGGTTTAGTGATTGAACTAGATACTAAACAACTCAATATTCCCATCATTGCAGGACTCAGTTTGGTCCACTGTATATGACTTTAAAATAAAGGCAGCAGGTGTGAACAAAAAGCCATCCTCCCTACCTATATAATGACTCAAAATGCCTGTCTTTATAATCTCACATTAAAAATAATATTGACTTTTATTTTGGTCTTTTATAAAGTCATTTATGAGGCTCTGTGGGACTGGTTTTTGTCCTTGCAGCCACCTGTGAGATGGGAAAAAGGCTTTGCTCCATGAAGAAAGGACTGGAAGCCCACTGGGGTTCCTGAGCTTAGCAGTACCTTTGACTCCTTAGGCATACATGATCCCTCTCTCCAAATATCTCTCTACCCTCTTAGTTTGACCAAAACAATACTGAATATCTCAAAAGGAACATTACTAATTGCTTGAAGAAAAATGAAGAAATTAGACAAACATGGACACAAGGGAGGTGAATTAAAAAGTTTCCAGCCATTACTTTGACAACCCTAGATCCCCCACCATCCCCCGTGCCCCATCAGGAAAACTGCCCTCCCTCCCCCCAGTGACCCTGCTTGGGGCCTCTTTAGGAAAAGGACTAGAGTAGAAATCTGACTCCCTTTAGCCTATTGAAAGTAGATTGTTACTGAAATAAGGAGCTGGAGAAAGAAACATTCACATCTATGTAAACAATCTATCCATAAAAATCTCAGATAACTGACACTGTTACAAGGTGCTTTTTTTCTTAGGAAGGGTAAAGAATTTTTTTCTCAGCTACTCCTTAGTATTCTTCAATAAAGCGTATACTGTGGGAAAAAAGAAACCAGTAGTCTGCAATATCAAAATATAGGGACAGAACAGTAAGCACTCAAATATCAAGGAGGTTGGGCCGGCCCGGTGGCGCACTGCTACAGTGCGCCGCTTGGTAGCGCGGCGACGCTCCCACCGAGGGTTCGGATCCCACATACAGACCGGCCACTCACTGGCTGAGCGAGGTGCGGGTGCAACACCGAGGGTTGCGATCCTGTTGCCGGTCCTGGTCCAGTACGGGCACGACACTGAGGGTTGCGATCCGTTGCCGGACACAAAAAAAGACAAAAAGGAAAAATATATATATATATCAAGGAGGTAAAATGTTTTAAAATAGAATTAAACACTCAGGTATGAAATTAAAATGGTATATTTTAAATTCTATAACTGTCAAAATCCACTAATAATATAATCTTTCATTTTATCTGTTATGAAATGAAGCATTTCAAAAAGTTAACTCTTCTAGATATATAAAACATCACTATAAATACCAAAACAACTGATTTCTTTGATGAAAATCTAAGATGTGATGTTTTCACGTCTTCTTAAATAGGGTATAGAAAACATAATTTATCCTTTTCCTTAATGTTTAAAAGTCATTATTATGGATATAAATTATTCTACTGTTGACTATAATTACATAGTCCTGAGAGAAGAGATAGGGCTTATTGACACTGTCCTAAATCAGAGGTTGGTAAACTAAGTCCTTTTGTTCAAAACCTGCCTTTAGCCTCTTTTTGCACGGCTCTAGAGCTGAATGGTTTTTATATTTTTAAAGTTTAAAAAAAAATAAAATAATAACTAGGAATATGCCATAAAGACCATATGTAGCCCTTAAAGCCTAAAATATTTACTATCTGACCCTTTACAAAAGTTTACCAACCCTGTCTGAAATGATCCCCACCTGGCAGTCCTTGTTTCCCCATTCTTCCTCTCCCCTAACTGAGGAGGCAGAGGCTCTGGAGCAAGAATTGTGCTGGAGTCCTAGATTAGACACATGCTATCTGTATGCCCTTGGCACTTACTTAACCTTTCTGAGTCTCTGTTTAATCATCTGTAAAATGGGCATAAACATAATAATTTCACAGGATTTTTAGGTAAATGAATGAGGTACTATGGTAGATATTCAGTAAATGAAAACCATTACCATAATGTACTTCATTAGAAAAAGACTACCTCCAAAAGGAGGATATACAACTTTTGGTGAACTAAGAAGGCAGAATTCAAATAATTTTGTTTTAAATTTACCTAAAAAGGCATCAACAAGGTCAAGAGTTTAGATCCCATACAGGCCAGCCACCAAAAATAAAAAAATAAAATAATAATAAATAAATAAATTTTCTTAAAAAGATTCTTCTGTTATATGAATGAAAACATCATGAACTTTCTTTAACCTTAATATTAAACATTCTCAGATCTTAAGTAGTAAATGTGACTAAAAGCTAAAGACATACAAATAATAGCCATGACAGTCAAGCAACTTCTGAATTCAGAAACATAGTGATTAAGTCACTACTGGAAAGCTAGAATCTATTTTTGATTCACTTGGATCACCTTTATTTCATTATACATTTTATAGCATCAAAGCAAAACATGGCATAATTTCAGGCACTGAATCATCATCAAACTGAGTCGCAATTAAGGATAAGAACATCATTAAGTTTTAGGTAATGCTTGCAATTTTAAGTAAGCAGTGCCTTTCTATTCTTCCGGAAAATGTCATTTAGGAGGTTTCAACAATTCTCCTAAACCTAGACTGTAAGTGCCATGCTTGAATTTTTTTTGGATGCATGCCCAACAATAAACGATCCACAATGATCTGAGGACAGCACTCCCATCCAAGAACTTAATCAGATTAATGATGTATTTGTTTTATAAAAATGAAGTACATTAAGCCTGAGAATACCTAATTTACATACTAAATGGTTGCTAGGGACCAAAAATACTAGTGGTTTTTATAAAACTGAGGTTACAAAATTGTCTATTGTCTTGAAATCTGTTAGTAAATAGCAGTGAAATGCAAAATAATAAACAAATGTTAATTAGCAGTATTTATGTATGTAAATTCGTTAGATGGTGTACTGTTGTTCAAAAGAACCTAAGGACGCTGATATTCCAAAATATATGTGCCTCGGAGACAACATGATGCCATTATGTGAAGTTGGAAATAGCAGAAACTTACTTATAATGTTTTCTAATTGATTTGACCTCAAATCACGATTAACATTCTACTCGAATACTTTCATTAGGAGTTCTACTTTAATATATGCAAACACACACAGGAAATTAGCAATCTAGGTTTCTACCATTTTTGTTGGAAATCTATTAGCAACCTTTATCTAAAAAGGGGAGGAGAGCTTTCACAAAATAGCTGAATTTTATCAAATCCTTAAATGAGGAGAATTAACAATCATCTCTGGATGTCTTCTTTTGGATTTTCTCACGCGCACACACACACACACATACACACACACACACACACACCACAAGACTACTTCATTCATTCAACAAACTTGTTTTTATTGATCTTGGGGAGGCAAAAATGAGTAAGACAAAGTCACTACTCTGTCTGCTAAGGATGCTGGCAAGTAAGCAGGTAATTACAACACAATAGGACAGTGTTACAATTACAGTATAAACAGAGAGCTCTGAGCCCAAAGAGAAGCCAGCCACCATCTCTGCTAGGGGATGTGGGATAAGCCTCACAGAAGAAGTAACCATTTACAGTTCCTGTCACCTGAGAAGATGGAATGACATATGCAGAGTACAGTGAGAATGGAGAATGGGGGAGGAGTAGTAAAATCTAGAGGTACGTAGATATCTATATATTCCTCCAGCTAAAAAAAAGATTAAAATTTCATTTAAATCAAGTGAGACAAAAATTGAGGTTACCATGAATTAGGTTAAATATTTTTATATAGAAGCTTAGTTTTAATAACTTGAGTTTGTACTCAATAAGCAGGATAAGACAGTAAGACAGGAAGTTCAAAAAATTGAATTAAAAAAATTGAATAAAAACTTTATTTCATTAAACATGCAACGTTAAAAACTAATTAAGTTGAACTCAGATTCAAACATGAATTTAGAATTTTGGATACCTCTAGACAAGCCTGGAATGAATCTAGATATGTCAAATAAAAAATTAAACCATGATTTTTTTTTTCTGCTTTAAAAATCTGAGAAATGCTAGGATAAGATATGAGAGAAGAAACAAGGACTTGAGGGAATTAGAGTATACATTAAAAAGTTAATATAAAAAGTTTATAGAGGGGCCGGCCCGGTGGCGCACTGGATAGTGCGCCGCTTGGGAAGCGCGGTGGCACTCCCGCCCGAGGGTTCAGATCCCACATGCAGACCGGTTCCCGCTCACTGGCTGAGCGAGGCA
>NW_007726124.1:516384-555676 GCF_000696425.1 Galeopterus variegatus
TCCAGAATGTCAGTCTTAAGTTTCAGCAGCACCAGCAAACAGTGGTGAGTTCTAGGAAACTCCCTGGGTATGTGTCTGGGATTGATCCAGCTGAATTTAACTTTTAATTTCCTTGTAAAAGAAAATCCTGGGTGGCTTTTCTAGTTAACCTCAACCTTGCCCTTTCATTGCCAAGATGTTCTTAGCGCTAGTTGGGGAACACTGGAATTGATGGGAGTTGTTCAGTTAAAATCAAGGGTTTGGATCCCATGCTGGCCAGCTGCCAAAAAAAAAAAAAAAAGTTTATAGGAACAGGAGCTAAGAAGCAGGGATTAAAATGATCATACACAATTATATCACCATCAAAATAACAGACAGCATTCACTGAACAGTCATCTGGGTACATAGAATGCTGTGGAAAGTGCTTATATTTTGTTCCATGTTTGAAATGTTGGCCAACCAGCTTATAACCATCATACTTACCTGAGAGTCTGCTGTCCAGCTGCCATGGCCAAAAACTTGTGCAAAGAAAGGGATGTTCTCCATGACAGCTTTAGTAGCTGGGCTTGGGACTAGTATCCGTCTTCCCATGAAAGATTTTCTGGTCCCAACCCAGTTGGACATATTATCCATTTATCCCTCAATTAACCATACATATGCCTCCTTCTTGCTGCCTTGGATAATTCACTCACTCAGTGTAGTGGATTCATATGTTAATCTGTTAATCTTTATCTCTCATATATGTTATAAATATTATTTTGTATCTATCCACCATCTTAAATAAAAACAATATATTTAAATAAGTTTACATAAAGAAATGGATGCGGGGCATCAGTCTTATGGACCTTACAGCATACTTCACAAGAAAGAAAAAATAATTCAAGGACATACAAGAGCTGCAGAAAATTTAAATAAAGGAAACATTGTAAGCTGAGTTATGTACACAGTAACATGAAGTTGCCTATATACCATAATCTTTTTTATAAGTAGTCCATGTCAATAAGCTATAACTGCAATCATAGAGAGAGAGAGTAAATACATCTAACCTTCAGATTTGGCAAAGTCCTGGGCACTTAACGTTTCCTGATAATAATTCTGGTAGAGAATAAAAACTATCAAACATGTCAAAGATGGAGCTTGAGTAGAGCAAAGGAAGCCAATGATTCAGAGCAACCAAGGAAGGTTTAGTCAGCTGATGAGAGATTTGTAGATCAGATAGCCAAGGAGAGCATTATTTTAGAAAGAAATCAAACCTCAGTCAAAATGTCCTAAGATGTGTTAATAATGAAAGACACACATTTGTTACTTTTAGAAGCAACAAATTCCTACAGAAGGGTAAACCTATTGCTAAGCCATCTGTTATTTGCAATACGCATAATAAATTGAACAGACGGGTGCACCCCTTGTGCTTCCTATAAACAGATGGTTTTTTAAAAGTCTAAAATATCCTATCAATGGAGACCTCAACCAACACCAAAAAAAAAAAAAGTCCCTCACAACCATGCAGTCCACAGTTGAATACTTGGTTTCTTTTCATTCAGCATACACATAATAAACATGGCACTGCAAACCCTAGACTACCATCCTTCTGTTACTGTGAGAGCAACATCTTTTCTTTGTGAAACACGTGTGGAGACAAAGGAGGACTATTCAGTTGAACTAGTTAAACATCTTTTGTACCTGGAATGTTGATGATATATCCAGTTGGCAGGCAGCAGCAGTGCAGCCAATAAATAGCTTACCTACTTCATTTATTTACAAAACACACACACCCACAGCACACAGACACACCACCACACAAATGAATGCATTCTGTATGTAAAAGGACATGGCAGAGCTCCATTATAACAAGATATTTGATTCTAAGATAGTTCACTTAAATTTATGAAAAAATACTTTTGAATGAAATATTGATATCTGAAAAGATTTTTTAAAATTCTACTCAAAAGCACTTAGTTAAACTATATTTAAAAGTTAATCAAATATTAGTGTTTATGCCATACCAAGTCATTCAAATGACATTCATTCACATGCTCAGTGGAATTATTTTTTAGTGAACAATTTAGCAAATAGAAATTATTTCATATGGAACAAAGGCAAAAATAAAACAAGACAATTTTTTTTTTCCCCTATTTAGGCTAAATAGAGAGTGTTGTCAATTCTTAGAATGTCAGACACTTCCATTTTTCTTATAAGAAACATTCTGGCTATGAAACATCTTTTAATACACAAGCTTATGAAAACTCTAAGATCTCTAAACATTTTCATATCACTGACAACTTTGATTTGAAAAAAATACACTTAAAATTTACAAACTCAGTAAACCAATAAAAGCTCTACTGTATTTACTACTTACTATTTAAATTAATCTTTCTTAGCTTCTACTGTATCAGTCATGACTGGCCAGATCTTGGCTTACCCAAAATAATTACTTGCTTGCAATCAATTAATACAGACATTCATATATGGGATATGCCCTGGAAAAAGATACACAAATATAAATATATTTCAAGTCTATCGTATTTAAATATTCCCAATTCTTTTAAATTGAACTGAAATTAATAAAAAGATATAAACCAATAGATAACATCAGCTCCAACATAACACAACTCCAGAAGAAAATGAGCAGGGTCAGATTCCTCCCTGTTACTGGACACAGCATTAGTAAGACAGCGTACAATCAAATACCTTTCTGAAATTTAAAGATTAATGTTTTAATATAGCTGACATTTGCTGAGCATTTACCATGTGCCAAGTATTAAGTAGTTTTCATGATTTAACTCATTTAATTCTCACGATAGCCACAGAAATGAACAATAACATATTAGTGAAAGAATAAAATACTACTTGGACAGCATATGTTTTTAAAAAAAAATCTACATGAAAAAGGCAGCCCAAACATAGTCTCTGTTAGTCACCAGAAGGAAATCATCTATTACAAAGGGAGAGTTAACATGTTAAAATTTAATGCAAATTTGCTATTAATCTAAATGGAGACAGCCTGACCTCTACCTAAAGTATCGAACAAAGTTTCAGAGAGCCATAAAATAATACACATCAATTAATCATCATCATCTGCTGAGTCAAACATTGGAAAATAATGTCAAGAAGTTACCCTGTAATTACTTTGTGGCTCCTTGAAAACCCATTTGACATAATCACTTGCTGACAGCTGCAAGAGGGAAAATGTTCTATTTCTTCTCCCACCAGTACCCTCTTCTGAAAGCCAGGGGCATCGCTTTTCAGCACTCCCTGATCTTCCAAATGTTTATGAGGGAAGTGTGTGGGGTGCCTTCGTAATCAGTGCTCCGGAGGCCAGTCAGGGGTTGAGAGTTTCCAATCAAAGCTGTGGATTCAGGAGAGTCACAGCCAGGGGACGGGCAACGGGCTTATTATTACCAGTGCACAGGGAGGAAAATTACTCAAGTACAAGAGAAGAGTATCTGGTTTTATCTAAAAGACCACTAGAACATTTCCCTCCCTTCTGTTCATGACATTACATTCCCACTTACAAAAGAAACCCTCAGTGTCCACAACACTGTAATATGTTAAACACTCTTATTTGCCAGTATGTGGGGCAAGAGTTATTTTAAACCGTGACTCCATGTAAACTAGGCAAGAAGTTAAATCATCCTGAAACCAGCAAACAAAGAAAGCCTGTAATTTCCATCCAAGGTTTTTGGACCCAGGACCACAATTGGGTTTTCTGCCTACATGTGAGCTCAGAGGGTCTAAATGAAGCTCACTTTGAAAGTGAAGCACTGCCTTTTTAACAGCTCATTTCTGAGATGTGAATATAGTACTTGATTTCTTCTCTAAAGACTTACCATCAAGCTGACATCTGAGACCAATTCCCCACTTCCCAAGGGGAGTGTTTTCTACTATAATTACCCACTTGGTTTTCATCAGGGCCATCCACCAGAAGAAAGGCTTTACCTGATAGCACAACACGATAAGGCAGAAACCCCAGTACCTTAGGAATAGAATGTGAGAGGGGCCCAGAAAAAAATTTATGGAAAACAATCCTATTGCAAGAAATTGAAGTTCCTCATATTGCACTGAAAATACCCGTGTTCTTATCATCGATTTTTCATTTTCTCCATCAGAAGAGATATGAGTTAGGCCTGTGCCACAGCAAGATTTAGAAAGTCTACTGCACTAATGAAAATGTCATTGATGCAGTATCTCATACCTCTATAGTAAAAAAGGAAAAAATAAAGAGCAAGAAACAAAGAAAGCAATAAAGGAATTAACCAGGCAGCACTATGGTAAATACCAGTTTCTGGTAGGCCATTTTATCCCATTGACAGGGACAAAAAGGGGAAAAGTCATTTCTACAATTTGGTGCTTAAAACTGAATTAGGAATCACTCATGGTATTTTCTTAATTTTCCTAAATTTCTGAGCTCTTCCTCAGAAGTTAATTTAGCCCACTTCTCAAATTAAGAGAACCTGAAAGAGAAAAAAAGTATCACTTTACCAAAAAATGTTATTTATGATAGCTTCAAATAGGGAAAAAACATAATTAATGCAGAAAGGAAAAAGATCTTTCATTTAAAAAATAGATAATTGTGCTGACCTAATTTAAGTCAATATCATTTACACTTTTTTGTTCCCAACAATGCCACTTGCATATTTATGAGTAAGATAATTCTGTATGATTAAAAAACTAATTTGTAGAGACTATTTCATAACAAGCATTTTAAAGTGTGTTTTTAATAATAATGTGCTACGACAATGACAATCTCCCTTAATAAAGTCTTATTTATTTACAGTGGTGACAGATCTTACACTACTCTCTCAAATCTTTACTAATTTAACATTACAACTTCATATCTTTTCCTAATCTCATGTCATTTACCCCGCTTAATTCCTTGCTTCTGGATACGCTACATTTGCCACCCAATGAGTTTATTTCACTGGTCATTTACTTTTAACGGTAAAGCCAAACTATTTGAAGGAAAAAAATCTCCCAGCAAATCCAACACAGGAAAAAAGGACTCTTATTTATCCAGCATTTTGTGCCATGAATTGAAGCTTTATTGCAAAGAGTAAGCAATAAACAAAAACACCTCAGGGGCCTGGGAGGAGCAATGTAACCAATTACATTTAATTAAATCAAAGGATGGGAGCCCCAGGGTTGAATGAGCTGAAGAACAAATTTGCATTAACACCTAGCAGCCAAACAAGTAGCTCTGGGTCTAGTCTGCAAGTACAATTGTTGCCATCTATTCTCTGCACTGAAGGGGGGCCATTAGCTAAATTCTTAGGCATTGTTTGTCCACTGATGAGAGGCTGCCTTCTCAACATTTCACTTCATCACACATGAAAATTGCCTACTAAAATAAACAGCTTCCTCTGAAAGCTCAGAAACAAACATTATTACCTGACTCTAGTTTCCAATTTGGAGAAAATTCAGGGCTGCTAAAAGTAAGGCAAAAAGAAAATGAAAGGTTTGATTCCAGGCCCTAACTTTACCTTTGATGGAGATCATATGTTTCAGCAGATTCTTTTGTAACATCAGAGACTACAAGGCAGATTATTCCTTAGGTTCACCAAGAGTACCTCTGTTCTAGATGGAATACTTTACTTGATCCTACAAGGAGAATCTCAAACATTCATAGCTGAAATCCCATATTATCCAAGTAGGTCACAACCCCTGCCTACCGCTCTTACATTTATAGAGAGCTTTACCCTTGGTTACTAATTATTTTTATTATTCAGAGAATTTTGTTTTAATATATTTGCACATACACATATATCATCATAGTATCTATCACAAACCCTATTTAATAAGATCATCATAATGACAGCCTACCTAATTATGGGTAAATTAGCACCTACTCTAATAGGTTTTATTTTTTTGTCTAATACATTCCTCTTTTGGTGCCATAAAAGTATCACACTCAACAACAACAATAAAAAAAGAAAACCCTGGAAGAGTCATAAGTATTACCACCATAGTAAATGATGAGGAAGTAAGTATGACAAAACAGAGACTGAGAAAGGGGCAAAGATACAGGTCTGGCAAAAGCTCTTTCAGACTGAATAACAAACCAAAACTGTGGTTTGAATACAATAATATATTTAGAAATATTTGTTTGAATTAACAGTGTATAATAATTCTCCATCAATAAAATATTGAAGAGTTGGGTTTTTTTTTATAAAACCTCCTAAGTCACCAAGCTAACACATTCCACATTGCTTCAAGGTCAGCTGCATAGCTTACAGCGTAGGGACATCAGCCTGAGTCTAAGCAGGATTCAGACATTTCTGGACTGGTGAGACAGTGTTGGGAAAATTCAAAATTAATTCTTTCAATAGCCTATTGTGCCTTTGAAATAGTACCTGCTTATCACTTTAGCCTCACTGTTAATCAACTGTTCACACTCCCCACTCCCCGCTTTTGTAAACATGCTTGCTTATCACAATGGCTAATGCACTAGCTACATGAATGCTGAGAAAACAAAACTTAAAAGAATCCGGAAGAGTCCACCTATATAAGCCCTGTACGACCTAAACTCGGGGCTCAGATCTTGGAGCATTAGCTCATCTGGGCCCACCCACAGAATAAAATACCCGACACTCCAACCCTCTGAGTGCCAACCACGTCTCTGTTGAGTCTGTTCCATAACATTTTCTGGTGCATTGGCCAGGAAGCAATTAGGACTGGCCCCTTGGGCCACTGGTCTAGGTGAGGTGACCCAGCAGATTGGCGATGCCACAGAGGACTGAGGAGGCTCTGCCCGGCCATCCTGTTGGGACCGCAGACAACAGGATCTTACTGATCCTAGGGAGTGCCTGTGCGACCGGACATAATGCAAGGCCCGACCAGACCCCTGCTGCCTGCAGGACAGGTAGAAACCCCGCCCCCCATGGTATTCAGTTCAGTTCTGGCCCACCTCCAGGCAGAAGGGGAGCTTGATCACCTCCCAGAGGGCCTCCCTGAGGGTCCATCTGTTTAAGGATGTCCGTCTATTTAAAGACCTTATAGTGAGGTCCATCTGTTTAAGGACATCCCTCTGTTCAGATCAGGTCAGGATTGGGGTAGGGAAAAGTATTTTAACCTCAGTGTGAATGTGATCTGAGTGTTTATGCATGGAGCCAAGGCTGCGCTGCAGTTTCTGAGTGGGTTCTACCCTGTGGTTCTGTGGTCACGTCCTACAGCATAGTGGTGATTCCAGTCCCTGGTGGACTGGACCAGGTCCAGGGTTTATATGGATACACCTTAGCCAAGACAAACCCAAAGTCCCTCAGGAGACACAGCCAGGCAGATGCCAGATTGTTTCCCCTTCTGAAAGGGAAAGGGAATTCCTCACCCTTTGTCTTTTTGCACCTCCATAGCAGGGAGAGATCCGAGAGGGGTCCAACTCATAGCAGAGAGAAAGCCTTTGTTTATGTCTGAGTACCCCCTAGTGCCCCCGAGAGGCAAACGCTTCTTTTCAAACCTAGGCAATGTTTACTTAACTCGTGAGGAGTGGCACGTCCTTTCACATTGTTTACTCCAAGAGATCCATTGCCCATTCTGCCATAGAGTTCCCCTCCCCATGCATGAGTTCCATATATCTCCAGTGGTGAAGCCCCCACTCAGCCATTTAGAAGGGAACCCAGATTGGAGCCATATCCTAGTACACCTTTTCTGTCACCATCCGACTCTCCCCTTCACCTTTATTCCCCTAGAATTTGGTCATTTGCCTATGGCAAGGAGGCCCTAGTCTATAGGCCGTTGGTCTCTGTGCCAACCTACAAATCCACCTGGCCTGCCAGGTGATAAAAGACTCAGGCTGCCATTTCCCTTATGCCCAGAAAGACTCAGGCTGCCATTTCCCTTATTCCCTTTCCACCCAGTGCGTAAAATCAGGACTGTCCCCTCATTGCAGTCCCTAGCTTCCCACAGACTTCTTACACCAGTTTACGAGAGAGCCATTTGGGAACTCTGAACCTTTGTTGAGTGGCATCACCAACATTATCTGGGATATAAATGCCTGAGGCTAAAGTTAAATATGGGGACAAGTGCTTCAAAACCTACCATCCTTGAATGTATGTTAAAGAAATTTCAGAAGGGCTCCTCTGGGAAGTATGGAATTAAAATGACCCCTGGGAAACTCCAGACCCTATGTGAATTGGAATGGCCCACCTCTGGCATCAGGCAGCCTTCAGAAGGGACCCTAGACCTCCCAAAGGTTCAAACAGTTTATGAGGTCATAACAGGGGAACCAGGGCACCCAGACCAATTTCCATACATAGACTCCTGGTTGGTAATAGCTCTGACCCTGCCACCTGGATCTGGTTCTGTGCTCATAAGGGAAAATGTAAGGTTCTCGTCGAATGGGCAGTTCGAACTCTGGAACGCAGCCAGCAAGAAACAAAAAGGCCTGTATATCAAGGAGATCCAGATGAAGAACCCTTGCCCCCACCATATCCTGCTCCTTCAGGGATGCCTGGCCCCAGGTACCTCCTGCCAGATAGCCCTCCAGCCTCAGTACCATCAGCCCCACTGGCATCACCGCCAGAGAGTCCTGAACCGACAGGAGGGCGACTCCGCTCTGCCCAACAGGTCCCAGTCCTCCAGATGCCCCTGCAGGGGACTGGAGGCCCACAGCAGATTGACCCAGATGGCAGCATACAGCCAGGGTGCCCCCTCTTCTACTCCTAGCCCTTTACAACTACAGACCTCCCAGCCCTTTACAACTACAGACCTCCACACTCCATCATATTCAGAAAATCCCCAGGCTCTCATCAGTCTCTTGGAGTCAATATTCCTCACCCATCAGCCCACCTGGGAAAACTGTTGTCAGCTACTCCTTACCCTCTTCAACACTGAGGAATGGTGACACATCTTGGCAGGAGCCAGGAAATGGTTACAAGACCAGGCATTCGCAGCCACCCTGGGTCCTGACACCTGGGCGACAGGTGCAGCACCAAACGCCATGCCGAACTGGAACTTCAACAAAGAAGAAGGGAGAAATCGACTCCACAAATATAGAGAGGCCTTCCTCCAAGGGCTGAGAGCAGGGGCCAGAAAACCCACTAAAAAGTCCAAAACAAGCGTTGTGACTCAGAAACTGGACAAACCACCTGCAGAGTTCTATGAAAGGCTATGCAAGGACTTCTGGGTCTATACACCATTCGATCCCAAGGCAGCCGAGAATCAACAGATGGTCAACGCAGCCATTGTGGCCCAGTCCTGTGCTGACATCCGTCGCAAACTTCAAAAGCTGGGAAGTTTTGCTGGGATGAATGCCACACAGCTCCTGGAGGTGGCCAACAAGGTATTTGTCAATTGTGACCGGGAAGTCCAAAAGGAGGCAGACAAATGCCTAAGACAAAAAGTGGCACTCTTGGCAGGAGCACTCGATCCAGACCAAAACTCTGTATCTAAGAAGAAACCCCACTGACAAGGACGAACGCCCCTACAAGCCAACCAGTGTGCTTACCATAGGGAGCCTGGCCACTGGAAAAATGAATATCCAAAAGGCGGGGGTGGAATCCCAAGGCAAGACACTCTCCAAGGGAAGAAAATATGAGCCTGAACCATCAAGCCAAGAGTTCCAGGACCTCATTGGCTTTTCAAGGATGAACTCAGATTAGGGGAGACCAGGCTGGGCCCCCAGGAGCCCATGGTCAAAATAAAAGTAGCGGGCCAAACTTTGACTCTCATGGTGGACACCAGGGCAGAACACTCTGTAGTCACCAGCTCAGTGGCCCCATTCTCAGGCCGAAAAACCACTGTTGTTGGTTCTACAGGGAAACAAGCAGACCAGTCACTGTGCAGGGCCCAGACTTGTCACCTCAGAAGTGACACAGTGACTCATGAATTCCTATACTTGCCTGACTGTCCAGTACCCCTACTAGGAAGAGATTTTCTGAAAAAACTAGGGGTACAAATAACCTTCACACCTGGGGAGGCAACTTGTTTGACCTTAAATAACCAGAAGACCTTAATAATGGCTGTAACAGTGCCCAGGGAAGAGGAATGGTGCCTATATACCAATGCTGAAGAAGACTCAAACCCAGGACCCTCGGACCTCTTAAGAGACTGCTTCTTTAGAGACTTTCTCTCCATCTGGGTGGAAACAGGACCCCGGGGTATGGCAAAGAGCCATGCCCCTATAATTATAGAACTGAAATCAGGGGCCACACCAGTCAGGGTAAAACAATACCCAGCCCCTCGGGAGGCATGACTGGGAATCCAAGAACACATCCACCAATTACAAGAAGCAGAAATCCTGGTGGGATGACAATTGCCTTGGAACATGCCACTCCTGCTGATCAAAAAACCCTGTGGGAAAGGATACTGTCCAGTTCAGGATCTGCAAGCTGTGAACAAGGCAGCTGTGAACAAGGTAGCTGTCACCCTCCACCCCATGAAGCCAAATCCTTACACACTCCTGAGTCTACTCCCTGTAGAGGCTAGATGGTTCTCCTGTCTCAATCTCAAAGATGCCTTCTTTTGCCTCTGACAGGCACCCAAAAGTCAGCCGCTGTGACTGGGAAAAACCCCTACAGGAAGAAAAGCTCAACTGACCTGGACTAGACTGCCACAAGGGTTCAAAAATTCACCAACACTCTTTGGAGAAGCACTAGCCTCAGACATAGCTGCCTTCCCAGGAGACAGCTTGAATTGCACTCTGCTTCAATATGTTGATGACATCCTCCTGGCCAGTCCCACACAGGAAAACTGCTGGGAAGGAACAAGAGCCCTACTGAGCCTGCTCTCTCTGACTTAGATGTAAAGTGTCCTGGGAAAAAGCTCAAATGTGTCAACAGAAGGTCAGATACCTGGGGTACCACATCTCTGAAGGACATTGCTTGCTGGGAATAGAGAGAAAACAAGCTGTTTGTGCTATACCCTGACCAGACACCAGGAGGAAAGTCCAAAAATTCCTCAGGGCTGCTGGCTCCTGTCGAATCTGGGTACCGGGACATATGGAAAAGACTAAACCCTTGTATGAGGCAATCAAAGGAGCTGAAAAGGGACCCCTAGTGTGGGGTCCAAAGCAAGAACATGCCTTCTCAGAAATCAAAACTCTGTTAACCCAAGCTCCTGCCCTAGGAATTCCAGATATAACTTGAGACTTCAACCTCTTTGTACACAAGAGAGATCATGTGCCTTTGGGGTTCCTCACCCAGACCATAGGACCCTGGCTGAGGCCAGTGGCATACCTATCCAAGCAACTGGATAACATGGCAGCCAGCTGGCCACCCTGCCTGCAGGCCCTGGCAGCCACCATTGCCCTAATCCGAGAGGCAGACAAACTCACTTTGAGACAAAACCTCAAAGTAAAGGTCCCACATGCAGTGACCACCCTAATGAATAGTCAGGGATACAAATGGTTGACCAACTCTAGGATGATTCACTATCAGGGATTCCTCTGTGAAAACCCCCAGGTATACCTTGAAACAGTGTGGACTCTGAACCCAGCCACGTTCCTACCTGCTGAGCCCAGCTCCCCGTCCCACAACTGTGA
The DNA here is from genome assembly GCF_000696425.1 of Galeopterus variegatus. Lineage (NCBI taxonomy): Eukaryota > Metazoa > Chordata > Mammalia > Dermoptera > Cynocephalidae > Galeopterus > Galeopterus variegatus. The sequence continues at coordinate 527,834 of NW_007726124.1, forward strand.
AGAACTAATGTATGAAACATACTCCAGCAGGCCCGATTTGATGGACTTGCCCTTGACTGACCCAGACATGGAACTGTTTACAGACAAGGGCAGTTATGTTCAGGAAGGACAACGAAGAGCCAGATATGCGTTAACAACTCATAAAGAGGTTATAGAGGCAAAATCCTTGCCACAAGGTTCGTTAGCACACCCAGCAGAGCTATGGGCACTAATCCAAGTGCTCAGACTCTTGAAAGGAGAACAGGTCAACATTTACACCAACTCTAAATATTCCTTTGCAACCATACACATCCATGGGGCCCTATACAGAGAAAGGGATCTGCTGACAGCAGGGGGAAAGACAATCAAAAATAAGGAAGAAATTCTTCAGCTCTTCGAAGCAGTGTGGGCACCCAACCAAATGGCTGTTATACACTGCAGAGGACAACAAATGGGGACTGACAGGATCACTGAAGGAAACCAGCTGGCCCACCAGACAACCAAGGAAGTGGCTGCCCAAACCAAACCTACTGCAGACCAGAATGAGACTTCCAAAATCATGCTGCTGCCAGAGACTGCACAACTAAAGTACACAAAGAAAGAGACACAAACAGGCAGAAAAAGAAGATGGAATTAAAACCCCCAAAGGATGGGCCGGCCCGGTGGCGCACTGCTACAGTGCGCCACTTGGGAGCGTGGTGGCGCTCCCACTGAGGGTTCGGATCCCACATACAGACCGGTTCCCGCTCACTGGCTGAGCAAGGTGCGGGCGCAACACCGAGGATTGCGATCCCGTTACCGGTCCCGGTCCGGTACGGGCGCAACACTGAGGGTTGCGATCCGCTGCCGGACACGAAAAAAGACAAAAAAGGAAAAAAAAAAAATTAAAAAAAAAAAAAAAACCCAAAGGATGATGGAAACTCCCAGACCACAGACTAATGACTCTTCAATGACTGGCCCACCGACTAGTCCTGCAGTATCATGAATTGATTCACTGGGGGAAAAGGGCCCTGGAGACCACGCTGAGTCACTACTATTTCATTCCCTGATTGGCTTTCCTCTGTGCCCAGGTCAGCTCCCGTTGCCCGACCTGCATCCAAAACAATTCCAAGCAAGGGCCCCGGCGAGCCCCCTGATTCCAGCCAGTTTGGGACATAGCCTTTCAAAGACCTGGTAGTGGACTTCACCAAAGTAAAGTCCTGCTAGAGTTACAAATATTTGTTAGTAATGATATGTTCACTCACCAGATGGACGGAGGGATGGCCCACGCATTCCAAGCAAGCCCAGGAGGTCACAAAGGCCCTTTTAAGGGAAACTGTCCCAAGATAAAGACTCCCTCTTACAATAGGATCAGACAGTGGGCCAGCATTTGTTGCAGAGGTCGTTCAAGGACTGGCCAAAACACTGGGAATATGATGGAAGCTCAACACAGCATACCGGCCACAGAGCTCAGTGAAAGTAGAATGCATGAACCAGACCCTAAAGACCACTTTAGCCAAGCTTTGCCAAGCTTTGCCAGACGACGGGGCTACCCTGGATAGATATGCTTCCCTTAGCTTTGTTATGGGTTCAGTGTTTGTCAGGGCCAACAGGATATTCCCCTTTTGAAATCATGTATGGGAGACCACCCCCACTTACAGCTATACTGCAGGGAGATCCCCACCAGTTGGGGGAGATGCAAATATCACAATACTTGCAATCACTGGCCAGGACCTTCCAACCGATAACCAGGACAGTTTTGGAATGAGCTTCCATTCCTTTAGGAAACTGGGCACACTACTTACAACCTGGTGACACAGTATGGGTAAAAGACTAGAAAAAGGCTCCCTTAAAGCCAATTTGGACAGGGCCACACATAGTTGTACTAACTACCCCTACTGCAGTTAAGGTTGCAGGTTTAATTCCCCGGATCCATCATACACGGGTAAAATAGGCAGACAATGCCACCTCACGGTCCGTGAAGGCTGACCCCTCTAACCCACTCAAGATCCAGTTCCAGAGATGCCCTGCTAATCGTCACTGCCTTGCTCTGGTCACAGTGGAAGCTAACCAGTCCACGCACAGCTGAAGCCTGAGGAATTGTGAGCTGGCTGATCTATGCATGGTTGAAGCCTGAGGATCTTGCTACTGTGGGACATAACAAGTACACTGATTTATTTTTATGAAATGATAAGCATATGTCACTCCTTGCCTTTAGTTTTCATTGTATTGCTTGTTTTAATTTTTGCTATAGGATTGATAATAGTAACCCCAGAAGACTGGAACAATACAGAGAAGTTTTTGCTAATACTCCTCTATTTCCTGTCAACAGGGTGTTTTTTAGCCATCTCACAGTGGCAATGTGCCTCCTAAAGATAATCACTTCCATGGCCAAATGCACATGCACAAAGCTTACCAGCTCCAGCACACATACTGCCCCTTGCTCTGGGCCTGGGAAAACGTGCACAAAGGAGGTAGGAGTTAGAAAAGTCTTGGTTCTCATGGACAGACACCTGGACCTGGCTATCCTGGCTTTTGCCTCTAGCTGATCCACTGCTTATGTTATTCTTAGCTCTCTTGTTTGGCCCATGTATTTTAAATTGCCTTATCAGTTTCGTTTCAACTCATTTAGAGTCAATCAAATTACAGATGGCCTTGTCATCACAAGAGTGTGCTTGTATGCCCCCAAACAACAGAAACTCTGAAGGTGATGCTCACTCCAACGTTTTGTCCAATGTCAAAGGGGAGAAATGTTGGGAAAATTCAAAATTAATTCTTTCAATACCCTATTGTGCCTTTGAAATATTACCTGCTTATCCCGTCAGACTTAATGTTAATCAACTGCTCTCACTCTCTGCTTTTGTAAATGTGCTTGCTTATCGCAATGGCTACTGGACTGGCTATATGAATGCTGAGAAAACAAAAATTACTACTGCACTAGCTACATGAATGCTGAGAAAACAAAACTTAAAAAAATCCGGAAGAGTCCACCTATACAAACCCTGTAAGACCTAAACTTGGGTCTCAGATCTTGGAGTACTACCTCACCTGGGACCACTGGCGTAATAAAATACCTGACTCTCCAACCCTCTGAGTGCCGACGACTTCTCTATTGAGTCTGTTCCACAACAATAGTACCTATTTCGGGGGCAGAGCCTCAGAGAGACCTGTAAGAAGAGTTAGGCTCCTTGATTTGAATCTTAAGTTCAACATAGTTGGAATGAAGATTCATATACCTGTATTTCAAATCTATTTCGTAGACTCAAAGCATGCTTAAACCTCCAAAAGGATGGAGAAAAGGCAGGAAAAGGCAAAATAATTTCTTGCTCTGACAGTACCCTGGTTCAGATGGGTCACTCCAGTAGGCAGAGCACATTGCACTGGAACAAATGCCTGCTGCCCCTGCTTTGAGATCCTTGAAAGTCTGTAACAGTTTTACAAACTCACAGAGTCATCACAAACTTGCATTTAGAGTGTTGTCCATTGGAATTTGAATTATTATGGTTAATGTGACTCCATAACTTTAAGCTGTGGTAAAGGCCTGAGAAAACTGTAGATTTATATACATATATACATACAAAATAAACATACATACACACATACACATACACACAAGAATTCTGGGAAAATCTTGTACTGTGTTTACTAAAAGATCTAGCTACATCTACAAACCCTAACACATTTTTATCAAATATGAAAACACACAGTCTGGTTTTGGCCATATATCCATTAAAATGAAAATCTAGTATATTTTGTAGCAGCTATTTATTGGCTTCTCAGGCTTTGTGTTAACTTACATTTGAAGCCTAAAAATATTTTGTAGGCAACATTTTTACTCCAGAGTTACTCATTTGTTTCCTAGCTTTGTATACCCCATCCACAAAACTTTTCCTAAGTATCTCAATTTGGTGGTGCATGGTAGTAATCTTACCACCCTGAATCACAAGTACTCTGCTGTCTCACCAGACAACTGATCTTGTGAGTGTATTTGATTATAATCTGTACTAACATAAATTCTTTTTTTTTTTTTTTTTGGACCGGTAAGGGGATCGCAACCCTCAGCACGGTGTGGTCCGCACCACGGCCATCCCCATATAGGATCCAAACCCATGGCCTCAGCGCTCCCAGCGCTGCACTCTCCCAAGTGAGCCACGGGGCCAGCCCATAAATTCTTAACATTTTTCCTCACACCAAATATTTTCTCAGATAGTCTTAGTTGCTAAGAATTTAGATTTTCTTAATTGCTAGTTAATCATACTCAATATTGGTACTAACATTCAAATATTTATTTCACTTACAGTCAAGCAATTCCTCTAAGTACATTTTCCTTTTATCAATTACGTTGACTTACCCATTTCTATGTTATACCAATACCAACATTATTTTCAAAAAAACTTAAACTATGTTTTAGAGTTGGCATAATTTCCAGTTATTCTTGTAAAGCAAATTACTTAGTAAAACAACATGGTTTGCTTTTTTTTTAAGTCATGGACAAAACTATTAAGTTTTCCCCTTATTGGTTTCAATCCTAGATAGAACCAATGAAAGAATTAAGTCAGTCTCCCTGAAATAGTCTCCATTGTACAAATATGGCTTTTGATTTAGCAATTCTTCTGCCCTTTGAAAAACGTAACATCATTTACTCATAGTGTGTTACAAAAAAATAATAATAATCATAATTGAAGGGTCAATCTTATAAACCTGAAATTTTTCTTGTAGATATATGAATGTAAAAACTCGTCATAGCTTTTCTGTAGTCAAAATAGTTCATATCAAATGTCATTATTTTTGGATTGCTCTATAACGACCCCATTTTTATACCTCTGTGATCATTTGCAATCCCTGTTCTCTTCTTTTAATCATAATATTCTTCTTCTTATAATACAAGTAAATCTTCTCCACCAAAATGGGTGCTATAACAATGGTTAGTAGATAGTAGATAGGCAGATCATTAGTGTCATCATAGATAGATTTGAAATATTGTTGTCTTTTGGTAGATAAAGTCGTATTCATTTAAAAACCTGGCCATTAATCTATAGTTAGTTTTATTTTAAATTGTTTTTCATTTATATAACTAATATGAATGAAGTCATTATATAACACATGTATTATTTTCTTTATCAGCTTGAGGTTGAATTCCCTTTTATGAGAAGTTTTATGAGGTACATTGGCCTATACAATGCTGGTGACTCATCCTACTATTATTGTAAGTTACTTTATAAAGGGAACTGAACTGAAGACAAGAGAGCAAATGAAAAGTTAGAAAGGAGAACAAATCAAAGTCAAAAATTATAATAAAAGATGGGCCGGCCCCGTGGCTCACTCAGGAGAGTGCGGTGTCGGTAGCTCTGAGGCCGCAGGTTCAGATCCTATATAGGGATGGCTGGTGTGCTCACTGGCTAAGCGTGGTGCAGACCACATGGTGCCAAGGGCTGTGATCCCCTTACCGGTCAGAAAGGAAAAAAAAATTATAATAAAGGAAAAGAATGACTTTAAAATCTGTAACTTTAAAATTAAGGGTTAAAAATTACCTATTGATGTTTATTTTTAAAGGATCTCTGCTTCTAGAAGGCAGCTAAAATTAAAAACAGACTACTACTTAAGTTATGGTAGACAAAAGTCCAAAATACTTATGTGTACATAAGGCAGGCTATTTGATTATTGTATAGAATAATTATTTTTCTGATTATTCTACAGAAGAGAAGCAAATTTAACAGAAGATATATATGTATGTACATATATAGGATAGCTAATAGTTTTGTAGAATTCATTTTAAAAACTTGAAATACAAATATCCTTTATCTTTCTAATGCTGTATCATTTGGTTAAAAATATTGTCCAAAATTTCCCTTTAATTGTGTGATGATTTTTTCACATTAGATACCACTAAACATTTACTTTTATAAGTTACGGGCCATAACATGCAATGCAGTCTTTAAATTAGCAATTCTTTAAGAATAGGACAAAATGATAGTAGGAAGCAGATTCTGAACCAGAATCTCTAAACGAGTCTGTGCAATTTGAAAACAAAGCAATATTTTGTTTCTTAACTTTGAGTCACAATAATGAATGTGTTCTAATTTTGAATAATATCAAAGGACTGCGTGAAATTTTACTATTCATCAAAAGGAGTAGTTTTTTAAATTAAAGGATTTAATGTTCTATATCATGTTTTTATTTTATTTATTTTATTTTATTCTATTGAAGCATAATGGATTACACCTATTTCGGGGCTTACAGCATTGACTACCATCACCTGTGTAAAACATGATGATCAAATCAATATTATTATCATATTCATTATTACAAATCATAATTATCCTTTATGCCCTTTACCCAATCATTACCCAACCCTTCTCTCCCTTCCCACCTCCTGCCCCTAGTAAACATAGATTTGTTCTCTCCTCCTGAAAGTTCAACGTATTATTGTGGCCTTCCTTCCTTCCTTTCCTCTCTCCTTCCCTCCCTAAAAGTTTAGCTTTGTCCCCTTTTCCTTTTAATCTTTCTAAGTGGAGGTGGCTGACTCACACAATAAGCTGCAAAACTCACACATAACAGTACAGCAGCAGTCAACAGCAGAATTCGGAATACTGAAACCACACATTTATCTCCTCTCCCTCTAGAGGCTCCACAAAAATGACAAGAGAGGAGTTAAAAGGTACAAACCCACAACAGCAAAGAGAAACAGGAGGTTACTTGATAGGGCAAAAACCTGTTCTTTAGAAAATGGAAAGCAGATGGAAAACTGACAATTGGTGAAGCAAGGCAAAAGAACCAAAAAATGAAGAAGTGAGACAATGTACCATCAGAATCCTAGAGAGTGTCTATCTAGACTTGGATGTATCAGATATAGGGGAAGAGCTAAAAATAGAGGGACTAATTGAAAGTCTGTATACAGAGTAGTTGATCACCAAGTAGCTATATGTCTACCCAATAGAAAAAGAAATGGAGCAGCTCACAGAGGAAATATAGACAGCAAATAGTGGAAGGGGGTGGGAAAAGAAAGCTGTGTAAGAGAGGAAATGTAATTACACAACACTACTTGGCTCTGTACTGTTATTTACATAGTTAAAATAATGTACATGCTGATTACTCACAAAAATAAAAATAGTAATATACATATACATACATACATACTGCAGGAATGTTAGAGGGTGGTCACTAAGCTGTCTAAAACTGATGAATCAATAAATACCAGGAAAAGCATAATTTTAAAGAAATATAGAAATAACTACCAGAAGAAATACTTAGAAAAGTTTAAGCCAGCCTCTAAGAAGCAGGACAAGGAGGAAAGGGGACTGTTGATTTTCATTATAAGCCCTTCAAAATATTTTTATTTTAACCATATGTGAGTATGTATTTCTTTGATTTTTAAAAACTGAGCCATTATTATGTACCAAACATAATGTTAGGTATAGAAAACACGAAAATAAATTAAAACCTGTGTTTTGCTTTCCAAGAGTTCATAGTCAGTGGGGAAGGCAAATATATAAAACAAAATTACGGGCCGGCCCGTGGCTCACTCGGGAGAGTGCGGTGCTGATAACACCAAGGCCACGGGTTCGGATCCCATATAGGGATGGCCGGTTCGCTCACTGGCTGAGCGTGGTGCTGACAACACCAAGACAAGGGTTAAGATCCCCTTACCAGTCATCTTTTTTGAAAAAAAAAAAAAAAAAAATTACAATTCAGTGTGATAATCACACTCACAGAATTATTTACAAGATGGTATGTCTGCAGCATGGGAAAATAGACAAAGAAGCAAACAGCCTATGTTTGAAATGCTATTGGTACTAAGAGTCTCGATGTCTGAATCTGTGCCTATGCTTACTTGTCCTGACAACTAAGTTCACTCTTAGGATAATTCCATTAAAACCAAGATAACCCGTAAAACAAATACTATTCCTCTTGAGGAATGCTAAAAAAGAATTATAATATTACTACTGCAGGTTGAGTAGACAGAATAAAGATAAAAGGAAAGTAAAGCTGAGACTGAAGGTGTAATGACATTTGGTACACCACGCCACATTGATTGTGAAAAAGGAGCTCACTTTACAGTGAAAAAAATAGAGCCATGGGCTGATAACCCAGGGAATTCACTGCTCCTATGTATCCCTTCGTCAAAATGCAGCTCACCCCCTAGGCTGAATTGAAGACTCCATACTACCGTGTCAGCTGGGAGACAATAATTTGTGAGAGTAAAATACTGAACTACAAGATAAAATTTATGCTTCAGATCTATGACCAATCTATGGTACTTGTTTCTCTCATAGCTAATGTACTGAAGCCTAGGAACCAAGGGATGGAAATAAGGGTAGTCTACCGCAATATACCTAGTGACTAGCATTCTCGGCCAATTGGATATTCCAATCCTAGACTTTGAATGTTGAGGGAGTAAGGCAAAGAACAGAGACAGGTAACAAATTATTTGCAGCAGCAACAGCAGAAACAGCATCAAGAATCTAGTGGTGGTAGCAGTGATGTCTGTCCAAGAGTAGCATCCTAACTAGACAAATCCCACAAGTTGATCTGGGCAGAGGTTTCTGGGCCCAGCCTGCCTTTCTTCCTGTTCATTTCCCAAACCCCATTTTCTAGCCTTCCCCACAGATTCTGGGAATTGCCCAATATCCAATAAATCTTATTCCTACTCAAGTTAAGCAGCATCAGTTTCTATTATTTTGCAACCAGAAACATAACACAGAACAGAAATGATGAAAAGTTGGATAGATGAAAGGATTCCTAAATCTTTAAAACATTCCTACCCATTGCTGTTCTGAAAACTCTGAATCATGTACTTTAAGTTTCTTTGTTTTTGATTTTGGAAGAAAAAGAGCATTCTTTCAAAACAAAATTAAGTATTTTACCTGAGACAACGAAGTCTATAAGCCTATTATGAATATTAAACTAGCAAACTTTAATTATAAAAAGCAAGATAATTTTTCACCCATCTCTAACCTCCTTGATCTATATTTCAATTGTTTTACTCATCTTGTATTATTATTGTGAGTCGCAATGACACCTTCTAATTTTTCTCAGTAACATGTTCTGAGAAAATTTGAAGATATCTTTATTTATTAAAGGATAATTGCACTTATACATTTCTAGAAAGGAATTCTTAGCTGAGAGAGCATCTCACTTTATAACCTCAATTTCCAAATTTTTTTTCTGTATCTTTGAAAGAAAATTCCATGGATGTTCTTATCAAACAAGTAAATAACTTTTTTTCATATTACCAAAAATTTCAAAGATTTTAAACAAGGAAAAAAGTCTTTCTTACCTCAAAACTTTCAAGAAAACTGCTTAAAAGAACTATATGAATAGGAGAATATTCTAAACCATTCTGAGGAAATATTAGTCATGTATCTTAATGGTTTGTGTTCGATTTTCTATGGTTTTATTTATTTGATATTCTATATTGCTCTGACATCAAATCTTCTCCCAAAACCACAACATAAAGAATCACTTCTCAAGAAATATTTAATTCTAACCATTACCACCCTACAAATGTTCAAAGGAAATATATAGCAGATATAGGCAACAGCTGACAATCAACTTTCTTTGTGAATAAAGATTTAGCACCTTCTTTGTGATCCTCTTGACCACCATGATGGGTAACAGCAAAAGGCTCTGGAAGTGATTAACAAAGATAATGAGGTGACAGTTAATCTCTTGGACAATTTCAAAAACAAGAAGAAAAAAAATACAGAAAGGGAAAAAAAGGTAAGCTACTACCAGCAAAATGCAGGCTATAAAATAAATGATATTCTATCTCGAATGATAGGCCTTGGCATAACCCCATCAAACTAATATTTTTTTAAACGTAATTAACTGCTTTTAGCTCCAAATCATCTACACTACTTTCAAGAACCTAGTAATAATTCAAGTAACATCTAAGATGCATATCACTGCTCCCAGGTTTTATATGTCCTTGCTCTTTATCTATATATTCCCTCTGTCACAATTGGGGGGAAGTATTGGTTGGGTTCTAAGACTAAAGAAAGAAAAAAATCACTAAAGTCATAAAAAATATTAATCACAGAACAGTCTGAGACTTGACTATATAACTTATGCAGAAATATGAAAGACGAACATGTCACCTTATTTCATATGCCTGGATGTGATCCTTGGTAAATTTTAAAATAGAAGCCAAATATTTAAGCTATATCCCATCATTATTAAACTTGTGTTAGATTTATACAATTAATAAATCTTTATATATAATTACCTAAAATAATTGTGTAATTTCCCCTCCTATATATTCACCTAAACTTGGGTGATTAGTAAGTGATCTCATATGAGTATTTTTCAGGTGGCAAAAAACTCCAAATACTAACCAGAGGAAACGATGGCTTTACATCATCTATTGTGTCTGATGATGGTAGCACTCCTTGCACTTTAAAAAACAGTTATTACCAACCACAGAAGAAAAAACATTTTTAAGGTTATTTCCTGGACGTCATAAAATGTATACAATTGTTTATAGATTTGTAAGTTCATTAGAAAAACTAAAATAGAAACTGGTAGACCTCCTCATTTACAAAAATACTAAGATTTTTCAACATCAGATACAGAAAAATAAGTTCTAATGAAACTCACATTAGACTAACAGGGCTGATCAAAGGAATGATTTCTCCATTTTTATTAGATCCTTGCTAAAGGGATTCTACGGCAGACAATTATTTATCATTTGCTACCTGTTTAGAAATTTCTATGGTTGATTTTGTGATACACTTATTTAATATATCTATACATTCTTTCTCCTATGGCACATTACATATTAATTTTACAGTTATAGAAAGGAGTTACATCCTTTAAACTACTGCAAAAGCCAACCAGCAGTGTATTCCTTATATTATGCAGTACACATACAGGTACCTTACAGCCTGACTCTTGTCCCCTTCTTCCCTGTAGGGGATCTTATCACTTATTACCACTGTTGCCACAACACTGTCTTGCTGGGAGAGGCTACTAATTTAACCCTTTGGTCTAAATTTAGACAATGGATTCTTTCATACCACACAAAGCAGTAAGGTTGTTTGATGCGTTAGGCACTATGGACACATTGCTTAGGGCCGATGTACTTTTTCCAAAGGTTTTTGGAAATATTTGAGATCTAAAAAAAAATTGTGCCAACAAACAAAACAGAAACTGTAAGATCAAAATTAACAAAAGCTCAAACACATGTCTACAAAATAAACAGTAAACTTTAACACAGGTAGCTATATTTAAATTGCATTCAATGTGGGATATGGATGCACTTTAATGACCTTGATAGAGTTGACCTCCAAAAGTAAGGGTAAAGAGGTATCACCCACCTGAGATAGGCCAGACTGTTTAAACCAGATTCTATTGAAAAGTTAGAAGTTAACAAAGAGGAATTTAGATATCATGTGAAACTAGATCAGTGAATTTATAAAACTTAGCCTATTTGTCTTCACTGTATTGCTCAACAGATTGGATATCTCCATGTTTGTTTCCCCAAGTGAGATTTCCCACATCTTCTGAATACCCTTTTTAGATATGGAAAATTTCCTACACTGTGAATTCCTTCCCTTCAGAGTAAAAGCCAGAGCTCACTCTCCCATCATATCTTGCTAAATGCAGTGGTCTCAGCCAGTCAACCACACCTGCACACAATTTCAATTTAGTAGTGAGCAAAATGAAGAGGCAGGTGTCCTGTGGGATCCATTGTTTTATTGAGAGCGGTAGTGAAGGAGTTCATCCTTTTGGAGGCAGATGTGCTAGGGTGTTTAGCTTTCAGCACAGACTGTGGGTTTGGTGCCAAGCAGTGGCATCAGTGATGCCTTCACTGGAGCGCTTTCCCAATGTGATTTGGGCATTGTACCTAAGGCAGCTCCCCCAATTCTGACTTTCTGGCTCCCCTAGGATTCCATGACTTTCTTAATACTTTAATAAATTCCTTCTCAGTTAAATCAACTAGAGTAGATTCTGTTCTTTGCATTAAGAACCCTAATATAACCATAATTCACATAAAAGGACTCTTTCCTAGCTCCTGGTCAACCTCCATGAAGCAAACACATTATTACCCAACTTTCAGCACACAACTTGGTATCTACTGTGCTGGATATGGTGAAATGGAAACATTCAGCATATATTCCAACCTCCTTCTAAACTGCCTTCTTGGACTGCAGAAGCAGAAAAACTAAAACTACTTTCCCAGATTTCGTTGCAGCTAAGGTTCTAGATGTGAATTAGGTTGCACTACTTAGATGCACTTCCACAAGATTTGATATGTGAATATAAGACAATGCTTTAGCTAGCGGTTCCTACTAGAAAGCACAGTGACGGACATGTTGAGTGTTTTTGCAAAAGCATTCCAGTGTTCAGTCATTAGCTTTATGAGTGAGAGAGAAAGGTACAATGGCAGCTTCCTGATCCCTAAATCTCAGGTATGTATTCTTGAACTCAGCATTCCAGTGGTGAACTCCTGATTCCCCATACTGAAAATGGAGGAAGGGAGCAATGAGCCAAGGAATGCAGCTAGCCTCTAGGAGCTAGTAAAGGCAAGGAAATGGATTCTACTCTAAGCCTCCAGTAAGTCTGTGCACATCTTGATTTTAGCCCACTGTGATCCGTCTCAGACTTCTGACTTACTGAACTGTAAGATAATAATGATAAATTTATGTTGTTTTAAGATACTAAGTTTATGATAATTTTTATGACAGCAATAGAAAATTAATACAAAGCATACCCCTTGCAGTACTGTTTAAAATATCAAAAAGGTCAAGGAAAATCTAAATGTCCATAAGTGGGGAGTTTAATAAACTAAGTAACGGTTAATAAACTAATAAACAGTTCACACTGCAGTATTATGCAACCATTAAGAAGAAAAACTAGAAGCTTGATAGGTTGATATGATGAGATGTTTAATATGCATTAACTTAAAGAAGAAAAGAGTACAGAATAATATATATATATATATATATATGATCCAATACATGTTCTTTAATTATGTTTATATATGCATTAAAAAGTCTACTTGCAAATCCATCAAACATTAACAATGGTTATCTCTAAAGGACAGAGTTTCAAGAGGACATTCACAGTTTTGTATTGCTGGATTTTTTTTTCAGTGAGAATGTACTATCTGGAAAAGCAATAAATATATTTCCATTTTGAAACATGTAACTATGTATAATCAATGCTATCAATATATTAACATTTCTATACTCTTTATGGAATCTAAATATAAATCACTGAATATACCATTTCTAAATCTTACCCAGATATAGTAATACCTTAGCTCTGATAAAAGGAATTCAATTTTCTCTCTCAATATATTGCGCCACTCAAATTATGTTACTTAAATGCATTTTTTGTTCAGATGATTTCTTACTAAAGCAAAAAATGCAATAATAATGCGCTCATAGTAAGTTAATAGAGAGCTATAGTAATAAAATAAGTGCTTAATATTAAACAAAAATATTTGTAAACAGTTGGCTTATATTGCAGAGTACATGCTAAATTCAAAATGAGTCCAGACAATATTGTCAATGGGATATCAAGGCCAATTAGTACAACAGGAGAGTTTAAATATTGAAGGGGCAATCCTCAAATCTTTATATTAACTCAAATTTTAGAAAAAGATCTCAAAGAGCAAAGAATCTAAAGTACTTAGGGCTATTATGTGAAACCATGCCCTTATTTATATAGTTACATTTGCTTAAGGGTAAAGATCCATTTAAGCTTTATTATTTTAGGGTTAAAGTAACTAATAAGAGAAAGGAAGGAGGAGCTAACAGTTGTTATTACTAGACACTATACAAATGATTTTCCTAAATTATCTATTTTTGTTATTGGATTTTGATACATTGTGGAGTGAGCAGGACTGAAGCCATGTCGGGACCTAAAATAGCATGGGCTCTAAAAAGATTTTAAATGGACATAGTTTTTTTTGACATGTGTTTCTCTGAGTTTCCTCTTTTTTCCATGGTTTTTGATATTTTGAACCTTGGTTATGGGACAAGATGACATTATTTACATAAATGTAAAGTTGTTTTCCGGCCTGCCTGAAGTGCAAATTTGCCACAAGACACATACCATCCAGACCCTGAGAAAGCAAGGAAAACATCAATAAAGCAATGCTGATTCCACCCCAAATCAGGAACCCAAGATAACAGCAAGGATGGGAACAGAAACCAGATGGAGCCTTAGCGAGACCTTGCACCTAGCTCTTTGCAAGGAGCCCCCGCAGCTTGTGTCCCCCTCCCTCCTGCTTTTCATTTTTCATGCTCCATTCCCTCAGCCCCCTCATTAAAAATCCCTCATTAACCTGAGTCTTTGAGATGGCTTTAGCCTGGCCATTCTCCTTCAGGTTTACTGGAGAGATAGGCTAGCCTAACACCTCTCCTCAGGTCACTGGTATTCCTGAACAAAAGCTGACTTCCATTTTCAACAACAATTTGACTTTTGGGTTGTTTTAGTTTAGGGGTGGGCAGCTAGAATTGGGCCAGTAGCAGACTTAGGGGAGCCTCAGCCAGGGGCTGAATGCACCCCATAACAATATAACCACTGGACTTTTCATTAACATTACATTCAAATATATGCACATAATTTACTATTATTGAAGATATGGGCATGCTCCTGGAAGTGACTTGTTATAACTCATATCGTGTTATTTTATAATTATATACTTTTTAGGAGGGATCAAGTTAACATTTTATATATGGTAGTAATATAGTAGAAAAAAAGACAAATACAATGAATAACTTACCTTACACATGCAAAAAGCAATAATTTACCTAAATGTAATCATTCCAGCCACCATGTCAGATTTAATGATTACAAAAGTCACACAAGTAACCAACCACCTCATTATAATTTGTTAGCTTGTATTACAATCAATATACACAAATGCAAAGAATAATATATCTGTTGAAAAGCACGTATCATAGAATGGTGGTAAATTTCCTCTCTTAAATATTATCTATATCTTTTAAATTAACCACAAAATAAAAATGGCAAAATTTGATTGATTTTATCAAACATTCAGATCTCATAGATAACATATACTTTTAATCAAGAGGGCTTTTTCTAATTGTTTAGCCTCCTTGTATTTAAAATATGTTTCCTTATTACAATAAACTGATATCTAGCAACAAACATCTGGAAATTAAAATGTTAAAAAAGATTTAAAATATGATATTAAAATGCAATATTTGGGAATATATTTAGCAAAATACATTGAAGACCTGCAAAATGAAAACTACAAAACTATACTGACAGAAATAAAGGATTACCTACATAAAGGGAGAGCTGTATCATGTTCATGAATTGGATGACTTAATATCATTAAAATGTCAATTCTCACCAAATTCATCTATAAATTCAGTACTATCCCAATCAAAATTCTAGTAGGTTTCTCAGTAAAAATTGATAAGCTTATTCTAAAATGTATATGGAAATGCAAGAACCTAAAATAGCCAAAACAACTTAGAAAAACGAAAACAAAGTCAACAACTTACAACTCATATTACCCTTTTTCCAGACTCACTATGAAGCTACAAAAATCATGACAATGTGGTGCTATGGGCATAAAAGATACGTCAATAAAACAGAATACAGGGCCGGCCCGGTGATGCACTCGGTAGAGTGCAGTGCTTGGGAGCGCGGCGGCCTCCCGCCGAGGGTTCGGATCCCATGTAGAGACCAGTCCGCTCACTGGTTGTGCGCGGTGCGGGCGCGACACCGAGGGTTGCGATCCCGTTACCAGTCATGAAAAAGACAAAAAAGGAAAAAAAAAAAAAAACAGAATACAGACTCCAGAAATAGACCTACAGATACACGGGTAATTGATTTTCAGAAAGGATGCAACACCAAGTTAATGGAGAAAGAACAATCTTTTCAGTAAATGATACTGGAACAACTAAATATCCATGTGCAAAAAACTAAAACAAAACAAAATGTTGACCAGTACCCTCATGTCATACATAAACATTAACTCCAAATGGACCACATATCAAAAATGTAAGAGCCAAAACTACAAAATTTCTAGAATAAAACATAAGAGAAAATGTTCATGACCTTAGGATAGGCAAAGATTTCTCAGATAGCACATACAAACATGAACCATAGAAAAATAAGTTAATAAATTGGGCTTTCTTCAAAATTAAAAGCTTGTGCTCTTTGAAGGATACCATTAAGAAAATGAAGAGGCTAGACACCAGCTGGGAGAAAATATTCTCAACATATATCTGACAAAGGACTTATATTCAGAATATACCATGAACTCTTTACAACTCATTACTAAGAAGACAAACAATCCAATGTTTAAATGGGCAAAAGATTTGATCTACATTTCACAAATGAAGATATATGAATGGCCAATAAGCAAATGAAAAGGTGCTTAACATCATGGTCATCAGGAACATGCAAAAAGCCACAAGGAGACACATTACATACCCAATAGAATGGTGAAAAAGTTGACTGACAATACCAAGCTTTAGCAGGAATATGAGGCAATTGGAACTCTCATACACGATTGGTGGCAATGTAAAATAGTACAATCACTTTGGAAAATATCTTTGGTACCCTTTGGTAAGTTTGGTAATATCTTACAAAGTTAAACATACACTTATACAACCTAGCAATTCTACTCCTTGGGTATTTACCCAAGAGAAATGAAAATACGTATCCACACACAAAAATACTTGTACATAAATGTTAACAGCAGTTTTATTCAAAATAGCCCAAAACTGGAAACAACCCAAATGTCCATCAAAATATGAATGGATAAACAAATTGTGGGTACATTTATATGATGCAATACTACTCAGAGATAAAAAAAAAAAAACCAGATATACACAATATGGATGAATCTCAAAAACATTATGCTAAGTTTAAGATGATAGAGAAAAAAAGAGTGCATGTAAGACTGCATCTACATAAACACTAGAAGGGTCTAATCTAATATATAGTGACAAAGTAGATCAGTGGTTGCCTGGGAGAAGTCGGGATTGACTAGAATACAAGGGGACTTGTTGGGGCAACGGAAATGTTCTATAGCTTGATTATGGTAACAGTTACAGGAGTATGTAAAATTTTTAAAACTCATCAAACTACTTCAAAATTGGTACATGTAGGGCCGGCCCGAGCATGGCGGCGCTCCCGCCGAGGGTTCGGATCCCACGTACAGACCGGCCGCTCACTGGCTGAGCGAGGTGCGGGTGCAACGCCGAGGGTTGCGATCCCGTTGCCGGTCCCGGTCCGGTACGGGCGCAACACTGAGGGTTGCGATCCGTTGCCGGTCACGACAAAAACGAAAAAAAAAAAAAAAAAATTGGTACATTTATTTATGTAAGTTATATCTCAGTAAAGCTGTCTTTAACAAATTTAAAAAGAACAAAGTAAGTCATATGTTACTTTTGAAAATTTTCAATGATCTATAATTTATTTGTTCTGTTAAGATACTAAATTCCCTTTTTCTTCAAACACATGGGCACTCAAAAGATATCCATTAACATTTACTTATGTAGATATGCACCTATTACTTTTTTCTTTAAATAATAAATGCACTAAACTCAACTATACTTCAAAAATTGATATTATTTGGTAAAGCATTCAGTTAACTGAAATAATTACTCAATATCTTGAAAGGATTTTGAATATTAGTTCACATTTAGATTGACATGAGAAGAATCAAACCTACAAGCATTTACTAAACTATTATGCACAGCTTAGCCAACATTAGTAGCAATTTCCCTTTAAAAACAATATTTGAATTTAAAACATAACACAGTATTATGAATCACAGCATGATTCAGTGTGTAGGGGTTAGAAATGAAGTACTGAATATACATATAAGGAGATGCAAAATACTCTGAAAAGGAATACTATGATTTCTAGAATACTTCCCACCCAGGGATTTCAATTTCAATTCTCTGGCAGCCACTTGAAGAAATGTGGAATCATTGTTTTCATAAAATTGAAGACTTTAAACGTATAATTCCTTCTCTAAACTGTGATTTCATTATAGATTTCACACATGTGCATATATACACACACACAATGCTCTCTCTGTTTACATTAGAAATTCATACAAGTAATGCACAGTGACCAATTTAAAGGCCAAAAAAAAAAAAAAAAGACACAAAGGAAGGATAGCCACTAATTTATCCATGTGATTCTCTTAATTTGTATCACTATCACCACAGTCTGAAGATAGTGGAAATAACTCATTAATATATGGCCGGCAAGATTGATTTGTGAGTCAAAAATACTATCATAAAACTATATACCGTTATAAAAAAAATTTGATGTCTAGTTTGGCTGTCTTGCAATGCAAACGGAAGACTATTCTCTGTAGTGAATTAAACTTGAGGTATACAAAGAACAAAATTCAAAAACAAGTCATTTTCTTTAAGTACTCTTGCTAAATATCTCCTTCCTACTTGAAGAAATCTTCTAGTAACTCAACTGTAGACACATGTCTAACATCTAATGACCTGATGATCTGCAGCATATCTAATATAAAAATGATACCCAGGATTCTTTTCACTGACACTTAACTCCTCTAGCCATATTAACCTAAATGTTAGACAACCTAAGTTTGGTTTCAGAGACTTACAGATAGATAGCTAGATAATTACCAACAATGACATCCATCACAGGGAGTTTGGTAGCTAGCCTTGCATCCTCTTATTTACACCCTTGTGTAGTCCCCTCTCACAGGGTATCAGTGTTGGTTTGTGTGACCAATAGCACACGGCTGAAGTGATGGTATGTTACTTCTGAGATTAGATTATAAAAGACTATGACTCCTATCTTGGGTGCCCACTCTCCCACAGATCTTGTGCTCTAGTTGAAGCAAGTTGCCATATTGTAAGCAGCCCTATGGAAAAGCCCACATGGTCAGGAACAGAAACATCTGGCCAACAGTTAGTGAGGAATTGAGGGCTGCCAACAACCATGTGAGTGGGCTTGGAAGTAAGTTTTCCAGCCCCAGTCAAACACTGAGATGACTGCAGCCCTAGCTGACAGTTTGACTGCAACCTGGTAAGAGACCCTGCTCCGGCTATAGGAACCATCCACACCCAGATTCCTAACCCTTAGAAAGTTTGTTAGATAATAAATGTTTGTTGTTTTAAGCTGATAACTTTAGGGTAATACCTTATGCAACAATAGACAATATACGGAGATAATACTTTTTCTTTCCTTTGGAACAACCAGAAAATAGCCATGATATTCTTTTACTAGCAGTCACCTTTGGCTAACTCCTCTAAAACAGAGTTGCCAAGGCCGGCCAGTTAGCTCATTTGATTAGAGCATGGTGCTAATAACACCAAGGTCAAGGGTTCAGATCCCCATACTGGCTAGTCACCCCCAAAATAAAGAAATTAATTAATTAAATAAAATAGAATTGACAGAGTGATGGGGATGGGGTTGGGGGGGAGGCGTCAAGTTATGCTGCCAACATATAGTCAGTCAAAAGGCCTATCAATTGGCATACGAATACAATGCTGCCCTAAGCTTGGCTGCTAAATATTCTACCTAAAAACTAAAATATTACTATTAATATTGTATTGGGTTTCCAATCAGGAATAAATCAGACATAGAAATATATTTAATGAGGTCTAAAATTTATTGATTATATAACTCATGACCAAATTTTAAATCAAGCATTTTGGAACACCATAGTGGTTCCACATTTCTAACTATAATTCTTTTTAAACCATAATCTTCATTTTATCTTTTTTTAAATGAACAACACAGCAGATTTCAGTCAGGTGTTATAATTTTCAAATCAACAAATATATGTATTTCCCATGGATCCATTTCTTAATTTCTTTACTAACAATAGATTATATTTAGATTAAAATGCTCTTTTCTAAATAGCTACTTATCACTTTCATTTAACCCTAGATTTTCAGATGAGATATCAAGCAGAGAAATGAGGTACACTATGACTTTAATGCACACAATCACTCAAGTGAAAAACAAGAGACTATATCACCATTCTGTACTTCTAATCAGCACCCAGAGAACCATGCAGAATAGATGGTACCATTGGTTTCTTATCCTTAAACTACTTTCCAAATTAAAATTTTAGTTGGTTAGAGCATGGTGTTGTAACACCAAAGTCAAGGGTTCGAATCCCGTACAGGCCAGCCACCAAGAAAAACAAAAACAAAAACTTAATTAAATTTTTAGGATACTGTGAGGGTTTTTCTTGTTGCTTGAGTTAGTGCTTGTTTACTTCAATGTCAAAATAGTTGTAGGAGGTTTGCAAGTAATTAAATAAAATGTATTGATTCAAAAGAGTCACCTAGTAGAATTCAATAGGGGGAAAAAAACTAAGAACATTTGAGTTTTATCATTAAAGAACTTAATCAAATATAAAATAAAAATAGTGAAAATTTAATGACAGTTCTCTGTGTGCAAGGTCCTGGGCAGAGCACTTTACATGCACGATCTCATTTAATTCTCACCACAACCCTACGATATAATGGTTATTATCCTTATTTAACAGATAAGCAAACTCAGGCTTACAGAGACTAAGCAACTTCCTTATGCTCACATAACTAAGATGTGGTGGAACCTAGATTGAATCCCAGGGAATGTAGCTCTTTTTTTTTTTTTCCTTTTTGTCTTTTTCCGTGTCCAGCAATGGATCGCAACCCTCAGTGTTGCACCCACACCTCACTCAGCCAGTGAGCGGGAACCGGTCTGTATGTGGGATCCGAACCCTCGGCGGGAGCGCCGCCATGCTCCCAAGCGGCGCACTGTAGCAGTGCGCCACCAGGCCGGCCAGGGAATGTAGTTCTAAAGCATGCATTTTTGTAACCATTAAGCTATACCAGCTCTTACTTATTTCACTCATTTAATAAAGGAGATTTAAAAGCTACATGACTTTTTATAATAAGTCTAGAGTCTTGAATCTCATTTTCCTATAGAATAATAGTATTTGATCTAAACAGCCAAACTACAGTAACAAAGTAGGAACCCCAACACGTCTAAAATTATGATAATGACAAAAGTTCTATGTATGCTAGGTAGGGAAAACTAAACAAAGACAGGAGATATATGAAATATAAATATAGGGACTAGAAGATTACACATGAATTTCTGGTAAAGGTTATACTCACACACAGGGAGAAAGGAAAAAAAGGAGAGAGGAAAGGATATAAATGAGATCAAAGAGGGTTAAAAGGGGATTATAAATGTTTTAAAATATTTTGCTTCTTAAAAACTGTTTAAGCTAACATGGTAAAATTGTAACATTGATTAAAGCTGGATGGTGCCTACATGGATGTTTGTCATATTCTTTGTACTTGTCTGTATACTCGAAATGGTTAACAACGTACAAATGTTGAAATTAGGAGTAAGTAACAAATAATAACAAACACAGCTAAATTCATGTAAAAGGAACCTTAACAATGAGGAATATTACAGAATAGAAAAGAAAAAACAGCAACAGGTTTTTGTATCTAAATTCCCTCTTCTTCAACATCTCTATAGTTCTATTCATATAACATATAACTTAAATAGACACTCTAATGATCTAGAAACAATTTGTATCAGAGTTATGATAACCATTATTTTGATTACTCATTCATTCACTCAACAAATATTTGAGTCCCCATTGTATGTATAGGACTATAGTAGGCATTGCAGAGTATATATGGAATAAATACACAGAGTGAGTTATCACCAATTGTTTCATTCAATCAGTTGGAATACAATGCTCACGACAAGCAGTTCCACGTCCTTGTGGTCACTTTTCTATGCTGTGCTCTCTTAGCTACCTGCCTTTACTTTCCAAGAGTCCTGGCAGAACAATTATGGAGGATTCACGGCAAATCTACAGTGCTGAAGAAAACAATTTAAAAAGAATTTTCATATTAAATCTTGACTGGCTACATATCCAAAGCCAAAGTTTCTTAATAATGTTAATGACACTTTGGGCAGTGAAACAACAAAGAAAGTGAGGTTAAAAGATTCAGCTGAAATTAAAGAGGTTAAGATATCAATTAAAAAAATTAAAAATACTATCATGAATGATGACTTAAAAAAGATAAAGGCAACTTGTAGAAATATAAAAATAATAATTTAATGAGTGGAATTTAAAGAAAAACTTGGGCCAAGAATACAATATATAATAGAAAGGTAGCCATATTACGTTATCCAAGGCACTATCATTTGCATATTTAATATACTAATCTACTCACAATTTATTTTCTAAAAATTTAACCCTTACTCAAAATCATAAAGCACTGACACTATTAAGAATCTTAAAAATCTCTCAGGAAATCTGTAAATTATATAATCCAAATGCATTCACTTTATAAATGAGGAAGCAAAATCTAGAGAGATGAAATGATATGATCAAGGTCAAATCACCTAAAACATTCAATTAAGTATAAAGTGTATATTTCCTTGAATTCTAAGTCTTTAGAAACTTCGAAAACCAAATGTGATTTTTCTGTAGGATAGTGTCGTTTTTACCTTTGCATTCCCCATGGCTAGCCTAGTACTTGACACACGGTGATCACTTAAACGTGTAATGAATGAGTAAATTTTCATTTAGCCAAAATACTAATCATGAATACCCTAACTAATTATGAATACCCTAACCAATCTGAATACCCAGGAGTTACTATATATAAAGTATTGTCTATAAAGACTGTAAATTATATTTGCTCAAACAACAGAAGCATTTTATAAAACAAAACAATCCAATTTCCTACTTTTAGACATTCTAACAAGTAGGAACTAATGAGTGTAATAGTAAAGGCCACTTCTAAGAACTCAGTACTCAAAGTGGGTATTCAAAAAATTAGCCTTCATTAAGATATATAATTTAATATAAGGTATGTAACATATATAACATATAAAAACATATATAAGGTATATATAAGTTATATAAAGTATATAACAAGGAAAATCTTAGCCAAAAGTTCTTTACTACTTTAGAACTATCAATTCCTTTTTAAAATTAATATTATATATACTGATACATTTCACAAAATAATTAATTGCTTCATTTTCTGGGATTAAGCTAAAATTCACTAATCCTTAAATACAACTGTTGTTTTTAACCTTCTAAAACTCTCTTTAATCTCTAGATATACTGCTACCCCATTACTATCAGACAATTACTCCTTGCCTCAGCAATCCTTTACTTGTTAATGAAGTTATTTCTCCAAATGATCTCAGTAGTCTTTTGGCATACTAAAGAATAGATAACTGAAATATTGCTTTGAATAAATTAGAGTATGTTCCATTTAGGTGAAATGACAATCACAAAAGTCTGCCTTGGGCTTTGAATAGACTTGGAACTTCAGCGTTGCTTGTATCTCTCATTTTTAAGATCTTCCATGCTTTACATTGGCATGAAAGTATCCTTAATATATCATGTAAAGAGGCTTGTGAAATATACTATACCTGACTGGTCGTATTCACTTGTCTGTTGAACTGAAGAAATTTCCACTTGCAATTTATGCTAGACTAATTAATTAAGTTTGTCAAGATACACATATTATTGCTGGATTCCTGGTTTTTTATATTCTGCTTCTTTGATAGCACATAATGAGGAAATGCTGAAAATACTCCCTAACAGCTTTGGACTTTTCTACAGAAATATAAAAACCAAAACTACATAAAGAAAATGTACTAAAAAATGTACACAATTCTCAGCTCTTCTCTGTACTTCCATACCAGTTCTCTTATATGTCTATTAAAAGCATAATATTATAATTCACCAAGTTATATCTCTACTCCATTAAACTATAAACCATTTAAGAACAGGGACCAGATATTATTTCTCTTTATATCCCAAGACCTAAAAGAGTACCTAGTACAGCAAGTATTTGTTAACCAAATGATCAAATGAATGAAGAAACAATCCAGTTCTTATATATATCACCATTGAATTGCTTCTTTGCATTTTGACAACAAAGAACAAAAAAAAATCCAAGTCAGAGAGGCCTGAGAGCTGCTGGGCCTACACACCCCAAGACAGCCGTGCCAGAAGAGGCAGGTGCCGCATGCCGCAGGACCCCCAACCCAAACTAGTCTCCACTGTCTAGAGAGGCCTGACAGCTGCCAGGCCCACACACCCCAAGACAGCTGCACCAGAACAGGCAGGTGCCACGGGACCCCCAGCCCAAGCCAGTCCCCACTGCCTAGAGAGGCCTGAGAGCTGCCAGGCCCACACACCCCAAGACAGCTGCACCAGAACAGGCAGGTGCCACATGTCCCCCAGCCCAAGCCAGTCCCCACTGCCCGGAAAGGCCTGAGAGCCACCGAGACCACATGCCAAAAGCCAGCCATACCAGAACAGGAAGGCGCCGCACTCCACGGGAACCCCAGCCCAGGCCAGTCCCTGATTCCCAAAAAGGCCCAAGAGCCACTGGGCCCATATGCCCTGAGCCAACCATGCCAGAACAGGCAGGTGCGATGGGACTTCCAGCCCAGGCCAGTCCCCGTTGCCCAGAATTTGCAGTTCCTTGGGGATCCAGGCCAGACATCAGGGTGGAACAAGTGGACCATGATAACACCTGCCACAATGACTAAATACCAAAGGAAAAATACCAGAAATATAAAAAATCAAGAAAATACGACACCACAAAAGGAAAATAATAACTCTCAAGCTCTAGATCCTACAGAACAGGAAGTCTTTGAAATGACTGACGAGGAATTTCAAGCAACAATTCTAATGAAACTAAATGAGATTCAAGAAAACTCAGTTAGACAACATAATGAAATGCAAAAAATATATACAGGCCCTGAAAGAAGAAACGTACAAAGAAATCAATGCCCTGAAAAAGAATGTAGCAGAGCTTGTGGAGCTAAAGGATTCATTCAATGAAATAAAAAACACAACAGAGAGTCTAACCAGCAGGCTAGAACAAGCAGAAGAGAGAATTTCTGACCTTAAAGATGGGCTGTTTGAATTAACATACATGAACCAACAAAAAGAAAAAGAATTTTAAAAATTGAAGAAAATCTAAGAGAGATATTAGACAACCTTAACTGCTCAAATGTCCAAATCATGGGTCTTCCAGAAGGGGAGGAAAAAGGAAATGGCACTGAAAACATATTCAACAAGATAATAGCAGAATACTTCCCAGGTATAGGGAAAGTCACAGATCTTCAGATTCAGGAGGCCCAAAGATCCCCAAACATATTCAACCCAAAAAGGTCCTCTCCAAGACATGTTATAGTCAAACTGACAAAACTCAAAAGCAAAGAGAGAATCTTAAAAGCTGCAAGTGAGAAGCAGCAAGTCAATCAGAATAACATCAGACTTTTCATCAGAAACCCTAAAAGCCAGAAAAGAATGGGATGATATATTCAAAATACTAATGGACAAAAATTGCTAGCCAAGAATACTTTACCCAGTAAGGCTATCCCTCTGAAATGAAGGACAAATAATATATTTCTTAGACAAACAAAAACTGCTTGAGTTTACTACCACACAACCAGCCTTACAAGATATTCTCAAGGGAGTACTGGGTTAGATACCTGAAAAACAACCATCACTGCCATGAATAGTCAAGAAAGAACAAAACCCACCAGTAAAACAAAAATGCTAACAATAAAGAGAAAAAGGAGTTTATCTACCACCCCAAGAAACCAACAACACAGAAGACAAACAGAAAATCAGAAAGAAAGGAACAAAAGATATTTAAGACATCTAAACAAAAATCAAAAAAATGCTAGGAGCAAATCAACACCTTTCAATAATAACTCCAAATTTAAAAGAATTAAATTCCCAACTCAAAAGACACAGACTGACTGGATTAAAAAGATGGACCCAACAATATGCTGCCTTCAAGAGACTCACATCACCTGTAAAGACACACAAAGACTAAGAGTGAAAGGATGGAAAAAGATATAACATGCAAGTAGAAATAAAAAATGAGCTGGAGTAGCTATTCTTATATCAGATAAAACAGACTTAAAAGCAAAAACCATAAAAAGAGATAAAGAAGGCCACTATATAATGATAAAAGGATCTATCCATCAAGAAGACATAACAATCATAAATGTATACGCACCCAACATTGGAGCAGATTTATAACGCAAACACTATTAGACCTAAAGAATGATATAGACACCAATACCATAATAGCAACAGACCTGAACACCCCACTGTCAACACTGGACAAAAACATCTAGGCAAAAAATCAATAGAGAAACACAAGATCTAAACAACACTTTAAATGAACTGGACTTGGCAGATATCTACAGAACATTCCATCCAACAATCTCAGAATATTCATGCTTCTCATCAGCACATGGAATATTCTCCAGGATAGACCACGTTAGGTCACAAATCAAGTCACAACATTTTTTTTTTTTGACCAGTAAGGGGATCGGAACCCTCGGCTTGGTGTTGTCCGCACAATGCTCAGCCAGTGAGAGCACCGGCAATCCCTATATAGGATCCGAACCCGCGGCCTCGGCGCTACCAGCACCGCACTCTCCCAAATGAGCCACTGGGCTGGCCACAATTTTTTAAAAAACTGAAATTATTCCATGTATTTTTTCAGATCACAATGGATTAAAATTAGAAATCAATAACAAACGAACTCTGGAAACTATACAAACACACGGAAATTAAACAACATTCTACTTGATGACACATGGGTCCAAGAAGAAATTAAACAGGAAATCAAAAAATTTCCAGAAACTAATGAAAATAATGACACATCATACCAAAACCTGTGGGATATTGCAAAAGTAGCACTAAGTGGGAAATTTATTGCATTAAATGCTTACTTCAGAAGAATTGAAAGATGGTAAGTAAACAACCTAACACTTCACCTTAAAGAACTAGAAAAACAAGAACAATCCAAACCCAAAGTTAGTAGATGGAAAGAAATAATTAAGATCAGAGCAGAACTAAATGAAATACAGACCCAAAAAATGATACAAAAGATCACTGAAAGGGCCTAGGAAAAAACATGGCGGCGGGAAGGGAGTGTGCCGCCCGCGCCCCACACCGGCAGATTCCCAGAGTCACCAGCAAGAAGAGGAACTCAGAAAGCCTGATGGTGAGACAGAATCTCTAGTGTCCTTACTTGCGCCGGGCGTAGCTGTTACTACCCAGGTGGATTGCTCTGAAGGATTGCTGAAACCTTGAAGGGGACTCTCAAAATACAAGCACTGAGATTGGGAGCGCACGCCATTTTGTGAAATTTACAAAATCCTACCGGGGAGGAAGCCGCCAGAGCGGCCGCCACTCAGCGCCAGGCCTTGCTGCCGCCACCCTCAGCACCAGACCAAGCCATGCAGCCCCGCCGCATGGGACTTGGGGTCCGGCGACTGCGGTTTTTGCCGGGGAGGGGGCTGTCGCCTCACCATCCCCGGGCGCCACTGGAACCACCAGCCGGAGAGAGACGGAGCAGGCTGCGGCGTGACCAAGACCTGGGAGCGCCATGCGTGGCGAGAGGCAGCCGGGGCCGTTCTGGCCACGGCGGCCGCCATGGGAGCGCAAAGCGGGAGCTGCGGGAGCGCAATGTGGGAGCGGCACGAGCACCCCGCCATCTTCCCAGTAGTCAATTTTGGACTTGCCTGGCAATACTGCCCAACTGAGTACTCACTGAGGTAGCCATACCAAATTGGCAACCCCAGCAGCATTTTAGTCAGGCAATAGTATCAAACCTGTGGACTGTGAAACCCCAAGCCACAATGAATAAACATCAAAGAAAAGACACCAGAAATACGAAAAATCAAGAAAGTACACCACCCAAAGATAATAAATCTCAACCTTTAGATCCTATGGAACAAGAAGCCCTTGAAATGACTGACAAGGAATTTCGAGTGATAATTCTAAGGAAACTGAATGAGATACAAGAAAACTCAGCTAGACATCATGAGGAAACGAGGAAAAGTATACAGGACCTGAAAGAGGAAATG
>NW_007726124.1:556679-557382 GCF_000696425.1 Galeopterus variegatus
GGAGTACTAGGTTTGGTTCCTGAAAAATAGCCACCACTGCCATAAAAACCCAAGAAAAATCAAAACCCACTAGTATAATAAAAATGGCATACATGAAGAGAAAACAAACAAATGAAAAGGCTATCTACATCCTAAGGAACCAACAAACACAGAAAACAAATAGTAAATCAGAAAGCAAGGAACAAAAGACATTTAAGACAACCAAACAACAATCAATAAAATGCTAGGAATAAATCAACACTTTTCAATAACAACTCTCAATGTAAAAAGGCTTAAATTCCCCAATCAAAAGACATAGACTGGCTGACCGGATTAAAAAGGAGGACCCAACTATATGCTGCCTTCAAGAGACCCACCTCACCCATAAAGACACACATAGACTAAGAGTGAAAGGATGGAAAAAGATTTACCATGCAAACAGAAAAGAAAAACGAGCTGGAGTAGCTATTCTTATATCTGACAAAGTAGACTTTAAACTAAAAACCATAAAAAGAGACAATGAGGGACGCTACATAATGATAAAAGGATTGATCTGTCAAGAAGACATAACAATCATAAATATATATGTACCCAATGTTGAAGCAGCCAGATTTGTAAAACAAACTCTATTAGACCGAAAGAAAGAAATAGACACTAATACCATAATAGCAGGGGACCTGAACACCCCACTGTCAATATTGGACAGATCATCTAGGCAAAGAAT
>NW_007726124.1:560340-560906 GCF_000696425.1 Galeopterus variegatus
TACACAAATCAATAAATGTGATTCACCATATTAATAAAATCAAACACAAGGACCATATGATTATCTCTATAGATGCTGCAAAAGCATTTGATAAAATTCAACACTCATTCATGAAAAAGACCCTCTATAAGATAGGTATAGACGGAAAGTATCTTAACTTAATTAAAGCCATATATGATAAACCCACTGCCAATATCATCCTGAATGGGGAAAAACTGAAAGCTTTTCCTTTAAGAACAGGAACCAGACAAGGATGCCCACTCTCACCACTCCTTTTCAACATACTGTTGGAAGTACTAGCCAGAGCAATCAGAGAAGAGAAGGCAATAAAGGGCATCCCGATTGGAAAAGATGAAGTCAAACTGTCCCTGTTTGCAGATGACATGATCCTATATATCAAACAGCCCAAAGCCAATACAAAAAAACTCTTGGAGTTTGGAGTTGATAAATGAGTTCAGCACAGTAGCAGGATACAAAATTAACACACAAAAATCAGTAGCATTTGTATTCACCAATAGTGAACATGCAGAAAGAGAAATCAAGACAGCCTGCCCATTTACAATAGC
>NW_007726124.1:563351-640441 GCF_000696425.1 Galeopterus variegatus
GTGATGGGACACAATAACTAACTACATTGTATATTGACAAAATAAAAATTAAAAAAAAGTATTCAACAGAGAAAAAAATAAATAAGAAAACATGTTTCTAAAAATTATGAAATGATTCCCATCTATGAAATATTGATACAAAACAGTTCAAAACGGCTCTTTCCCGGGTTTTCACTAAAAATTAAGGTTACTAGAGTTAAAAATCATTCTAATTAACATATGTTAAGTAAGATGTGTTTTCGGTAAGTGAAGCTTACATAAAGATGTGTATTAGTTAAGAAAAATAAAGGCAGTTTTTGTCCTAAAGTAAAATGATTGGCCGTTCCAAAGTGAGAAAGAGAAAAGGTTATAAAAAGTTTGTGAAATATAAATCTTGTAAAAAAATAATTTTATGTACAATCGAGCTGGTTAAAATTCTAAAAGAATTATTTATTAGTTTCTTTAAAAATTAAGCTTTAATATCCACAGTATGCTGATACAAAGCTAAAATTTGGTTTTCTAGCCTCATGTAGCTTTTTTTAGGTCTTTTGATTATTTTGAAAATTGAGTCTCCTCTCTATTAAAGAGTAAAGGGTTTTGCTTTTCAAAATCTTAACTATCACTTTGGCTAAATGCATGACTATTATTTTACAGTGACCTGTGATTCTATTTTGATCAGTGTTTAAACTTTTGACATATTTGACAAACTTACCAAAATCAAATTTCAAAACCAATATTAAATCATTTTTACCTCAAACTAACTTTGGGCCCTGAAGCATTCCAAAGAGAGATAATAAACAGACATTTGATATGTTAAGTTATACAGGAAGCATTGTCAAATAAGAAATGATTTTTAACCTTTTTTTGAGTTATACTTGTATGGATATGTTATTAACCTATGGTCCAAAATTGTATGATAGTTCTAATATGTCTTGGTTTGGTATCAGTCATAATTATGATCATTATGTTAAATTATCATAGGTCAAAGAAATAACCAAATTTTCTTGTTAATTGCATCTTTAATCATGACCATTTTAAGTCTTGTCCATAGTTTATTGCTTAATTCTGATGCTTTCTCTGAAAGCTCTTTACAATTATAATCCTAAAGTAATGTGTATTCAAGGAGGTTCATGGAAAGGATGAAAAGGACTCTGAAAAGTACAAGTTTCTGATAACCTTAGATCATACCATAGCACTAAAAAAGAACTTCCAGACTCTAATAAATAAATAAATACAACCCAACTGGTTTATAAAACTGCTAACCAACATCAAGCAAGACAAGAATAAACTAAATACCAAAGGAATACTTTGGCAAATTTTTATGCTAAGTTAGCCTGGACTGAAATGGTGTGGTGACTGTTCTAAAATTGCTAAAATGGTTTATGACCAATGCTTGGTCTGTCAAACCCATATTCTGGGAAGACAATCAAAACTTCAGATACGTTTCTGCTACTTGATGGTTCATCTGAACATTTACAGAGGGATTTCATTCAATTGCCATTTTCAATGCATGTTTTCTGATTGTATAAAAACTTTCTCATGTAGGAAGGCCAATGATATAACACTAAAAGGTTATTTAAAAATGCGTTTCTCTCATGGGACATTCCTAGAGAAATCTCCAGTCATAGAGATATTTGTTTCACTGGACAAGTTATAGTACAGTTAAATAAGGTATTACAGGTACAGTAGCATTAGGCAAAGCTAACTGAGTCAACTGTATTGCCTTGCTCAAAGGTATTGTAGATTGATGACAATCTGTTCTACTTCCCGGGGAAAACATAAGTTGACCCCTTATAAAATATTCACTGGAAGGTGTATGCCTCTAACAATAGAACCTCATGTATCTCCTGCTCTCCTAAACTCTGATATGACTAAATGCTGTAAGGCTTTAATGCATTATGCCAAAGTGCATTTTTTTCAGGTAGAAGAAGCTTTTTATGATCCATCAACTGAGCACAATCAAACCCTTCATGCTCTAGAACCTGGAGATTGGATCTTCTGGAAAGAACATCAGAGAAACACACACACTGTAGTAAAACTTTGACACCCACACTGTAGTACAACTTTGGGACCTTAAACCTTGGGTTCACATCTCACAGCTCAAGGGCCCCCCCAGACTCTTGGAACTATATATATGCCCATTGGAGACCTTAAGGTAAAGTTAACCAGGAAAGTTTATTGCATCCTTGATGTGGGCAGATTTCCCATGATCACAGATCAAGACTTCTCTGCCATCATGAAACTCTTATTTCTCTTTATTTTTCCTTACTTATGCCAACCTCTTTTGCTTGGCAGGATAATGCTGTAATTAGAATTGCACAATCAGTTGCCTCTGTGAGTAACTTAATGGAGTGCTGAATCTGTCATGCCAAACCCAGCTCTTCGCTTGACCTAGGGGATTCATCAGTTTACACAATGGGTAGCTTTGGTAATGTCCCTAATGTAACTGTTGTTCAAATTGTACTAATGGTAAGATTTCTGGACCCTGTTTTAACTTAACCCAGCAATGAGATATAAGAACCAGGACCAACAAGTATATCATAAGACAGGTTTGCACCAAAAGCCCTAATGAAGTTTCTTGCAAACTAATTTATGTACCTGGGTACTTATAGTGCTCTTATAACCTATGATAATTTCACCTCAGACCCTTGGCTAGAAACCGCTAATTTCATCATTCCAAGTAATGTATTTATGAACAATAGAACTTTAAAAAGGGCCTTGTGTGCACCCATGGGGTATACTTTTATTGA
Source organism: Galeopterus variegatus (assembly GCF_000696425.1). Taxonomy (NCBI): domain Eukaryota; kingdom Metazoa; phylum Chordata; class Mammalia; order Dermoptera; family Cynocephalidae; genus Galeopterus; species Galeopterus variegatus. Next base: position 566,081 of record NW_007726124.1, read on the forward strand.
TTGAAGATTTTACAGCCAACCCATCTATAAATCTTAGCTGACCACGTGGCAGCCCCTGTACCTATTCTGGTTCTGGCGGCTGCCCCATTCACAAATCATTCTTTTCTGAATTAAACTTGTTAAACTTAATTTGTCTAATGTTTTTATTTTTAACAGTATCTAGTCTAAAATTCAGTTAGAATGGAAGTCTGGGCGGTCTCCTAGTGCTGACTTCTCTTCTTGGGAAAGTCCCTCCAGGTGCACTTTTCCCTCCACAGGAATGCCAGCCTCCTTCCAGATCAAGGCCCTTCCATTCTCCTTCCTGAGTCCACATCTAAACAACCCTAATTTACTTTCCAATGTATTGTTTAAGGCATGGACCCTTATTTCCTGATTCATCAGGGTTTAGCTTTTCCCATTCTCAAAAGTCTTTCTTCTCTCCAAAATTTCTGCTTTTGCTAATCTAGAGTTGTGCCTTTTGAAATCTGTTATAACATTTAAAAATATTTAGAAATTGCAAAGGTAAACACTATTTCTTTCTCTATGCATTCCTTCTATTCGAATCCTAATCCTTCCTTATGGAAAGGAAACCTCTGAATCAATGTGGGAGGAGTGTGAGGGCAAAGGTCAACATAGCAAGCCTTGCTTTATAACTCCCAATTTTGTCCTACCGCACATTGCTTGAGAGCTTGAAGTCTTTGAGTCCAGCTCCACAGCTGGATTTTCCAGTTACAGGAGCAAATAAATTCAAGATTTGGATGTAAGCCAGTTTGAGTTGAATTTCTCACCTTACAACTGAAAGACTCATCTAATCCAGTGGTTAACCAGATGGCGGACAGCTACGAAACCCTTCTCCCGGGAAGCCAATAACAGGGTCATAGTGAGCTCCAACCCCTATTTATTTGGTGGAAAACAGCACAGGAAAAGCCAGTTTGGGAAGTTTAAAGTATGATTTTGGATTTGAGCTCTCCCTTCAAAAAAGAGGAAATTTCCAAAGGTCAAGCACTAGAAACATAAGTCAGTTATATTATTGGAGAGCTGAGCAGGAACACCCATATTCTACCAGATGGTGGCAGCTTAGTGCTTTGACAGGTATTGCATGGGCTATGTAAGGGATATCCATGGTTATGGCTGAAATCTCTGGGAACTGGAGTGAATTCATTGAAGTGGGATGAATTGTACTTCTCAATTCTGCTTTAAGCTTGATAAACTCTTCTTTTCCATTTTACTAGAAGTATTATTTTAAGTAAGAGCTAAAGGAAAAGGCATCAGCAAAGCATTGCTTTCTTTGTCTTAAAATCCATGTAAAAGCCTTGGGAATATTTTTCTAAGGGCTCAGAGCCTTGTCACTCTGCCAGAATATTAATTATCTCTTCTTTTTTTAAAAAAAAGTAGATTTAGAAGAAAAAATTGTTTCAGAATTTTCTTTTCCTGACTTTCTGGATAGCCACTATTTAGGTCCTTCAACTTTTTAAAAGTTTACTGTTCCTTCATTTCTCTCTATTCTCTGCTCTAGAGTGACATTTGCTTCCAGATTTTCAAGGCTCCTTCCCATCCTTTTGGTGTTCTGGTGGCTGCTCTGCACCCCTCTGACAATCTCCTCCCTAGAAACAAAGGCTCCATACCTTAGCCTTCCTGTCTACCTCAGAGACACATTTTCTTTTTTATGTTCAGCACAGCTTTAGCCTCAGAAACAAGCATTCTAAGAGGCACTGTAATAGAGAGACACATGTCGTTGTAGTCTGCCACCAAGACGAACACCTTAGACACTGGTTGACCAGATGCCTTAAGGTGACAGTTAGCTCCTAGTGTCACTGATGTGACAGAGTGTGGAGAGTGTGGGAGGAAGACCCACACCACCATCAGTAGGGCCTGCACCAAAGCCACACACAGTGAGGCTGGAGGCACTTTCACAATTAGAAACATTCATTTGAGGCTTTTAAAAACACTGTACACATTTAATGTGATTACTGATAAATTTGTTTTTATTTCTGCCCTCTTGTTTCATGATCTCTATTTGTTAAACTTTTCATTTGTTTCTCTTTTTCTCCCTGATGTCTTCTGGATTATTTTTTCACCCTACTATTTGTATGTTACACAGTCTATTTTTATTCTTTTGTGACTTGTCTTTAAAATTGTGAATGTAATTTAATGAAGCTCTAAGTAATGTAAAACATATCAATTCTGCTCCCAAACATACAGGGATCTTAAAATGCTTTGGCTCCAATCACTCCCTCCCAGTTGGCATGCTATTATTGTTCAGTATTTTGGTTCTATCTTTTTAATTGGAAAATAGTTATTTTAAAAGTTGATACATAAAAATATGTATCATCTAAGTATGTATTTCTGTGTTCTATATTTGATAATTCCAGTATCTGGAATCCTTTGGGAGTCTAGAACTGTTCAGTGGTTTCTGATTAGTTCTGCTGAGTCTCACTTGTGGTGCTTTTTTTAAAAAAAATATTTGGTAATCTTTTTATTGTAAGCTTATATTTTGATAACCTGAGGGAACTTAATTGAGGATATGCATGTGGGCCAGAGGTGCCACGTTCCTGTGGTGATTTCCATTTCTAGATTTGGGGTGTCTGGACTGAGTGGGGAATGTGATTGGAATCCCAGATCTCTAAAAGAGCAAGTTAATGACTACAGATTGTTAGGAAGAAAATTATTATTGTTGTTATAATTTTTTCCCACCAACAATTTTCTTTGTTGGTGCCTTTTTCTGGTGGCAGATTTTCCCAAGCCTACCCTGTCACTGATAATGTGACCTCTTCAGACTGTATGTGGGGGATCTCGGGTTTAGTTCTTCCACTTTGTGTAACCCCTAGGCCTCCCCTCCCATTTTCCTGCCCTTAATCTCCAACATGCTAATTCCTGGTTCAGTGTTTTCACCAAAGCTTGAAATGTACAGATATTCCCCAAAATAAACACCCCACGTTCTGGAATATAATACATTAAAAACAACATGGTTTATGGGGGAAAAGAGAGACAGGCAATTCAATCAATGCTGTAACCTGAGAATGAACACAATTCTAATTCTTACAAAAATACAAACAGTTAGAAACACATATTACATGTCAAATGAATAAATACTACAGTAAATATAGGACTTTGCCTGAAGGAAAGGTGGAAGTAGCTTGAAGGAAGAGGGTAAGGAGGGGTTGTGGTGGGCTGGGTCTCTATGGCAAGGACAGAGGACGGTGCATTCCCAGAAGCTGCTGCAGGAGGTGCCGTCACAGGCACTGTGTGAAAGGCAAGGTGGCAGAGGTGGGTACTCTGGGTCATTGTCTAGGTCATTGTTTTGCTCAAAGAAAGAGGGGATTCATGCAGTTAGGACTTCTAAGACAGAACAAACCACCACACTGAGCCAAGAGTGAGAGTTTGGGACGAATGCATTTCAGGCACGCTTTGGTATTCCTCCACAGCTGCGTCAGTGGAAGCTGCTGTTAGTTGTGGGACAAAGCAGTCACATTTGGGGAAGAAAAATCATGTATGAGCCAATGTGACTTCTACATTTTACTGGCATTTTTCTCTTTACAGACACTGTCTGACATGACTCAGGTACAGGAACATGCACTACAGCACAACAGACCCACTTCGCATTGGCTCCCAGGACAGCCCTGGCTTCCATGATAGTTTCTGGTTTGCTTTTCATTTTAAAGCTTTTGTCCTTAGGGGTTGCCTTAATTGGAAGTTCATCAATGTGTTGACAGGTATTTTTGCTGGAATTTGTCCTTCTTGTGGATGTCTTTAGTGGAATGGCATTTTTAGAAAATCTGGTCGTCTCATCATCTGTCTTCTGGCTTCTCCAGCCTGCTCTGCACTCACCCCTCTGTTTTCTGGGAGGTCTCTGGGCCTGGGCAATGATACCATGAGGCTGGGTCAGTTCACCGAGAAGCATTAGACAACGATGGTCTTAAAATAACCACAGAAACAAAGCAAAGATGATAAGCAGCACTGAAAAACAAAAGGATTAAAAAAAAAAAAGAACGTTCTAGCATCAGGGCCAATATCACTTCCCTGAAAAAGGTAAGACTGAAATGACACATCAAGTGTTTTGAAGATAATCTCATAGATTGCAGTACAGCATCACATTACACCACAAAATCATGGGACATCATATTAGTCATATTATCATGGATTTTTTTTTCCCCCTGTATCAAGCAGAAGTAAGGTCAGAATCAAATAAAACACTGACTTGCATTAATTAGTGGAACAAATAGCAGAAAGTACAAGGAGCTTCAGCAAAGCCACAGAACTGCCCCTGGAGTCTGGATTGAGCCTGCCCCACTCAATCCACACCAACACCTCACCCTCACATGTCTGAGCCCGTCACATCTCTGTCTTCAAGGAATAAATCATCCCCTCTGCCTTTAATGACAAGATGGCCAACACAAACCTGACATTTTCTGATAAAAGAATTTCTGGGGCCGGCCCGGTGGCGCACTCGGTAGAGTGCGGTGCTTGGGAGCGTGGCAGCGCTCCCGCCGAGGGTTCAGATCCCATATAGAGACCAGTCCGCTCACTGGTTGAGCGCGGTGCGGGCGTGACACCGAGGCTTGCGATCCCGTTGCCGGTCACAAAAAAAGACAAAAAGGAAAAAAAAATAAAAAATAAAAAAAGAATTTCTGTCCAATGAGTTGCTATGGCTTTAACAACAGTTTGCTTCCTAAAAATGGTTACCTATTTTCCCCATTCCAGTTTTCAGGTTTACAAGGTAGATAGAAAACCACAAGATGGCAGTCACATTTTATTGTGATCAATACAATATTGGCCCTATTCCTAGAGGTAGGAATTCTGGTTTCAAATGATATTACTTAAAGTCCAAGCAATTAGATTTTGTTGGACTTTCAAGATAATAAAAGAAAGGAATTTATTGTAAAAATATTCCTTCCCCCCCCCAAATTTCTCTTTGTCTTAACATTAGTGAACTTTAAGAGCACCCACTATTCCCAATGAAGATTTCACCTAAAATAACCAGTCAGATGAGAATCGTGTCACTTACATGGCATGTCAAGATAAAAAACTAAATTACATAACAACAACAAAAAGAATGAATCATAAAGTAGTCTCCCTAAAATGAGGTGTGCAGCATTGTGGAGACACTTTGGCTGACACGCAGAAATAGCCTGCAGATACCACACTCATCCGTGTCACTGGCATCTGGCTGGAATGAGCTGCTTTGACAGCTGGACCAGTGGGCCTGGTCCAGACAAGGTGTGACACCAAAGAGGTGAGTGATGCCTGGCCATTGGCCTCAGGCAGGCAGACAGTTCTGGCCAGGCCCTGGGGTTATCATGCTGACTAGGGCAGGCACAAGATGTGTCCTCAGTTGCAGAGAGGCTTCTGGATGTGCACAGACTCCTGAGGAGACCAACTACGTTCCTTCAAGTTTTCTGTCTCCCCAGGAGACATCTGGACTTTGGGTGAAATCTAGGAACATCTGAAGCCCAACCTGGAGAACTCTCAAACTGAAACCCAAACTCTTTTCTTTGTATACAACACACACACACACACACACACACACATTCATCATAGAAATATCAGAAGAAAAATATAACCCAGGTATCAGCTGGGGTCTCCCCACTTGAGAACATGGGGAAGTTTCCTAGGACCTCTAGTTCCAGAGTTTGTAGAAATCCCAATTCTGGTGCTAGTTATTTTTCATTTGCTTCTCCTCCTCCGTCTTCCTCTGACTTGCTCTGAGTCCCCTTTACAGATTGCATCAGCTGGGAGGCTTTGCCTTCTGGCTTCTCAGTTGGGTTTAGCCAATGGAAATACCTACAGGAGATCAGAGGGTGGAAAGAGAAAGAGGAAGAGGTATTTATTCCCTCTACTTCCTCACTGCCTGGCCATGGCTCGAGCACTGGCACATTCTATAGTGATAGCTGTTGGCAGGCAACCTCTCTTCCAAGATTGCAAGCTCTCTGTGGACTCGGGCAACACAGTTACTGCCCCTTAAGGACTGGAGTGTAAAGGTTTCTCTCTATTGCTAGTCCCTGGGTGCTTTTGCTTCCCTTGCTGGTTCCCTTAACTCCAGCCCCCTCCATCTTCTTCGTGAAACTCTTCTCAGTTAACCTCTGAGGGTGTCATCTTTCTCTCTTGGTATCCTGATTGTTATGTTTGCCTCCACAAAGACTTCTTTGGACTCCAGAAAGTCTTATGGTTGCATGTTCATTGCTACCCCAGGATTTTTGCTTCTTTGCTTTATAGATATAACAACAAACAGCCTCTTTTCTAGTTTCTAAACAAAGCAAAGTTTTAAAAATAAGTCATTCATGAGTATGGTTGAGTTTACCATAAAGTTGAGGACAATGAGAAGTGGTCATATCACATTTCACACAGTTGACAACTTAAAAATCCACATTAGATACATATAACCTAGTGTTTTAGACTGTATAGATTCTGGAGTTAACTGCATGGACCAAATCCCACCTCTACCACTTTCTAGTCACTGTGTGATCTTGTGTCAAATTACCCGTTTTCCCTGGGCCTCAATTCCCTCCTCCCTCCCTCCCTCCCTCCTTCCTTCCTACCTTCTAGGGTTATTGTGAGGATTGAAGAAGTCAATGCATGTGAAATTCTTAGATGCCTGGCCATCGTGAGGACACTGTATAAGTATTAGCTATCAGCTCAGTTTCTTGGTTTCCCTCAGGCCCTTAATCAACTTGACACCCTCGTTGTTCCAGCTTTCTCATGTCCATCTTCTTCCTCTCACTTGTTATCTCTTGGATGGCCCCTAGGGTGGATGGGTATATGCGTATGGGTAAGGGCAGCAAATATTTTTTGCCATGGCCCTGTTTGTACAAACAATTTGAGTCACTCAAAATCAGCATGTCAGCCCCATATTGACTGCCCAATCTCATGCAATTCTGCAAAGGAAATACCATGCTGGATAGCAGGGATGATCCACTTTCCAAGTCACCCTTCTGGACCTAGGGCACAGTCCCACACAAAGGCCCCTGAGCTCCTTCTGGACATCTAGTCAACTCCACATAAGTGGAGTAGGGGTAAGAGGGTCAGAGAGTGTCCCAAAGGAAAAAATAGAGAGCAGGGCCCACAGGTAACCTGGGACCTCATATACCTCCTAATGTGGCCTCACAGCAGCCTCCTAGAGAGTTCTGTGAACCCCATCAGTCCCAGGCACAGAGGATGTCTTAGAAGATTTTGAGGAAATCACTGAAATTTGTCGAAGGCCCTCCAGGGTGCAGGATTGGTCTCCTCACCTATTTCCTCTTGATTGCCCCAGGGAGTCTTTTCCTTCTATAAAGCAAAGTAATCTGATGTTCCGGTTCCCAGTTCAGAGTTTCCATGGCCCCACCATAGTTACTCTATAGATGAAGGAGCCTGCCATTTAGGAGGATCTAATCTTACTGGGCACTTACAATGATAAATTTCTAGACAAAGACAAATGCAGAAAAATAAGAAGATAAAAAACGGCTCTTAATTCTACTACCAAGAGCTATCCCCTGGCAACATTCAGGCATGTGGAGCATTATGTAGCTTAGACAAACAGAGGTAGATCAAAACATGTGAATATAAAAACATGTTTGTAGTACATAAAACAGGACACCCAGTTGAATTTGAATTTCAGATAAACAATGAATGATTTTGTAGTACAGGATTATCTCATGTAATATTTGGGATATATTTACACTAAAAAATTTGTTGTTTATCTGAAATTTAAATTAAACCAGGCATCCTATATTTTTATTTGCTAAATCTGACAACCCAAAGTACATTATTAAGTGAAAAAAGCCAATTGCCAAACCTATGCTTAGATTGATCCTATTTATGTAAAGAAAAAGTATTCTAAAAACATGCACATATACACACACACATGCTCATAGATAAAAAAGTCTGGAAAAATATACACAGAATTAGTACCTCTTGGGTGCCAGATATAGACAGGAGGGGGCTTTTACTTTTTACTTTACATACTTCTGTGTTATTTACATTTATAAATATGAGTATATTTGCAACAAAGTATTTTAAAAGATGTAGTGAATGTAATATGGGTGAAAATACTTAGGAAATAAGCAAAAAAGCAAAAGTTACAGTAAGTACAGTATAATTACATGTATAATTACTAAAAATTCTATGTAAGAACATATGCTTAAAAAAATTAACAGTAGTTCTAGACATGGTACTAGGGGCTTCTACATATCATGTCAGTCCATGCAAATGGTATGTGTCTGATTCTGCTGTTTGGTTTGCTTACCCCTCATTTAGATCATCTCCAATTACCAAGAGAGAAAGGAAAATTGGAAGCCCACAGAAGAGACAGGAACTCCTAGGTAAGACATTGGGCTATAAACTCATGGATTAAGTCCAGGGAGGTATTATGCATTGGGCTAGTGCTCAGTTTGTAACATGGTAATGCCAAGAGCCCCTGAGAGCTAAATGTTCTCAGAAGAGTTGGAAAACTTGAAGACCCTGACACCATTTTAAAAGCCTGTGATTTACCCCGAAAACTTTTTAAATTGTGTCTCTAAGATGCAGAGTACTTTACTATACACACAGAAAGCATCATGTAAAACTTTAAAGCATAAAGTTGTATCTAATAGGACAATTTTATATGTTTAACCTCATCTCTACAGGCAACACATAGCCATGAACTTGACCAATTGAGCCTTTTTGTAAAAATCACACCCCAAACTCCAAGCTCTATATGCTTCCCATCTCACTTGATAACATTCTTTCATTTGGGGATCCTGGAACCTTCTGCACCTTAAAATAGTCTATCAAGCAAACCATTTGTCCTTTTGATTCTATTTTTAGAATGTCTTTCCTTCACATAGGACCATTAGCGCAGCTGCAAGAGTTGATATTCATTCACCTGTGATTTAAAAAAACTTCACAGCTGAGAGACACTGAGGCCCTCCCTGAGTTGCTCCAGATGCAGCTGTGGGCAGAGGAGCCCTTCTGGTAGAGGTGGTGGTCCCATTCTCAACCAACTGGTGCTGGGTTTAGGGATATTCATAATAAATTTGTGGGTATAAAAAAGGAAGAGAACTAATTTATAGCAGTTAATATTAAAAATTACTTATTTTTGATACATTATCAGATCATGTTAAAGACTTAATAGAAGTGAGGAATTTATTTATGCATTGTGCTGAGTTTTAATCAAAGAAGATTTAAGTATGGATTCCACTCAAGGAGGTAATAGCTCGAGACACAGTAGCACATGAAAAATTTTATATATGATACTTAACATTTTTGCATGCTGACTATGTGCTGTCGACTCTACTAAGCACTTTAACCTTTTTATCTCATTCTCCCAATCACCCAGTGAAGTTGGTTGCTGGGAAAACAAACAAGAAGAGCAAGAATTAAATGGTTATCGGTAGATTAAGTGACACTTAAAAAACATGAAATTTTATTTCTTCATTTTCTAGTCATAGGCTATTTGAACTAATTTTAAATACCAGATAAATGGGAGCCCAGGGTTAAGGAGGATGTGTACTCCTCTTCTTGGCATTTGGTAATCCAAACAGCTCCTCTCTCCTGCCAGCAGCAGCCCCAATGGGTCACCTGTGCCTCTGTAGTCTGCCCACAAGATCCACCACCATTCTGGGCACTTCCCTCAAATAGCTACAGCCAGCAGTGTCAGTCTGAGTTTCTGAGATAAGGGACAGAAGTAAAGGGCCAGTCCGGAGTTAGAAATGCAGGTAGTCACTGAAGCTTGCTTTAAAACAGATTAAAACATTTGGCCCCATTTCAAAGTTTGTGATTTTTTAGCCCTGACTACCTTAAAGGCATAATATTTGTTCCTGGAGAGTAACTCAGGCATGAAGAATCTGTCTCATCTAAAGTGACCTCAAATTATATTAAAATACTTTAGACTCATAAATGGCTTTAGGGCAGAATTGTCAAATGATGAACTCATCCATATGCCTCCTTGATATTTATGGTGATGTTTAGATCTTGCTTCCCACATAAACTTGAGCAATAAATTAGGGGAAGAGATCTTGCCTTAAGTCCTTGCTATTCCCCAAAGCATGTGGCAGTGTGGGGACACAGAGTGCAAATTCAATGCATCTTGGCTGAGTTTATCACAAAATCCTTACTGTGAATTTATCATAGAACATTCTAATGTTAAGGGGGAATCAAAGACATCAGTGTAGAGAATGTGTTCTATTTACCCCATTTGGCAGGCAAAAAGTGCAATTTTCTCTTTACACTTTCCCTTCACACTTTCTCCTCCCCCAGAGCCTGTCATCTGTTGTGGAAAATCATCTTGCAGAGCTACTCCTAGTGAGCCTTTGTAGACAATGTTTGGTCGTGAACTATAAGTAGCAATGATCCAGAGGTGAGATTAAAGATGAATTTACAAATTTTCCTCCCTTCCCTCCCCCCCAGAAGCAGTACTGTACAGATACACAATATTTAGTTCTGTAGCTGAAGGACCCCCAAAAGAAATACTTATTAAAAAGTGTTGTCCTGTTACAGAACCCAGGGCATTCAGCTCCTGGCTGAGAATTACCAAAATCTTGTTACCGAGCCCAAGTCCAGCTGCCTGCCACCCCCCCCCAGAAGAAAACAAAAACAAAAACAAATGGCTCATAAGTTAAATTGTTGGTGGAATAGGAAGTCAGCTTTTCTGAGGGGTTTTTGAAGAGGGGGTTGAGGGAATGGAATGTAGGAAATGAAACATGAGAGAGAGGGGGACAAGTAAGGGGCCAGCTGCAAATTGCTGCCAAGGCCCCTTCTGGCTTCTGTTCTTGTCTTTGATGTTACCTTCGGGTCCTGTAAGATTTTGATTTGCTTCAGAGTAGCATCAGCAAAGCTTTGTTGATGACTTCCTTGGTTTCTCGGGATGTGGATAGTGTGCATTTTGTGGCAAGTTTGCGGCTCCAGGCTGACTAGAAGATAATTTTACATTTATGTAAGTGATGTCATCTTGCTCTGTAACGAAGGTTCAAAATATCAAATAACCATGGGAAGAGAAGGAGCTCAGAGAAATGCTTCTAAGAAAAATGCATGCTAGTGCATATATCCTTTTGTTTTTTTCTAAAGCTCATGCAATTTTAGGTCCCAACATGGTTTCAATCCTTCTTACTCCCCACTGTCAATATTTCCTTCCATTTCTATGGAATGGGCAGATGACTCATCTTACTGCTTCAAGCTGAGTTAGGTTGAAGAAGGGGTTAATCCGGAATGGAACTTTTTGACATGATGGAGGACATAGCTTTTGGTACCTGGTTGGAGTGGGGGGGGGGGACTAAGGGCATTTGTTTATCTATTGTCTTAGCAATTGATTGGCAACAGGCAGCTTGGAGTTAGCAAGCTATACATTAATTGGCACATCAACAATTTTAAGAACTTACATTAATTCTTTGTTTAGGAACAAGATGTTTTATCCAAGTCATGAGCCCCCACTTCAAGGCTGTGAATACTTTAGAGAACTGCTTGTGTAGCCAAAACATCGTTTCCCCATTTTTGACCAAAACATTCCTCATGAAAGCATTAATGATTAATTTTCTGATTGAGAATGTCCTACTTTTCTTTGTATTGATCCGTCAGTGCTGGGAAGGCTCATTCCCAGGTAGACTGATCCCTCATTGCTGGGAAGTTTTAGTCCCAGGTCCCAGGCCAAATTAGGGCAACAAGTGGGGTCGGGAACTTAGGAGACGTGCTATTTTATAACTAGTGTTTCCAATTGTATCCTGCTATAAAGACAGAACAAATGTTTACTGAACTTATGTAAATAATCATGCTGCCATAAAAATCATAAGGGTACTGACAAAAAGTTTTTAAATTTTGGAGGAATCAAATGGGGAGAAAAAAATAAATGCCTCCATGTTTGTTTATGAAAGTATATTTTAGCAAATTGCTGTAGGTTATGATAGCTTAACAGAGAAAGTTTCCTTAAATCTAGAAAACAAAACATTTAAGTAAAGAAACAACAATGTTTTATGTAAAAGTCATAAAAGCATTATCTTTTTTGATAATAACCTCTATTATTAAATAAGAGGTTATTTAACTTCATGTAACCAATTTTTGCTTTGCTTGATCTTGATTAGCAGTTTTATAAACCCATCAGATTTCTTATTAGAGTTCTGAAAAACTTTTGTTTTGTCCATTAATCTTAAAATTATTTGAAACTTGGGTTTAAGAGCACTTGTTATAGTCTTTTCCATGAATCTGATTATAGATGCCCTTAGAGAAAAATCAAAACTTCTTGCAATTTTACTAAGAGCAGATCAATACTTAGAGAAAACTTCATTTTAACATAGGGGAAAAAATTTAGTTCTATATCAGTGTCTTTTTAATCTCAAAGTTCAATCTTTAGAAAAACAGAAATAATTCCTTTTAATTATAGCCAACTCAATCACACACAAAATTCTTTTATAAATTCACCCTTCACAAACCATTACTATGACTTAGGCATTTCCATAACATGCGTTAGACTTTCTATTTTGTCCTATATTTCTTCTTACCTAAAATAACCAGTCATTTTGCTTTAGGACAAAAGTTCACTATACAAGATTCTTTCTCACACACAATGATTCTCTTTTCTTTTTAACCTTCCTAAGCGAAACTACATCTTTATATCCAGAACTTTCTTCACATCTCCCTCTTTTCCTACTTACTGATCCTTTTCTCACCTTAAAAACACGTCTCATTTTTTGGTACACTTTGCATATAGAATTATATATACTAATTAGACTCAACTCTTAATAACCTTAATTTTTAGTGTAATCTTAGGAAGAAAGTAACTTTGAACTGTCTGCCATATATCCATATTTTATTTATGAATGTTTATCCCATTTCTAAAACTCAACATACAATTCAAACAACCACAAAAACCAAAACAAAGTAAGTACAACAACTGTTTCACTCACCAGATGGTACCAACAAACAGCTAAAAGTCCAAACAGCGAGGAAAGGGAATTTCTGGCATGCATACCAAAGCAATTTGCTTCAGATGCCAAAACACAACATACAACATAATACATGTACATATGTGTAAACACACCTAGACACATGTACATACATACAAACAAAGATCTTATAGCTTTCACTTTAGTCATGAGATAGTAGTATAGACTCACCAGTTTATGAAAGACAATTGAAACCAAATCATACTTCAGACATAGCGGGACTTGTTCATATGGCTAAACTTTATTTTCCCTGATAGGTAATCCAGTAAAGGCTGTGGACCAGACCTTAGATAAAGCAATTTTCATAGCAGTCTGATTTGCAAAAAATAATATTTTTACCCTTTATTTTTCCTTCAGTTTCAAATAGGTTTAGGGTTAAATTCTCAAATATTTACACATAACTAGGACTGGCTGAATTGTATCAGAAAAACAAAATCTCCAAGTGACCTTTATTTTTCCTTCCAGCTTTATTTCCTTATCTTGGCTGGAATGCCATAAACAGTGAGTTTCTGTTTTAACACTTATAGAACTGTATGCACACATAGACAAATTTTGTCCAGAGACTTAGCCAATTATAATTTTCAGGTCATTGTTTGTTTCTCAAGTTTGCCAAGAGAAACTCAGATTAAAAAAACATTTTCTTTTTGGTCATCAGGTCTTTAATGACCAAAAGGCACAAACATAGTTGCTCAAACACAAATAGACAGAACTCTCCCAAACAACCAAACAAACTCCTTTGAGGAGAAAGCCAGTTATTAGTCCTTGAGTCATTTCTCACACCAAAAAATGGTACCTTTTAACAAACAAATGGTGTAGAAAGAGGACTCCCAATGGGACTTACCAGCTCTGAGCTCATGCTGCCTTCCTTCACCAGCTGAAAGGTGGGGAATCGGTGGTTAACGCTTCTGCTAGAAGATCAGGGAAAGTCCCCAAAATCCCAGCCACAGGGCTGGCCTACCATAGGCAGCTGGCACCCACAGGTGTACCCAGCCTCACTCCCACAGAACTTGGGGGGCTAGTCCACCCAGGATGCTGAGCTTCTGGCTTGACTTTCCAAAATCTGTTACAGAATCCAGGGTATTCAGCTCCTGGCTGAGGCTTGCCAAAATCTTATTACTGAGCCCAAGGCCAGTGGCCTGCCACCCAAACATAAAAGAGAACAAACAACTGAAAAGTCAAATTGTTGGTGGAATAGGAAATCAGCTTTTATTCAAGAATACCAGTGACCGGAGGAGGATGGTGTTAGGCTAACCCATCTCTCTAGAAAACCTGAAGGAGAATGGCCAGACTATGGGAAAAGAGGGAACTCAGAGAAATGCATGCTAAGAAAAAAACTGTCTTTTTTTTTTTTTCTAAAGCCCTTGTGCTTTTAGGTCCCAACATGGATTTAGTCCTGCTTACTCGAACAGTATAAGTAAATTCATAATGCCAGCTTGCATCATTCTTTCGACCACTGTATAGTCCTCACCCACCAACACATGTCACTCATGAAGTGTTTATGGAGCAGCCTCTGTGGGCAAGTAATGGTGGGGGGCACAGAATGAGTACAACACAGACATTACTCCCCCACCCCAGAACTTACAAAACAGCATGAGAAATAAAGCATGTAATTACAATACAAGCAGGAATGATAAAGTGCTGTAAGAAAAGTACACACACAGTGATATGGGAGTTCTTGCAAGAGACCAATTCCTATGTTTGGGAGTGGTGGATGGTGGCGACTTGGAGGCATCTGTGCTATGCCTTGAGCAGTGGGTAAAATTTTATTATGCACAGGTCAGGATCTGGCAGGAAACAGCAGAAACACAGCATGAAGGTAGGGAATTGCATGAGTATGGTCAGGAAATAGTGAGTGAGTAATCCAATTTCATCAGCATGAGGGTACATCAGAAGAAACAAAAGGAGACAAAAGTTAGACTCCTATCAGATCAGGAGTCAGATCCTGTTCATTTACAGGCTGTAAGTTTAGACTTTATTCTATGGGCAAGTTTTTCTGTACAGTAGTGACATTAGAACTGTATTTGAAGAAGTCTGAACCAGTGTGTGAACCGAGCCCAGCTACTCCCCATGTGGAAGCCAAAGGGTAAAGGAGCCTATTGATGCCTTCCAGAGCACAGAACAGGGTGGAGAAGGGTAAAGTGACATGTGGTGGAGCACATGAAAGATGTCCAGCACAATAGATATTGTAGCCAAATTTGATAAACAAGCAAAGTTAGGCACAGAGAGGCTAAGTTGTCTGAGGCTGTGTAAGTGTCAAATACTAGATTCAGGATTTGAACCCAGGGCCATCTGACTCCAGAGCAAATAGCATTAGCTTCAACATCATTGCAGAAAAGTTGATTTTCCATTTGACAACACAGACATGCAGTGTAATTCTCATGACACCCCCTCCATTTCAGCAACCAGTCTTGGGTCCTGATGGCAGAGGATCCAGAGGGCTGGAGGATGTTACTGTAAAATGACAGGCTGAGCACCAGGATAGGTAAGGAGGAAAAAGAACCCAGAAAGGTGCTGCTATGGTCAAGTGTGTTCCCCAAAAGTTCATGTTTTGGAAACTTAATCCCCATTGTAACAGTGATAAGAGGGTGGGAGTCCAATTATAGTAATTGAAATGTGGCGCCTTTAAAAGATGATTAGATTGTGAGGACTGTGCCCTAGTGAATGGATTGATCTATTCATAGAGTAATGGGTTGATGGTTTAATGGGGGATAATGGTAGTGGTTCTGATGGCTTTATGAGGAGAGCGAGTGAGCAAGTTAGCTCTCTTGCTCAGACCATTCTTACCATGTGATACACAGCATTGTTGTGTAGAGTCACCACTAAGAAAAAGGCCCTCACCAGATGTGTTCCCTGGACTGTGAGCTTCCCGTGTTCAAAACTGTAAGAAATATGGGCCGGCCCCGTGGCTCACTTGGGAGAGTGCGGTGCTGGTAGCACCGAGGCCGCAGATTCAGATCCTATATAGGGATGGCCGGTGCGCTCACTGGCTGAGCATGGTGCAGACCACACCCTGCCGAGGGTTGCAATCCCCTTACCGGTCAAAAAAAAAAAAAAAAAACTGTAAGAAATAAATTGTATGTCTTTGTAAATCACCTGGTTTCATGTGTTCTGTTATAAGCTACAGAAACAAATTAACACAGGTGTTGAGCATCAATAAAAAATAGTGCGAGATGTAGGTACTGGAGGACAAATAAAGAAATAACACTGTGAATAATAATAGCATTTTGGTAAGTGCTAGTTGAAGCACTGTTGTTTACATAGATTATCTCAATTTTCACAGCAGCTCAACCAAGTAGATTTAATCATGGCTATCTAGAGATGACTTCTTGCAAGGTAACCATTCATCCTTTATGTTGACTCAAAGTTTGCTTCCTTCAAACTGTCCTCCACAAATTGCCTCTCATGGCCTCCCCACTAGCACAAAATTGTTAGCCCCCACTACTTCCCCCTTCTATACCCCCAGGGCTGCCTCCTTCTTCTCATACCTGGACACTGGCAGTTCTGTCACTTTTTGGCTAGCAATGAAAAAATTAGGTTGCTTGAAGCCAGAAGTTCAAGGGCAGATTTAGAAATGTCTCCTTTCTTCAATAACATTTTTTTCCCAGTAGATTAAAAACTTTTAATTTGGAAAATTTTCATCTCTCATAGTACCTCTCTATTGTGAATAGAGATGTTTAACATCATTTGGGGCTTATGGTAAGCCAGGCATGGCTTAGTCCTTATCTGTATTAGCTCATTTAATATCCATAAAGAACCTGGTGGAATGATACTATTATTATCTCCAATTCACAGATAAGAATACAGGTTCAGAGAAATTAATTTATGTCCTCTTTTCTAGTTAGGTGAATGTTGGAAGCAGGCAGAACCTGTGTTCTTGAATCTTAGGGTTGATAAATAAGCCCTGTTGAGTACAATGACGCTGAATATTAATATGGGTATAATCTACTCTAGTGTAATGGTTAGTAGCCCTAGTTCTTGATGACATTCTAAAATGCATGGAAACACATTTAAATCATTTTTAAAAGTCAGATTTACCTGAAGGCTGTTATCCATCTGCTAGGAGCATCATATCACATGTAGCATTTTACATGACCCATATCACTTGCAGGTATAAGCAGCAGTGTCCACGCTGCCATGTTGCAAAATCATATTACTTAAACAGTTGCCTCAAATGGGCAGTGACTGATCTGTGACTGCCCAATGGCACATGGCACAATGACTTATTTGTAGTGAGGTAGAAACCCATCAAGCTTAAGCTCTCTAAGGATACCAAATGATTTAGCATTGCCTTTCCATTGGCCTTAAATTATGTGATTCTTTTGAAGAAATGAAGGTGCTATGGTCTGAATGTTTATGTTCTCCCAAAATCCATATGTTGAAATCTTAATCTCCAATGTAATGATATTAAGAGGTGGGGCCTTTGGGGAAGTGATTAAGTCATGTGGGATTAGGGCCTTTATAAAATAAACACAATGAAGTTCATTCTCCCCTTTCACCATGTGAGGACTCAGTGAAAAACCACCATGTCTATGAACCAGGAAGAGGACCCTCACGAGACACCAAATCTGCCAGTGCCTTTGTCTTGGACTTCCCAGCCTCCAGAACTGTGAGAAACAAATTTCTATGTTTATAAGCCTCCAGTCTATGGTATTTTGTTATAGGAGCCCAAAAACCTAAGACAAAAGGGAATATGCTCCCCCCCCCAAAAAAAAACTGTGTGATTACTACACTTTATTATGGACATGGGCAGAAGAAAAATCTATTAAGATTAATAAACTAATTTGTATATTAAGAAAGAAAAATTAAGAGGAATTCCTTCAGGAAAGGGGAAAAAAAGTAATTTCCCATTTGTAAAACTGCCTTTCACACAAAGTCTAAATGACTCTATATTAGTGTCCTCTTCTGATTATTTCCTTGGTATAAGTTCCTAGAGGTGGAACTGTTGTGTCAAAAGGTATTATTGGAAGGCTTACAATACACATTGCCAAACTGTCCTCTGGAAAGTTGTCCCCAGCATCCTAAAAGAGTATTTTATAAAAGCGCTGGTTTTCCATACTGTCACCTTGCTGGTATTATCAGACACATTTGATTTTACCACTGGGAAGTATGCTCAAATTCTTCTCAGTCTAGTCTTTTTTTTTTACTCCTTGAGTTTATGTTGCACAAATTCTGGCCCCACCTACCTCTCTGACCTCATTTCACATTCTGTCTCATCAGGCTTTAAGCTCCACAGGTTTCCTTGCATTTCCTTCAGTGTCTCCTACCACATAATTTTTACACATTCTATTTCATCTTCCTGGAACCACTGCCCAAGCCCTGTTTGGTGGACTCCCACTTATCCACCAGCTTTCTGCTTAACCACCCCTTCCTCAGGAATGCAGTCTCTGTTTCCTACATGAAGCTTCCTTCAAAGCACCTCTCTCAGTTAAAATTTAATCTACTGTGTGATTCTCTTAAGGTTCTGTATCCATGACCAAATTGTAGCTCCATCAACCCAGGGACTCTATGTATTTTTTGCTGTTCTCTATTGTATTCTCAGCCTAAAAGTGCCTAGGACGTAGGAGACACTCGACAAATACTATTTGAATAAATAAATTAATGAATATGAATAAAAAAGAAATAGAACTTGCCTTCAAGATGCTCATAGATACAGGATGAGAAAGAAATGTGAAAAAAAATCAAGAATACAATGTAATGTATATACCGCAATAGAAATATACAAAGGCCAGCACAGAAAAGAGAAGAGGCAAGTGCCTAACTACCTGGAGCAATCCAAGAAAGCATTAGAGGTAAGTGTACCTGAGCTGAGACAAGAGTGGTAAGCTCCTATTAGGGAGTCAGCACTTGACTAATAGTGGGTGAGCACTTGAGGCAGAGGACACAGTGCTGGACACAGCATCAGCAGAGCACAGAATGCACAGCCACTGAGAGATATTTTCCATAGGTGGAGCACGAGGAATCCTGGAAAATGACAGTGCTGGAGAGGTGGCAAAGGCCAGATCTTACAAGGACTTGCTAGGCTGGAGGGCAGGTAGCTAAAACTTTCTTATGTAGTTTACACAGGGAAGAGAAGACACCAATAGACTTTTCATTTTTAAAGACTACTTTTGCAGACTGGAGAATGCATTGGAGTAGAAGGGCATGAAGATGAGAGGCAGAGAGATAGAGAAGCCCCTTGGACTTCTCTTTGGGCCTGAACCAAGTAAGTAGCGGTGGGGATGAAGAGAGAGAAGCAGAGATGGGACCAGCTACATCATTTGTGTTGCCCAAAATGAGAATGCAGAGCCCCTTGTTCAAAGGGAAGAGTGACAAGAACAGTACATATAAAGCTCTTCCTTTCTTCCATGATCTCTCTCTTGTCATGGTGTTTTTAAAATACATTATGAAATGCCTTCTTAGTAAAGAACAATTAAATTCTACATTATTAGCATGAATTTTACCTGTCAGCAATGTGCAATTTAAACTGTGCAAATGCCAGTTTTAAATACAAATATTAGAGAATCCAACTCATATGGAGAATCACCACAACTTGTGCTTCATGGCTCATACCTGGAGCTGGCCAGAGCATACAAATACAGGTCAGACTCAGGAAGGTTGGAAGGAAGAGAAAAGCCTCCCCCAGGCACAGAGCCAGCTGAGGGTATGCTCCAGGGCACCAACCACCCCTGGGGTAAGTGCCCAGGGGTCTCATCTCACGAGGTAGGCCACAAGTGTGTTTGCTTGGGCCTGATGGCTGCAAGGTCCCCCTCCCACCAGCCGCCTGGTTAATATGCTACCCCCTTGAGGGGTGGGTCTGGAATTCAAACCAGTTTACACCTCTTCCCACTGGCATACAGCCTCAAACTCTGGCAGACAGGTAACTTTCAAGGATCTTAAACCTCCAAGCCAGGGCGCACTGGGTACTGGATGGGGGTAGGCAGGAAGTTTGCTCCCACCCAAAAACCACATCCAGCTGGCTACCCACAAGGCACACCATGGACTTGCTAGCCTGGGACAGGAACAGCAGCTACCAGGCCCTGCCCCAGGATGTTACAGGATGCTCATGACTGACCTCATCCAATCTTCTGGGGCTAGCATGCAGGCCCCTAAGCTGGGAGGGGAAGGCTGGGCAGGCCAGGCACTGGGATGCACGAGAGGGGACAACCCAGACCCATCTATTGGAGATGGCGGGAGGTGGGACCACCGTGAACCCAGGCTCCCAGCTCCCTAGTACATGCTCCATTGTCCCACTGGACTTCACTTATGAAACAGAAATTTGAAGATAAAATTATTAAGAGTTTCAAGATAACTACAGAGCATTAAACCCCAAATATGGAGCCCTGCTGAAGGAGAGGCCCTGTGCAACTGCACAGGTGGGACATCCATGAAGCTGGTCCTGGACAGAAATGAGAGATATTTCATAGATAAGGATGATAAGACAATGGGCTTCACTGCATGTGTGTGCTTTGTGGGAGGCGTGAGGTTTGTAAAGAGAGAGAGGAACCTATGATCACCATTAGTTTTCTGTCTTGGATGACAGACCAATTGTGGTGCCATTAACCCAGATAGGGAATGCAGGGAGGAACAACTGTATTTCTGTGTATGACCCTCATAATTTGGCATTCTCCACTTATGTATTCTCTCAGTAGACTTCCATTGTCAATGGACAGTTGACTTTCAAAGAAAAAAGAAAGACTTCTGAATAATATGTAAGACTTGAGCATGTGAAAAATTCCACAGAAATCTCTTGGCCAAAACTGATAGCTGAGTAACAGAAAAAATAAGTTAAGCCTTTCTTTAATTTTACAAAATTTAAATCTTGGAAAATTTTCTAATGTTTTTATTAAAAAAAAATTCTTGACTTGTGTAATTCTCCTATTCCCCAAAGTACTCAATAAGCACACACATATTCAGGTCCAATGTCTGAGTCAAAGTACAGAATTGGCTTAAAATAAAATCCCTGCTAAAATATTAAGCATGGAGATGTTAATCCATAAAAACTTAAGGTAAAAGTTTTCTGAAGCTTTCTGTATTTTACAGTCATCCAAAAGATGAAAGTGAAAATGTCATTTATTCATTCACTTATTCATTCATCAAATATTTAAATTAAGGACCTATTGTGTGCTAGGCTGTATGTGTAGAGAAAACAAATAAAACATAGACAGTTCTATGGGGTGGAAGGCCTCCAAAAAAAGAAATACAAACACATGGTAATTTCCAATTGTATTTTCATTGTCCTAGCCCTGGAATCAGCCACTTCTCCAAGGAACCCTTGTTTTTTTCACTAAAATTTAGAACTCTTGCTGTGGATTGAATTGTGTCCCCCAAAGCCCATGTATTAGAAACTTAATCCCCACTAATAACAGTGTTAAGAGGGTGGGAAATCCAATATGGTAGTTGAAAGATGGAGCCCTGGAGAGACGATTAGATTGTGAAGACCATGCCCAAGTAAATGAATTAATAAGTTGATGGTTTAATGGTGGTTTGGGGTGTGATTCTGAGGGCTTTAAAAGGAGAGCACATGAGATGCTCTCTCTCTCTCTCTACTTCTGTTATTTTGCCATGTGATACCCTGCATTGTTGTAGAGTTACCTCCAAGGAAAGACCTTCACCAGATGTGTTCCCTGGACTTTGGACTTCCTGGCCTCCGAAACTATAAGCAATAAATATTGTTTCTTTAGAAATTACCCAGTTTCAGGTATTTTGTTATAAGCAATAGAAAGAGACTAGTACAATCCTACTGCTAATGGAGTGTCACTGCTTCCAGATTCTCGGTAAACTGAGCTCTATCTAGCTATGGGCACACACGCACAATAAATTTGCACCAATAGCGCCAATTCCAATCAAACACCACAGGGTTCATCCTGTTTTTCTCCCTTACTATATTTATAGCACCCCTCACTGACAATGAGAAACCTGGTGCCCATTATTCTTGATATGTCTCCTTATCTAATCGATGCTCCTCTCTGTAACCAAGTTCTTATTACTACTTCCACCCTTCCCTATCCCAGAAGCTCCCTTCCACCCCACCCACATTTCCACATCTCGTACCAGGCCCCACTGGTTGGCAGGAGCTCTCCTCACTGCATCTCTTCTCTGATCACCTGCACTGAGCTGCTCTCCCTGCCCTGTTTGGAAACCAACACCCTGAGCCTGGCTGCTCTCCACATAGGTGTCTCATCCCTCCACTCCAGCTCTGATTCCCCAGATCATATTGCCCCAGTGTGGACAGACCTCCTTACCCTGCCAGGGCTACAAACCCCATAACAGGCTACCCCTCCATGAGGACAGCCTCTTCACTGGGCTTCAGGCCTGCAATCTTATCTACATTGTCAAATAGGCAATAAAAGAACAAAGACCAGCAAGGTAGACTGTGTATTATTTAAGAAAGTAGGGCAGGAAGAGTTTGCATGAGATTGAGCAGCTCCTTCTGCCACAAAGCAATTTTACTTTAATTGTTTTCCCTCCCTGTTTATTAAAGACATTCATCCTCTATTAATCAAATTGAAATTTAACTAACACAGCGATCATTGGCAAATAGTGCAATAAGTTAAAGGAAGTTCTATTGCACTCCATTTTTTTTTCCCCCACCAAAAATAAACTAAGTCTTAGGATGTCATGTTACTATTTTTCAGAAAATTCCTCTGGAGTCAGGTTCACCTGCACAGAAAGCAAGTACTGTTTCAGTGGGCCCCTTGTAATGGTTTTTTGTTTGATTGGTTTTGTTTAATTTTGTACCCAGAATACCCCCCACAGCTTATTGCATAGGGAGAGTAAGTTAAAACTTACTTAAAGTAGACTGATCAGTGGAACCCTGAGAAATGAGCAGTCTTCTTACCTTACAAAGATCCTTTAATTGAAAGCAGGGTTTTCCCTTTAATTTCATTCTACCCTTTTGATTTGTCTCTCTATATCCATCCTTGACATTAATGACGAGAACTCTTGCCCCTGACTTTTTCCATTGACCTTGCTCTCCAACCTAATTCTGGATTTCTTCCTAATTTAATGACAGATTCTGGGGTTACCCAGAAGCCAAAGATGCCCTCTTTTGGCCTGTTAAATAGTCTTTAGGGCCCAGACATAATCTTCACAGCCTGGAGCCTATATGAAGAAAACAATGGGGTGTGTGTGCACAGGTGTGTGTACAGAGAGCACATAGCAGGTAGCACTAGCCAACAAGCCAACCTCCTCTTCTCCCCACCATTGCCTGAGTCACTTTCTGCCTGAATAGCCATTGATTTGCCAAACCCTAGGCACGGCTTTGGGAGAAAAAGAAAATGGCTTAGATTTAGAAGCCTTTCCTGCTCAGCACTGGCCCACAATTTAAGTTCGTTATAGATTTGGTATAACTCAAGCAACCCAAATTCTGAGGCTTTATGTCAGGAGATTCTAACTGGCTGTCTGGGCTGAATTGCATTTAAGAGATGAATGTGAATATCTGCAGGGTGTGCCCTCCTGAGCCTGCCACAGTGCCTCCCTGTCCCTGTTGTCCTACAGCGGCCACCACACCCTTTCTACACACACAGCATGTTGTGGGGTGGCTGGTGTAGAACCTGTTCAATTGGACTCATTACTTTCACTGCTGATAATAATGGCTACTCCCGGGCCGGCCCGGTGGCGCACTGCTACAGTGCACCGCTTGGGAGCGCAGCTGCGCTCCCGCCGAGGGTTCGGATCCCACATACAGACCGGCTGCTCACTGGCTGAGCGAGGTGCGGGAGCAACACCGAGGGTTGCGATCCCATTGCCGGTCCCGGTCCAGTACGGGCGCAACACTGAGGGTTGCGGTCCGTTGCTGGTCACGAAAAAAGACAAAAAGGAAAAAAATAATAATAATGGCTACTCCGCCTACCCTCCCATAACACGCACACACACACACACACACACACACACACACAGTTTCCTTTATTTGTTATTATGCGATCTTTTTCCTACCCCTGTTGTTCTAAGAGGCCTTATCATATTTTCTTCTCAGGCTCTCCTTCACCTTTTGTCATACATTCCTTTTTATTGCTACTCAGCCACAAAGTCCAATTGTTTTGGAGCCTGGCCCCGTTCTGTAGTTTTTGTAGAGAGGGTGCCAGATTCAATCACGAGACCTGGCTTTGTTCTGGACTCTGCCTCTGATGAGCTGAGAGACACTGGGCAAGTCACCTGGAACTCCAGCCTCAACTTCCCCATCCCAAAGTGAAGGAACAGGAGTAGATGATCTTGGTTTCCTACTAACTGCCACATGGTACATTTTTCTGACTTTCTTCGTCACAATCCTAATAGAAGAAAATTGCAGAGAAAGAGTTAACATCCACTTCATTCACTCAACAATTATTAGCTAAGAATGAGTAGGTGCTGGGGACACAAAGGTGAATAAGGCAGGCAAGGTCACTGCCTCTATTAGAGGGAGACAGACAGCAAGCAAATAAAACAGAATATCGGATGGTGATAAACACTGTGCAGGGAATAAAGCATGGTAACTTAAAGAAGAGTGACTGAGTAGGGGCTAAGGAGATGAGGGAGGGCACCTGTAAGGAGGTGATATTTGAGCTGTGACCTGAGTGAGAAGCAGCAACAAGCCATGTGGGAACATCCAATGCAGAGAGAACAGCAGGTGCAAAGGCCACAAGGCATGTTTGAGGAACAAACACCAGGCCAATATATCTGCAGCATATTGGACAAGGGGGTGGAAGGTACAACAAGGGGTGACAGGAGACAGAGATTAGATCATAAAGCACCCTGTGGACTCTGATGGTAGGAATCCATTGGAGGGCTGTAAGCAGACAAGTGACAGGGGGACTCTCTATGCAGCTGCTAAGTGGGGTGTGGGTGGGAGCAGGGAGAACAGTTAGGAGCTACTGGAGTAGCCTGGAGCAGTAGAAGTGTATAAAGTAGGCAAATTGGGTTATATTTTGGAGGTGGACAAGGCAGGACTTGCTGAAAGGTTGTAAGCAGGGTTCAAATATCCAGAATCACTCTTGGGTGTTAGGAGTGGGAACTGACTGAATTCTGGTGTCACAAGGGCTAGTATTAGCAGATCCTCAAATCACAAGCATTAAATCCAATAGCCCTTCCCATCTTCTCCTATCTGTCCCTCTTCATCTTGTAAACGTCAATTAAGACAGTTTTATTCTTCCATTTGGCACATATTTCTTTCTTTTCTTTTTTTTTTTGTGACCGGTAAGGGGATCGCAACCCTTGGCTTGGTGTCGCCCGCACTGCACTCAGCCAGTGAGCGCACCGGCCATCCCTATGTAGGATCCGAACCCACGGCGGGAGCGCCCCTGCGCTCCCAGCATCGCACTCTCCTGAGTGAGCCACGGGGTCGACCCTCGCACATATTTCTTGATTGCCTCATACATTTTAAGCACCATTTTAAAATAACATAGTTATTTGGTTAATTTTAGTGTGGTTGTTTCAAAGAGCTCAAATTGGAGCCTACTTAATCAGTAATCTAAGCTACACAAAATGAATTCCTTTTTTAGCATTGGCAAGCCATTTGCAACAAATGAGGATGCCTTAACTCAGTACCAGCTGTGAGCAAATAGTTTTGTTTCTCAATTTGTAATATGCGAGAAATTCATAGGAGGTAGCCAGGATAAGGCTTAGGAATGCCTTGCCCTTATCAAACTCCATCCAGCTGTACATACAGCTCAGCTCTCTCAACTGAAAATTTCATTTACTAGAAAGGAAAGGCCCAGATTCAAAGACTCTCCTGGAGTCTGTCGTGGTGTCTATCAGTAGGGGATGTACTCAGTCCAATCAGCTCCTCAGAATTGATTACTCTCATTGCTGCTTTTGTAGGGTACAGGCCTGGGTATGCTCCATGGTGTTTTTAGATATGCAAAGCTGAAGCCGAGACCACCCATTATTAAACCTCCAGTCATGTGGAGTTATGCTAACAAATTAAAACCCTTTATAACTGAGGCAAAAGTGAAGCCTGTTTAATCTGCTTGAAGAACAAAAAGACTCTACCAACTTCTAATCAATATTGGCCCTAAAACTCACAGATTTGGTTGTTTTACTCCATACACAAACCCTGACTTATTCAACATAAATATTTCGGCTCTCTTGGGATTATCATTTTAAGATTCTTCAGATAAACAGGTGCAAAGCTATTCATCGAGGCTAGCTCACTTTCAAATGGCAAAAGCCTCATCTACACTTCCAACATTTTTAGTTGCCATTTTCAGGCATTTCGGCTCATTTCCACTTGAGCAAGGGTGGAGGCCCAAGCTCATGCCCCACATTTACCCCTAGCATTAGTCCCTTGTGTGATTGCTGCTACATTGGAAAGTCATCTACTTTTCATGGCTTGAACAGCTCACAAATGCTTCCTCACACCCTAGATCTCACCCTCCAAATGCCCAACGTGATAGCCATTATACTAGAGTAATCAGATATCAGGTAAATGCTTTTTCTTGTAGTAGGGAATTTTGCTAAGCCTCAGAGAAGAGGAAGAAAGGCACTACCACATCCTATGACCAGCAACAGGCGCCTGCCATGGGGTTGATGGAGAAGCACCAATTCAAGAACCAGCTCTTCGCTCCCCAATGCATGCACTTCTACTCCAGTCTTTCTAAGAAGACAACCAGGTAGCAGAGGGGAAGGTGGTCATCTCTCCCCAAACATTGGACAAGAAGGGAGTTTTGCTTCTCTTTTTCTCTGTTTCAATAGATCTATCCAGGCTGAACAAATGAAAGGAGAATTGAGAGAAACTGTGGAGCTGAGAGTGGACAGTACAGGAACACCATATACACCCACCCTCTGGCATGGCAGGATGCAGTAGTATCCCCTGAATGGAGGGAATATGAAAGTTCACTAGGATTCATTGCCCTTCTGGTAGCCCTCCCAAGAAAGAGCCACCCGCTGGACAAGAGGACCCCAAGGGCAAGAGATTGCTGTTCCTTCCGCCTGGAATACCTTCAGCATAGCTGATTCTTGTCTTTCCTTGTTCACTTCAAATATTATCTCCCCAGAGAGGCCTTCACCTTCTGGATCTCATGCTCAGAGCAAGAGTATTCACTAAGTTGGGCAGGGAAAGGAGGGGAAAAGTGGAGGGAGGGTGCAGGGGTGGAGTAAAGCATTGGAAAGTACACTGTGGGTGTCCTCAATAGCCTCAAAACACATAAATATTAGAATATTAAACTAGAAAACACATAAATATTTAAATATTGGGCTTCCTCTAGAATGTTTAGCAAGTGGAAGGGTAGAGAGTGACAAAGATAAAGCAAGTACTTATTAATATTTCTGCTATATGGTTAAATAATTTAAATACAGTTGGCACCCCATATGCATGGGTTCCACATCTGTAGATTCAAACAACCACAGATCAAAAATATTCAGAAAAAAGCAATAAAAAATACAATAAAAAAATACAAATAAAAAATATGGTATAACAACTATTTACATAGCATTTACATTGTATTGAGTAATCTAGAGATGATTTAAAGTATATGGGAGGGTGTGCATAGGTTATATGCAAATACTACACCATTTTCTATAAGGGACTTGAGCCTCTGCAGATTTTGGTATACAAGGTGAGGGAGGGGTCTAAGGGATGACTGTATTAAAGAACATGAAGAGGATTTTTAGAAAAATCATAGATAAGGGCATCTCCATACCCTTCCCACTGGTTTTGTATATGGGAATGAGGAAGTGATTTTTGCTGCTAAAGAATTTTTCCTGTCACCAAAAAGCTGAAATCACCTTTACCAGGATAAAAGACTTCTTGAAGCTTATTGTTTTGTATAAACAAGTGAAATACCTAGGATTTTCCCTATGACTCTGTTAAGAATACTCTGAAGTTAAAACTTGCCCCCTGAAGGTAAGGTTTTCAGGCCCATCCTTCCAGGTAACAATGGCTTTGTGCTACTGTAATTTTAATATTTGGTATCAATTAGAGCTCCAGACAAGTCCCACTGAAAAAGACCTTTCCTATAACCATGATCATCTTTCAATCATTACATACAACTCTGTGTCCATGTTGGTGGTTTTTTTAATATTGTGTTACCACCATAATATTGACATCTCATTCCTTGAATGCTAGTCACATTCATTGCGTGGTTTCTATGGACAAATTAAAACAGTCTGGATATCACTTAAGTTGTTTTGAGTTGGAATCAGGAAGGCAAGCCACGCTCAATATGTAAAAATCACATTAGCATATATGTGTATGGAAGGTTTTTATATATTATGTATTTGCAGAAACAGATACTGTATATACAGGGTACTTCAAAAAGTTCGTGGAAAAATAGAATTAAAAGATAATATGAATCTGCCCATGAGTTTTTTTCATATGTGTGAATATATTTTGCACCAGATTTTTCAAAAGTATTCTTAAGCTTATTGCACATGAATGAGGAAAATGCTGAATATTATGCTTTGTTGTTGTTGTTGTTGTTGTTGTTGTTGTTAGTTGCATGACAGCCAATGAAAGCAATTTGTACCATGCAAACTACTAATTTGTTTGACATTCCATGTTTAACAAATTTGATCCCATGGTGCCATCACTGTCAGTCATAGGCCTGGTTAAATCCTACCACACCCCATGCCTCTTATCCCCTGCGTAGTACTGACCACCATCTGATATATGATTTGTACTTGCTTATGACTTATTGTTTTTCTCTCCCCTACATTCTTTCAAGAAAAATGATCAAAAAAAATGTGCAGTTATGGTCAAGAAAATTTTTTTAATGCAGTGATTAGAACTCAATTCCTGACATGTCAATTAGCCCTTAGTGTGCTAATAGAAGGATCCTTTGACTGGCTGGAAATGCAAAGGTCATATTGATGACCAGTCTGGGTAGAAGCTGGAGCACCCCCAGAAGAACTTCAAATGTGTGCCCCCTGCCTCTCAACCTTATCCTGATTTCACTCTTGAGCCTCTGAACATACACCCAATTTATTGCCTCCTGCTTCACCAAGATTACAGTATCCTAATTGCAAACATCCATCTAGGACCCTGCCTCCTATACTTTATGGCTCCCTTTGCTTAAACACTTGGTATTAGTAATCTTTACCTTGGACCATGTCTCATTGTACATTAATCCAGGAATTGGACTCTTTTTTGACAGTGCACACCCATAAGGAAGAAATATTTTTGAAAGAAATAAAAGGACTTTGGCATCAGACTGACTTGGACTGGAAGCTCCATTATTCACTAACCATGCAGGCTTGACAAGTCCTGGGAACCAACTCTTTTTCCTGTGAAAATGGGCAAAATACTTCTTATCCTTCAGGCTTGTTGGAACTAAACAAAATGACGAACAGGCAAGTGTCTATAGCAGTGCTGGGACATTTCAGAGTCTCTAAAGTTGCAGCTTTTTCTCTCAGAGATGCCAACATGACCTTGTAGACCTTATAGACCAAGTCAGCAAACTATTTTTGTAAAGGACCAGAGAGTAAATATTTTAGGTTTTGTGGGTCCTCACAGACTCTGTCACAACTACTCACTCGTACCAATAAAGTTTGTTAGATATGTAAATTTGGGCTGGGATTGTACATAAGTATTGCATTCCATAATCAAATTGCAACTCAATACTAGAATTACTTTAATTCAGTCACTAAGAGATTCTCTAACTCTTTCTGCCTCTCCTATAAGTCTTATGTACAAATATAAATGAAGAAGTTCCTTTTCACCTCATTCTGTTTTTAATTTAGAGGAAAATCTATGCTGGCACTAGGAAAGCATTAACTTTCCTCAAATCTGTCCAGCTTTATGGTCTCAGGAGTGACTTGCCAATACATAACAGTTTTCTGTTAGTCACAGAATGATTTGTCTTGCTGCAACATAGAGAAAAGTTACTCTAGGCAGGAATTCTGGTCAGAAAAGTAATCAGAAAAAGTAAAGGATGTCTATTTGCCTTATAAGATTTTTTTAAACTTTTACAAAGAAAACATATCACATACATGCGTAACTTGACTTTTCACCTTCAAAGAGCCTGCACATAATGAAAGTCTGTTTGCACAATGCCTCCTCTGGCTCAGTAGAAACGTAACCCTAGCTGAGGTCAACAGCAACCGCCAAAAGCATTTCTTTCTTCCTTCTTGATTAAACAATTCATCATGGTTGGTGAATAGTCCTGGAGATATCACTGTGGCAAAGAAAAAGGCAATGTCTTGAGGTCTGTAAAATGATGGGAAGCAGTGCTTCCAACCTTTTATGGAAAATCTCAACAAGGACCTACTAACTGCCATTTATTCTTTAAAAGAACCCTACAGAAAAGATCATCCCCATTTTATATTTAAAGATACTAAGGCTCAGAGGATTTAGACATCTGCCTAAGTTCATCTAAAGGGCAGTTAATCAAGCTGGATTTAATACCATGAACATCAGCTCTGGGTGATCATGCTGTTTACACCACATGGAGATGCTACTTACAAAGACTGGGGAAGTGAATTCATAGTAGGGAACTTTGACAAATCAAACTCTGAATTTACCCCGTTGTTTTTTAATGAAAGTTGCTTTTACTTAAGCACCAGAATGTAAGAAAATAAGCCACTTCTTGAATTCAACTGTGCCTAATATTTTTCTATTCAAACGAATAGTTCAGCTATAGACTGGGTTATATACGCTCTCCTGAGCTAGTCTGAAAATCTAAATTTCTCTTTCCTATGATAAATCTGCCAAATTCCCAAGGAAACTGACCACATAAATATACATTTAGAATAATATTCAATTACATATTAGGGACTTCCAATGTTAATGAGTAAATATTGCCAGAGTGTTACATAAAGTATTAAAAATTTTGGATTACATTTACATCTGTTCATTTTATTATACTAGCAATTCTGGACAGCTGCAGTTTATGAACAGGAGAGATGAAGCAGCAAGTTAAGATCAATATGAATCATAACATTGACTATACCTTGGAATCACTTAGGGAGCTTTAAAATATAGTGATGCCTGTATCTTATACCTAGAGATTCTAATATAATTAGTCTGATTGAGGCCTCAGTATCAGGATTTTTTAAAGTGCTTCCTCCACTCCCCCCCCACCACCACACCCAGGTAATTCTAAAAAGCAGCCAAGATTGAAAATGACCAAAAAATCTTCTTTAATTTGATGATAAGAAAAGTAAATAGATATGGAAATGTTACTAGGAAAATGTTTATTCAGGATAAGAAGATAATACTAATTTGGGCTTTTTACATGATACATGAAAATGCACTTTTAAGAAAGAGTGACTACTATATACCAGGACTTTTCAGAGTGCTTTACATGTGCTATCTTAAATGGCCAAAATCATACATAGAGGAAAATGTATAGCTTTAAGTATATATATTGAAAAACAAGGAAAACTGAATACAAATGAATCCAGCACAAAATTCAAGAAACTGTAACAACAAATAAAATCAAAAAAAGGAGATAATGAACGAAGAAAGTAACAAAGATAAATGCAGAATCCAACCAAATGTGAAATTTAAAGAAAAAAATAATGAGTAACTAACAAAATCAAAAGTTGAAAAGGGAAATAAAATAGGCAAGTCTAATCCAACAAACATGATCAAAACAAAGAGAGAACATATAAGCAACATTAGAGATAAGAAAGAGTCTATAACCACAAATACTTGAGAAATAAGACAATTACAAGAGCATTCATACTCTTACAATCAACTTAATGCCTGTTCCAATAACCTTACAAATCTACAGAACATATTTTTTTTCAATGTCCCAGAAAAACATAAAGTTTTAAGATTAACTCAAAAAGATTTAGAATAACTAACTAGAACAATAACTGTTGGAGAAAACAAAGAGATAACTACTCATCTATCTCTAATAAGGACATCCACTTCAAAATGAAGGATAAATCCTTCCCCTTTAAAGGGGACTACCTAGAAGTCTCACTGCAAACTTCCCCTTCCAACTCACTGGCCAGAATTTAGTCACATGGTCAAGAAAGTTTGGAAAAGGTAATCTGTTAGTTGGAAAGGAAAAGGAAGGATAAGAAGGAAGATGGGATGCATAGAAGCTGGAAACAGCAAGAAATATCTACTACACCAGCAACTATCAACTAGATAAAGTGAAAAAGAAAAAGCTGCAAAATAACACCAACAGAAAATGCACATTGTATTTTTTTAAAATAGTGAAATTTTATTGAAGAACAAAAAGAAGACCTAAATGAAAGCATTGGCTGATTCAATATTCAAAAATGTCAATACTTTGCAAATTAATTAGTGAAGTAAATATAATGCCAATCAAAACTATAAGGAGGTTGTCTTATGGAATTTTTCTATATGGTTGTAAAGTTGTGGAAGATAAAATTCACAAGAATAAACAAAGCAAATTTGACAAAGGAAAACAGTGAGGTGTCAATTGTCCTTTTATATATCAAAACATACTCTAAAACTATTACAATTAAAACAGTGCAGTATGGGCCGGCCCGGTGGCGCACTGGATAGTGCGCCGCTTGGGAAGCGCGGCGGCGCTCCCGCCCGAGGGTTCGGATCCCACATACAGACCGGTTCCCGCTCACTGGCTGAGCGAGGTGCGGGAGCAACACCGAGGGTTGCAATCCCGTTGCCGGTCCCGGTCCAGTACGGGGGCGACACTGAGGGTTGCGATCCGTTGCCGGACACGGAAAAAGACAAAAAAAAAAAAAACAGTGCAGTATTTGGCACAGGAATCAATCAACAGATCAATAGAACAAGGATCAATTTAAGTAAATTTAATTTAATTTATGTTAATAAAGAAGCATTTATAAGAAGTGGAAACGCTTGAACATTTTAGTAAATGAGTTAGGACAATTAGAAAAAATCAGGTTAGACCAATAATGCTATGTTGTTTAGTTCTCACAACTTCACCAGTTAATGTTACATAGAAATTGGAGCATTTAACTAAGGAATGGCAGATGCAGAGAAATAGGGAATACAATGTATAGTTGTGTCTGTTGATATATACAATTGTGTTGTCTGTTGCTAAAATTTAACAGGGAGTTAAATTTTAGATTTATACAATTTCTGCATGCTCCCCTCTACTGATGCTATATATATTATTCAAAATAGTTCAGAATTCATTTATTCATTTGTTTGATAAGTATTTATTGTTCCTTGATCAAGGCATTTCTAGGTGCTGGGAATAAAGCAGTGAACCAAATAAAGTTCTTTCCTTTGTGGAACTTGCTTTAATAAGAGATAGACAAGAGTTGACTATCAATACTGTGTACAATATATGATGGCCAAATCAGGATAATTAGCTTATTCATTATTACAATATGTAATCATTCTTTGTGTCCATTAACCAATTTCTCACTGACCATCAACTCTGCACTCTACAAATAAGTATAATCAACAGGAGTTTCAATTTTTAAAAAGAAAGAGAGAGAGAGAGAGACAAAAAATACAGAAAGATAAGTACAATGGAAAACTAATAAGCAGAATAAAGAATGGGGAGTGCCAAGGGGCAAAACTACCCTTAAGCCCAGGCAAGAGGGGCCTGGACCCTGCATGTGCTCCTCCAGCCATGACCCACCTTGAGGGGCTGGAATTCTAAGTGTCATGGGGACATACCCACCTGTAGTCCACGGCACTTCCCCAATAATTGTGCTCTGAGTTGCCCAGGATCATGGAATTACCTGCCCCAATACAGGGCCTGGTCAGCCTCCACAGGTGTGCACACCTCTAGGCCCAGTTAGGAGGTCCAGTGTAGCTTTTTGAAGAGGAGTGTCAAGGGAGCTGGGACAGGCTGACTAAGGCATTATGTGTGTGCACGAAGCCCTACTGAGCCTTTTAAGTATTTAGACACAGGATATGTGGGCCCCCATTCATACTCTTGTCCAGCCCTGCAAAAGTCAGAGACAAGTCTGGCCAGGAGAATTAGAGTGGGAAATTTCTATTTTATACAAGAGTACTTCAAAAAGCTTGTGGAAAAATAGAATAAAAAGATAATTTGAATCTTTCCATGAATGTTTTCAAGTCTCCTCATATAATCAGGGCAGGGAAATCCTCTCTGTGAAGGTGAATGAGTAGAAAGCTGATGGAATGAAAGAACAATCCATACAGGTAACAAAACGAACAAGTGAAAAAAATCAAGTAATGCAGAAGAAAAAGCAAATCAATCCAATCAAACCCAAACCATTTACATGTTTGTGTAAACAAGATCCTCACAAGAAGTGTTCTTTGAAAATCTTAGGAAATCTCAATTATGTGAATTGCGATCTGTTCAGCCTTTTACTCAGAATTATAAACCACTATCAATCTCCACAACACCTGTGCTGCAAGAGCAATTCCGGCAGAGGCCTGAAATGGAACAGCTGAGTGTGCAGTGAGATCAGCAACTATGTCTGGTTCGAGGAGAGAGGACTTCATTACGCTGAACTATAATTGGTGGCATAAATACCAGCAAGCCCGGCCCACAGCAGGAGGGACCAAACAGGACTCAGTAACTCTCAGTAGCAGAAGTGATATCAGCACTCCTGTCCATTAGTGAGAAGCATACAGCTCCTTATAAAACAAACCAACCACCCCAAGGAAAGCATATTGAATGCATTTATTCTTTTAAAAAGTACACCCAGTTCATTATATGATGTGATTATAATTATGTAGAAGAAACTATGCAAATATAGAAAGTATGAAAATTGATGCAAGTAAAATAACAACAGTTGTCATTGGTTGTTGGGGTAATTTTTTCCTACATTTCTCATTTTCTCTATTGTGTATTTATTAGTTTCACAGCTGAAGAGAGAAACTTTAATAAATGAATTTTGTCAAATCAAAGCTCTATAGCTCCAAAGACAATCAACAAAATTATTAGACTTTATGAGAATCTGATGAGCTGCTTAATTTGTAGAGAAATACATTTAAATCAGTAGCTGTCATATATCGATGATAATCAATTAGAATGATGATATATATTTATGAAATATATATATATTCTCATTCAGGAACAAACCTAACAAGAAATGTGCAAGATCTATATTTTTGAAGACTATGAAAAATATTTATCTGAATAAACAGAGACATAACTTGCTTCTGCATAGAACATTCAATGCCATAAATATGTCAATTCTCTCCACACTAATGGACCATTAAAAATGCAATTGCAGTAAAAATTCCAATGAGACTTTGCTTTAGAATCGGACATGGGAATTTAAAATTCATCTAGATCAAAGTACAGAAGAAATTTGTTGAAAAGAGGAAGGAGTAGCAGGAGGAGGTAAACTAAAGAATAATGAAGAAATACTTGTCTTTCTAAAAGTTCTATAAAACTACAGAAATTAAAACAGCTTTGAGGAGTCACAGAAAAAAGAAAGAAATGAAATGAGGAAACAAGACTTTTGTATATGTGGAATTGATTATATAATAAAGGAAGCATTTCAAATCCAGGAGTAACGATGACCTGTTCAGTAAATGGTGCTGAGACTGGTATTTGGAAGTAAAAGAAACAAAGTAAGAACTCTACTTCAAATCATAAATAAAATACATATTTTACATATGAATTAATGATCAGATGGATTAACGAATGGCAGATCTATGCAAGTTATAGGTGGAAAAACCACGGATATGTATTTTATAATCTTGGGATAAGGAAGTCTTTCCTAAATAAGAAGTAAAACTCAGAAGTCATGAAAAAAAAATGACGGACTTGACCAAAAATGGGCCAATTCTACAAAACATTATGAAACAAATTTAAAAATGAATAGGCTAGGAGAAAAACACTCGCAGCGTACATAATAGATAAAGGATTAATATAAAAAGATAAGCAAGCAAATAGTTAATGGGGCAAAAGACAGGCAATCC
The DNA here is from genome assembly GCF_000696425.1 of Galeopterus variegatus. Classification (NCBI taxonomy): domain Eukaryota; kingdom Metazoa; phylum Chordata; class Mammalia; order Dermoptera; family Cynocephalidae; genus Galeopterus; species Galeopterus variegatus. The sequence goes on from NW_007726124.1 coordinate 601,658, forward strand.
ATAAAAAAAGAAATACTTAAGTCTAATAGATATATTAAAAGATATTCATCTTCACACATTCGTTGTGACATGTACATTAAAACATTACTGAGAACCCTTTTAAAATATATTAGACTGGTTAATATTGAAAATATTGTTCATGCTCAGTAGTTTCAAGGTGGTGGGGAATATATTTTAATATGTTATGGTGGCAATGTGATTCAATGAACCTTTTGGAGGGCAATTTGAGAATAGCTTTTTAAATAATTCAGCAATTTCACATCTAGAAATCTATTCTACAGAATGACTCATATACATACCCATGGATAGGTGCACAAAGTATTATCCGTAACAATGAAAAGTTAATTTAATGTCCACCTATGAGGACATAGGTGAATTATAGTTTCACCATGCTATTGAATATAACACAGTGTTAATCATGACAAAGGAAAATGAAGTAATAGTAGTATGCACTCACTACAAAAGAAGTTTGTAATACATCATTGAATTAGAAATTGTTGCATGAGTGTGTGCAAGGAATAGTTTTATTTTATTTTATTTTTTTAAATTCTTCATACTATGTTAATGAGGGAGGATTTTTACCTTTTATTTTATAAACTCTTATATCAGTTCAAATTTTGTTACTATTTGTTGCAGATAGAATGTCCCCCCTAAACTCACTGAAGCTTAAATTGTGTCCCCCAAAGTTCCAGGTATTGGAAATTTGGCCCCCACTGTGATAGTGTTGAGAGGCTGAAAAATCATATTGTGATGATTAAAAGGTGGGGCCTTGGGAGGTGATTGGATTATAAGGGCCATGCCCTAGTTCATGGGCATGGTTCTGAGGGCACATGAGAATCTCTCTCTCTCTCTCTCTCTTTCTTCTGCAAAAGCCACCACCAAAAAAGACCCTCACAAGATGTGTTCCCTGGACTTTGGACTTCCCATCCTCAGAAACTGTAAGCAATAAATTTCATTTTCTTATAAATTACCCAGTTCCATGTATTTTGTTATAAGCAACAGAAACAGACTAATACACTATCATACTTTTAAAATACTTCTTTTTAGTGGAAGTATTACAAACTAGGTATCTCTGTATCAGCCCACTTCAACTTTTCTGCCTTCGCTGGGGTCCACACTCTACCATCAGCTCTACTCTGTTTACAGAAGATCACTGGGGAGTGTTTAGAAAATAGCAACGCATGGGCTCCATCCCTAGGATCTCAGGGATGTCAAAGCATGGTCTACAACCAGCAGCATCAACAGCATCTGGGAACTCTCTAGAAATGCAGAATCTCAGGCCCTACCCTAGACCTACTATCTCAAAATATTCAGTTAAATAATATCTCCCAGGTGATCTGTTTGTACATTAGAATTTAAGAAGCCACTGCTTATTTATTTGTTGCCTATTAGACTTACAGTAAGTTACTGAGTCTCTGTAAACTCCAGTTCCTCAATTCTAAAATGGAGAAAAGTAGTATCTGTGAAAGCTAATGAGCTTGTGTGAGTAAACTGCCCAGTGCCCTGCCTGGCAAAGAGTAGGTACTCAGTCAATAAGAGAATCCATGATGGTGGCTACTTCAAACTTTGCACCAAAAAAGTGGAGCCTCATTTGATTCATATCCACTTACCGATTCACTAGATAATACTATTACAGTCCATTCTGTCTGTAAGATACAAAGACCACAGAAAGTTCACTGTGAGTGGGCTCCAGTACACCCATGTGCTTCTGTCCCTGCAAGTTCAACTAACTGTGTGTTTCCTGCTGTTTATGCCAGTAGTACTTGTTATTGAATTACTTAATTTAATTAAATATTACATAATCAAATAAAATATGAGTACAGATGGAGTGGTTGTTTCTATGAAACACTAAATTGAATGCTTTCAAAAGACCTGATAAAGTTTCTATGTGGGTGAGACAACTATAAAAGACAAGAGAAAAGAAATCACATACATTTATAACTATATTCAGCTTGCTTTGCAAGTTTCTTAAAATTTTCAATTCAACCAAAATCAGAACACATTGTTGATGTTTTATGGATGAATTTAAGAAAAATATGCTCACACAAAAGGTCTTGGCTTTACATCAAAAGATTGGGGATGAGTGTACATTTATATGTTTCAAGTTAAAACAAAATATTTCAGTTATGAGTAGGCATTTCTTTTAAAGTTTTCCCATGTGATCTGGTTACTGAAGGTTTGGAGCTCAATAGGGTACAAACCTCTCCTCCTTTACACTGTCCTTATATGAAGCCTCAAGCAGCTCTTCCAATCACTGGTAAGTGATGAACATCTGTATTATTCCATTTTGTATTGCTATAACAGAATACCTGAGACTGGGTAATTTATAAAAACAGAGGTTTATTTGGGTTATGATTCTGGGCAGCTGCATCAGGCACGGACTTCAGGCTGCTTCTCCTCACAGCAGAAAGCAGCAGGCCGCTGACTGGTACAAGCAAATCACATGGCGAAAGTAAACAAGAGAGAGAGTAGGGAGGTGCCAGGGTCTTTTAAATAACCAGCTCTCACGGGAACTAAGAGAGCAAGAACTCACTCATTACTCCCACCCTCCAGGGAAAGCATTAATCCATTCATGAGGGATCCACCCCCATGAATCAAACAGCTCCCAACAGTGCCACACTGGGGATCAGATTTCCACATGAGTTCTGGGAGGACAGTACCTCCAAACTCCATTAACATCCTAAGGTCACCTTTGGTCTTGTCTTATTTTAGTGATTAAAATGTTCAGCTTAGGGCTGGCCCGGTGGCGCACTGGAGAGTGCACCGCTTGGGAGCGCGGCGGCGCTCCCGCCGAGGGTTCGGATCCCATGTGGAGACCGGTTCCTGCTCGCTGGCTGAGCGCGGTGTGGGCGCAACACCAAGGGTTGTGATCCTGTTGCCAGTCCCCGGTACGGGCGCGACACCGAGGGTTGCGATCCCATTACTGGTCAGTAAAAAAAGACCAAAAAAAAAGGAAAAAAAAAAATGTTCAGCTTAGTATAGTAGCCAAATTACAAAAATTTTCCCCTCCCAGGACTGAAGCCAGATTCAGGCCAAGAAGCCTGGGGTGGGGGTGTTGGGAGTTGGGGCACAAGGGGCATTAGGGCATGGTTGGCATCTTTCTTCTTCCAAGGCCTTCTCTCACTTGCTCCCTTTCCAGCCTCTCCAGGGTTGGGCCTGGGCAAGGGGGTTAGGCAAAGGGCACAGTCTTCCATGGCTGGCACTGTCAACACTCAACCATCAGGCTTCCAGTTTGAGGGACCTTCCAGAATGCCCTTTTGTGGGGAGCCTTCTCAAGAAGGCTCAAGGCAAGTTCCTTTACATGCGCCCACACAGTTAACCTGAACAGCTCTCACGTTCTTGTCCCATAGTTGGTGAAAGTAAAGCTCGCTCTCCGCACCCCCTTTTTCTTTTTGCTATTAAGTAATTGCAGCTCCTGGCACAATAGCTTGCCTCTTGGAGAATCAGACATCCAGGATCTTCACATACAGTTGCACAGATTGTAAACACTGTTGTCTGTGTGAATGATACCTTCTAGAGTTGTGCAGTACAACCTGCATAGCCATCCTCAGAGTTCAGACACCAGTTCACCGAATTGCAGAGGACACAGATCAAGCTCCTCATGTGACTTCTTCAAAGCTTTTCTCACTTGGGGTAAGATGATGGAAAGCATACCTCTCCCCCCACCAAAAGAAATGGGGAAATGCCAGAGTCCTCCATGAACTTTCACCATAGGAATCCTCTCTCTTTTATCTCGTTAGCCTTCTTCTCAACCTCTTAGCTCCATCTTAAATCTCTTCCAATGGTCACAGAAAGTTTTTTGACCACCTGATTTGCATAAGATACTTTGGTATATGAGTTTATTTTTTGTTCTTAGACTCTCCCCTCATGCCAAATGAGGCAGAAAGTGCTCCTTTTAAAACTTTAAGTGACTTAATAAAATTAATTGACCAACTGTGGACCCAGTTGCTGCTGTACATAGAGATACTATACGTCAGAGGATAAGCCAATAGAAATAAATCAGCTATGCAGAGATCTTTCACAGAAATTCTATTTTCCATGAACACAATTGAGATCAGCCTTAAAATATCTATTAGAGTAAGTCTGGGTAGACAGCTAAAGAGACAGGGGTGGGGGTACGATTGGTACAGAGATTGACTTTGAATTTCCTTATTCACTCAAATTATGTTCATGTCTGTTCAAACCTGGTCTGGAAAGCATCAAAAGGACACAAGAATTGAATAGTTTTAGCTTCTCTTACTGCTGTATAATTTTAAGGGATTGTTTAAGAGATGTCAGGCTAAGTGTTTACTAATTTATTTCATGTAACACCTTTGAACTCTATCAGAAGGTCATGGCTCTAAACCACTGAGGATGGGAAAATAGTCATTCTTCGATCTTATTAATTCTGCCTGTTCTTTTGTTCAAGTAATCTCTTTACTAATTGGAGTCTGTGTCTCTCTAGCTCATGAGCGACCTCTTCAGGAGATCCTGACCATAATTTTAAAAATGCTTGTTGAGACATAAAATAAATAGTAACTATTTTGTTCAGAGAGTGAAAAAAGATGACATTTTACCTGCTCAACTAATATTTTTGCAAATCCCATACTGGAGGAGGTTTTGACTCTGTGGCTCAGCTGTTCTGGTTTTGTGGATTACTGAGTTAATTTCTTTTTTAGAGGTTTCACACTGATTATTGATCTAAGATATCAATAGGTAAAGTTATCAGCACCACTGAATTTTCAAAATCAGTTTTTCTCTGCCCTTTAAATGACACAGTCATATGGTACACATAACTGCAAGAGCAGCTGTGAAGTGCAGGTAGCAGTGTGCCCAGCTAAAAATTAGGGAGTGCTAATACTAAGGGAAAGAAGGAAGACAGATGTTAAGAAAGGTAACTAGCAGCCTCCGCCACATCCAGTTTCTCCCTCTTTAGCCCTCTCCTCATCCAAACCCCTAATTTTTTTAAATCAGAAGAGTTTCTCAATCAAAAGAAGCATGATTTCTACAACCTGGCAGAGAAAACGAGAAATTCCAAAGCTTCCGTTACCATCGGTGCTTTGGTGGCAGCCATATGATGTCGTGGTCAAGTACATCCTGCTCACACACAGCTCGCGAATGCCTTGCTTGAGCTGTGAGGTGGTTGCTCTGGAGTTCACACTCCTGTGCCCAGCCGTGTTTCCCAAAGCAGAGCACCACGCCTGCATGGCTGGGTCCTGCCGGCTTCACCCCTCGTTCCCACGCTGCTCCAGAACAGCCTCCCTGCCGGGTGAGTCCAGGCCAGCAGCCAGGCCGCCTCTTCCCTCCTGCTGAGTTCCTCTGTGGGCCCTTGTTAGCTTCTTGTGTTAGGGATTTCAAGGTCAGCATTGCAAGAAGCCAGTCTCCCTCAAGCCCTCCAAACTGCAGTGTGATTACGTGGCCATTGGGTGGATAACCATGCCGTGTTAACGACCCTGAGGTCCAAAAACACTCCAGAATAGGAGTTGCAAACATGTGACCTGTGTTTTTGTTTTGTTACCATAAACAATGTTAAAATTTTTTGTTTTCAACGTTTAAAAATTAAGATATTTTACACAAAAAGCTGAATTTCCTACTTTCAAAATTATAATCTAGAAATTAGAAATTTCTCTTCACATTCTGGGCCTGAATTCCCTCATGGCAACAGATATTTAAAACAGTGTTCCTTGGTTCCTTGTGATAATAAATGCATTTTGAAAAGATGGACCTTGAAATTGTATAGCAGTGTCCAGTGGCAAGGTGAGTCATACAGATAATCCAGCTGTGCTTAAATAACTTTAAAAAGAACTACCCTGAAAGGAAAAGTCAAACTTAAAATTGTCATTGAGGACTCTTAGACTCCCAAGAATGCTTTGCAGATCCTCCCCCTGCTGAAACACACCCTAAAGGAGTCTTCATGTTTCTCCCAGCAAACTCCTCCAAATCCTTCTGGATGTGCCAGACATAATCTCCCATGTGGAAAGTTCATCAGCTTCCTCATGTCAATCCCTTGTGTTTCCATTACACCGAATACTACCAAGCCTTTTTCTGATTATGTAGTCATCATTCATTTGTCTCTGTGAGCAATCTGAGGGGAAAAGATTGTAATTTATAGTAGACTCCTAGCATCTGAGTCATAATAGCTGATACATTCTTATTTAATATTATACCATCCTTCAGGTCTCAGATTAAATACCATTTCTATAAAGAAATCTTCATGCTTCAACTGACTTTACTAGAACCCCTGTTATGCTTCTCAAAATATGATGGACTTCTCATTGGTGGCATTACAATGGTAGTTCATTGTTTTGTGGGAATCGCTTGTTTATCACTGCCTTCCCTACCAGACCCAAGAGGTCAGGCCCTCTATCTTCCTGTTCCCCTGTGTATTCACCCCTCTGCCTAGCACAGTGCCAGGTAGCTACTCTCAAGGGGTTAGATGGCTCCTTCATAACTGTCCTAGGTCATGAGCATCCCCTATAACACCTCTGCAGCTGCTGCTTACTCCCGTGTCTAAGTTCCATGAGGAGGGGCTCGTGCCTCCTTTTGCTTGCCATGGTGTGCCCAGTCCAGTGGCCAGTTCAGTGCCTGTGTATACACAGCATCTCCTGGGTACCACTTCATACCCTCTCAGCCCCACCACCCCCCACACACACCAGGCACTAGCTCAGCAGCCAGTTTTGTGCAAACTTTGACCCGCTATGTGTGGGTGCAATTTGTCAGTACCTCACCTGGCCCCAGGCCACATACCTCTCCCTTCCTGTCCTCATGATTCTCCAGCCAAAGGCGTGGGATCCTGTGAGAATCCACTTGACACATATGCACACATAGTCGGAGTTCAGGGTGTTAATTCCTGTGGGGCCACCCTTGGCAATGCGGATAGTTATGAAATCCACTTCAGAAAGCTTCTCAGGAGGTCCAAGGGGTTGGAGCACAGTAGCCCACAGTACTGGCCAGCTCCGTAACACATTCTCGTGTTGTCTTTCTCTCCTTCCTTTATCAGTCCCTGGCCTTTTGCTTTTGTTCCCCAAGATCACATCCCAAATAAACTACCCATTTCAGGCTCTGCTTTCAGGAAAATCAAAGCTAAAACATAATGCAACAAGTTTTTGTTGAATGAACAAGTGAATGAATTAAACTTTAACCATTTGGGGTACATAGGCATAATTGGGCCATCAAAGATATGATTATTTGCATTTGGGTAGCTCCTGACAACAGAATTACATTCAATAAAAAAAAAGGAAGGAAGATTTTATCCCAAAAAACCCTTTAAAAGAACTCGCTTGTTAAAAAGCAATAAGAAAAGAATAGTTGCCAGGGGCTGAGGTAAAAGGAAAATAGGAGTTATTTTTTTAATTTGGTAGAGAGTTTCAGTTTGGGAAGATGGAAGAGTTCTGGAGACGAATGGTGATGGTGGCTGCATAACAATGTGACTGTACTTAATGCCACTGAACCGTACGCTAAAAAATGATTAAAATGACAGATTTATGTTTTGCATATTTTACTACCATTGACAATTATAAGTATAATATGATTATAACAGTAAAAACACAATAAACATGAAGAAATATTGGCAGGAAATAAATACAAATCTTGATGATATCTGTGATACGAGAGTAGAACTTTGCAACGTATTTTTTTTAGCCTCCAAATTTTCTGTGATTGCTGTGCTTTATTCCTGTATTCCTAAACCAATAGTGGTGATGTCAGTGCTGTTATTACTGAGATGGCCCCAAAACATTAATAAATGTATATGTGTGTGTATATATATATTAATTTTAAACTAATATTAAACTCTGAATACAAAAGGAGACATATCATTAACAAGACTGCCTGCCTCTAATAATGCTAATTTAATGATGAAATTAGAGAGTTTTGTTTTGTTCTCTTCAATTTCCCATTAATTTAGGACTTGTTTTGACAGGAGATAGAAGTTAGCCCATAACCATTGTATGGTTTATTTTCCTAAAAGATATGCTTATAACATATATTATACTTTATATAAAATGTAAACATTAAAGGAAGTAGTGTGCAAGGCTCTTTATGAAAATAGGGCTAAACCCCATTAATTATCTCCTTTACTTCCTTATTGACTCTATTTTGTATGATGACTCTGTATTTTTATTGTCATTGATTTTGTGTTAATATTGTTATTTCTCTTTTAAGGTGACACTTTCTTCCTCCACTGTTGTGGATTTAACTAAGTCTATTTATCCCCGAATATTTCTCTAAATTTAGTGACTAGTGCATGATACTCTATGAAACACTCCACTGAATCTTGCTGGAGAACGTAATTCTGGGATTCCAACCCTATTTCATCACAGGCACAATGTCTGCGTTCTTGAGCATGTTGTTTTATTTTACTCATGACTGACTTTTCAGGAATAACATAAGACAAAATAGTAAAAGCTAGAAATCCCTAAGAATTCCTGCATACATTTTCCAAGGTTTTCCTGTAAAACATTTGCGCCACTGGATAGTCCCGTGAAAATAGGTTTCATGGTCAAATATATGTGAAAAAAGACTGCATATTTATCCTGCTCTTAGAGGCTAACAATGCATAATAGCATTTTAAAGTCTCTAGGAAGTCTTTCACTAAAAAGAAAAAAAGTAATTTATCTTTGCTGATAAATATATATATATTTATATAATTGACTGCTGAACTTTTTTTTTTTTTTTCCCTATGTAATACCAATTTTACATCCCTTGGAAGAAAGCTTCTACAGAACATACTTTTGGAGACATTGGGTTCCACATAAATAAAAGCTGCTAATTCTAGAAGGAAAAATAGGCCCTGTCACTGCAGAGACAAAAGTGGTTAGGTGACCGCTTGCTGAGCGTGTTCTAGTCTAATCTCACTTTTATAAAGTTGCTCCTAATTTCAAAATGGTATGACATTTAGAAAAGGTGCCCTGATGTGAAGCTCTTCATGGCAAACTCAATTGCCTCCAGGACCACGCAGGAACGAGCAAAGCCACCCAGGGGTAGGTGCAGGGCAAAGGGTATGTGGGTGGCAGACACTAAAAAGTGGAGCCAGCGTGCTGTCTGAAGGGTGCAATCACCACTCAGCTCCACTGCTGTTCCATGTAGATGAGCAAGTCCAGTATTGCTAGACTGTATGATAATTCATGAAAAGCCCAAAATTTACACTTCGATGGAAAACCCCCTTATTTTTAAATATTAGCTCAATAAAATAGAAAAATAAAAATACTGTAAAAGCCAAACAAAACACTCTTGTAGGTCAAATTCAGCCCACAGGGCAATAGTTCTGAGTCCTCTTGTGTTCAGAGAAGCGTACTCCTACCCTGAATGATCTACAGCTCAGAGGATTTTGGAATCCCTATGCCTCATTTTATTAGTTTACCTCCATCCTGGTGATCTGGTCACCTCTTGCTGTGCTTATCTGCTTGTATGTGTAAGAACCAGTTTGACTTGAGACCGTAAAAAAAACAGTTAAAAAGCAGATATGAAGGACCATCTATGTAAAAAGAACATAGATTACAGAATAAGAAACCTATAATATCTATTTTAGCAGCTCAGAGGCAATTGTTGAACATCAGATTTTTTCCAGCTATTTCCCAGATACTAAGGAGTCATTATGTAGCCTCAGAGAACTCAGAGATAGACATCAAGCTTTCAAAACATAATTTTAATAAATTCTTCTGATCAGAAATAACTTCTGCAACTTAAAGCTATTTCAATATAATCGATACCAACTTACATAAACACAAGCCTCTGTGGTTTCAAGATTTTATGATTTCAGGCCTTTTTATAAAAAAAAAAAAGAGCAGGAATAAAAAATGATTACTAAAACTTGACAAAAAAAGCATCACATATCTCTTTTCAGCTTCTATAAATCTTCCATAATGATATAGCTCTTGATCATGGTGGGGCAAAGCAGAAATAGTGTAGTCAAAGCTCAGACTATAGCAGGCAAGCACAGGGCAGGGACGTCACTTATCCAGGGCAGGGAGGGAAAGGGACTATTTATTCCTTTAATTACACTTTTAAGGTAATTTGACAATGCAACTAAGGAAAGGGTAATCTTTGGGGTCTTGTTTAATATAATTTTGATCTTGTTTAATCCCAGAGTTGAGGGTCATTAATGCAAGCAAATGGGTCATCTCTAGAATGACAGACTTTCTTGAGCACTGACCATGTACCGGGTACCATGCTGGGTACAGAGATACAAAAAATGAACTCTACAAAGACCTTGTCCTCCAGGATTTCACAGGCTAGGGAGGAGAAAAACACATTATTTTAATGTGGCAGATGCCAGGAGAGACAGACATAACCAAGGCATTATGGAAACACAGAAGGCACCTAATCCAGGCTGGGCAGTGGGCCAGCGATGGGGAGGCAGGCAGGTCAGGGAAGGAGTCTGACAAGAAGGCAATTGGTAGAGAAAACACACCATTCAAAACTTGTTAATAAAGAAAATTACATCATTTTAACTTGATGTGACCACATGAGCCAGTATCTATTAAGTCGAGTACTCTGCCAGGAAAGCAAGTTCTCTGAATAATAGGCTTCTACATTTTAGATAAGTTGACTCTTCAGTGGTGCTGCACCAAATGAGAGTCAGTCTTAAACTTTCATATGTAGACTTTAAAAATTATTTGATACCTAAAAGCAACACTTGGTTTCTACACTCTTTTTTTTTTTTTTTGCTGTTTGAGTCATTTATTTTTTATTACGTGGTCCGTAGCTCATAGACTGTGTCCTATGGGACAACAACAGAAAAAAAAAAAACTAGCTAACCATATTGAGGCTACAGTTTAGGACATACCCACAAAGCAGGCACCACCTCAGTCTTTCCTACAATCTGGTTGCCTCTGTGTGGTTTTCTTTTTTTTTTTTTTTTTTCGCAATTTTTTTCTTAATTTATTTTTTCTGAAGTGACCCATGACAAGTGTATGTATTCATGGAGTGCAATGTGATATTTGGGTACATTTATACAGCATGCAGTGTTTTAAAACTATGCCATACCCTTAGAAGCTCTTGCAATGAATATGTTTGCTCCTTTGCAAGTGTGTCTTTATATCAAAAGAGTGCTGCTGCCTTCAAAATGTCACAACAGAGCATGTGGTTTGGAAGTGTTCACTTACGTCAAGAACCTCTTAACTATATTGAGCACAGCCCAAGCACAATTGGCACTTCTAGATGCTATGGGAATAGGCTGTATGAACTCACTGAACTAGCTACAGTTTCCATGAAAGTTTTTACTTCATTGATGGGCTTCATGTTTATTTTCCAAAACGAAGAATTTGATGAGACCTTTGAACACATTGTGTTGTTGGCTGGACTTATCTTAGCCAATGCTTGCCACTTAAAACCTACTTAAAAATAAAATATATCCCTTTGTTTCACCTTGAAAAAGCAATATTTCATGTCTATTATCTGAAAATTCTTGGAATACAGACTCTCCTATCTCCATTCCTTCCATTGTTTGGGGGAGTCACTAACAGCTACTCTATTAGGCAAAGATAACTACTACATTAAAGACGAGAAATAGCTTTTGTTTTCCCCTGAGACTGATCCCTGAGCCAGCCTTTCTTAGTGAAGACAAATAGATTAATATTGGCACAACCCACATGGCAGTTGAGGTCTCCAAGCCTTTTGGATATTGAAATAAAATTGTCTTGACCTTTCCATGTCACAGCCATGGGAAGTTCTGTGCCCTCGCCAGGATTTCAGAGAACTGCCCAGGGTCTTGGGCTCACGTCTGTCACCTCCTACTCCAAGTGACTACTCTGTTGAATTTCCCCTCCCCACTCAGCCACAGCTCTCCCACCACGTCTATTCTGTGCCAACCTGGCTGACTTTTCACTGACTTCCACTAAGCACCTGCACAGGGTATTTACATATAGCAGAGTTTACTGAGACTTCTGTGCCATGGAGGATATCTACAGTGCAGAAATGCAAACAGCTGAAAATGGATCACTGGGCACCTTTGTTGTTGAGTCCCTTCAGCCACGGAGCCCCATCAGAAATTCCCCACTGGCTCCTTTTTCCCACAGGCTACAGCTTTGTGTAATGCAGCTCAGCCCCCTGTCTCCCTCAAGACTCCCCCCATGCTTCCGTGTTTTTTGGGCTATCTCCTCTCAGCTTCTCTCCCTCAGTTACCCTAAAAGCAGCTGAGCTCTGCGCTATCCAGCTGAGCAACTAAGGAGAAGAATCTTTTGAAGGGGTATTGGGCAGCTCACAGAATCACTGCTAGATGATCAGAAGAAGCAGGCCAGAAAAAGGTGAGGAGTAAAAGAAGGCTCTGCAGCCAGGGCCAAAGCCAAGAGCTCTGGATGTGGAGTATACTATAAAGCAAGTATATTTCACAGGACCTAGTTTCTTATAGTTTCAGGTTTAGCCTAACTTCTTAAAAGTACATATGAAATGTCGACCTTGCAAAAGACAGGAAATTTTCCCCAGGCTATAGTCTCTGTAGTAAGTAAAGAAATGTAACACAGCAAGGTTGCTGGCTCAAGGACAGACACATTACTAATTAATATGTAAAGATACTGGAAAATTGCTGTAGGGAGAGAGAATGTTTGCTAAGATCAAGCTTTTGTTGTTGGATAGACTTAACTTCTTGCAAATTGCATTATGGAATGTCACCTTCCTTGTGTTACCGAATGTTACCAGCCTCTATTGTTAAACTTGTTAAACTATACTTAGCAAAAACCCCACCTATGTTCTTTTCCTGTAACTTCCTGGTCTAGAGAATAAATGTGGGGTGAGAACCCCTGTTCTTGGTTAATTTCCCAGATGGAAGGAATGCCTCTCTCTTGAGGGTTCCAGGAGATTAACCCCTTTCAGGCTTCTCACTGCTCAAAAGAGATGGGCTTTGAGCAATCCTTTGCAGCTCCATCACCCAGAAGAAGAGGGGTGACAAATCCATGGGAGGCAAAGCAATATCTGGACACCACAGCTGCTCCTGTGGAACAGTGGAAGCCACAGCCTGATGTCCCAAAGCCTACAACTCTGGACCCAGATGCCATCACTGGCCCCACTGCCAGTGCTGTCCTGAAAACCAGATGTTACTGATCCTGCTTAGCCAGTGTGAGCTCCCACTGCCAGAATAGCTTTCTCTTTTCCTGCTTCTTGGCATTATTAGCTCCCAATTTCTAGTCTGGGGTGCAGACATCTGATCAGCCAAGGCCACATCTTATGCCCATTCATGCCATAGCTGCAAAGAAGCCTGGCAAATGAAGCATCTGGTTTTTTGGCTTCTGTGATAAAAGGCAGACTCTGCTTCCCACCCAACCTCATACAGTGGGAAAATCCACAACCATAGGAAAGGGGTTCAAATATGAGCAGAAAGTGAAGACTGTCTGCTTCACCTTTCTACTGACTATTGGGCTCCTGACCTTTCTGGCTCCTTGATGACTTTGAACAACCAGTAATTTGATATAGCCTTTGTTAAAGAACCACGTTCTCTGTCTCACCTTCCAAGAATACAAAAACTGGCCATTTTATTCTCTTAACCTTTTCTTTCTTTTGCCTGAAATGAAATTGCATATTTCAAGTAACCTAAATTTTAGAAACACTAAAGCACATGCTCAAACTCCTTTCTTAGGCTACTTTTCAAGGTGATAAGTCATTTATTTTCTAGCTGCCATTTAAAGAGCAACTTTAAGACAATGTCTGCCCCTAAGGTTCAGTTTTTATTTTGAACTCTTTCTAGTGTCTCCTGAGATCATCACAGAGGGAGTAGTCCTACAGGTAATAGATGCTCTGTAGACTGCCAGAGGCTGAATCTTCCTTCCAAGTTTTCTTTTCACCTTCACTGTCCATACACCTGTATGGTCCAATACTGGCCATGTGTGACTACTGGGCACATGAAATAGGGCAAATCCAAATTGCAGCACTTGAAATGTGCTGAAAGGATCAAAAACAGAGCAGATTTTGAAGACTCAGTACTTACTCTGAATGTAAAATGTCTCACTACTAGTTTTTATAGATTACATATTGAAATACTAATATTATAGATATATTGAGGTCAGTAAAATATATTATTAAAATGAATTTCACCTGTTCCTTTTTACTTTTTAATATGTAACCCTATTTAAATAATTTAAAATGATATCCATGGCTTGCATAATGTTCATACTATGCTGCTCTACACACTAAAATGCACCTATAATTTTCAGTCAATTACTACATAACCTATTCCACACCTGAAGAATCCATACCACAAAGCAAGAAGAAGCCTTTGAGACCAAATAGGCAGTTATACTTCCCGAGAACACTCTCATAAAATTCCTTTGCATGAACCAAGCAAAAAACAAAAACAAAACTATCCACCATTTCTATAACAATTTTCTGCATTAAGTAATCAATGAATTAACCAACTACTGAGAATCTGCTATGTGCCAAATACTGTGTTGAAGAATGAGACTCCAGCTGTGAACAAATCAGACACAGCCAGTCTCTGTGCAAACTGAAGTAGGGAAGAGCACAGACTCTTGAGCCTGATGACTTGGGTCGAAAGTTTGGCTTCATTCCTTACCACCCATGTGATCTGGGATAAGTTTCACTTTTCTTATATGTAAAGAAAGGATCCTATCTGGCAAAGATGCTGTGAGGATTAAATTAGTGTATACATGAAAAGCACAAAGGGTGCCATATTACTTATTTATTGCTGTATAATTTAGCAGTTTTAAACAACATATGTTTATTATCTCACTGATTCTTTGGGTCGGGGATCCAGGCAGAGCTTAACTAGGCCCTCCTCTTTAGGGTCTCTCAAAAGGCTGCAATCAAGATGTTAGCCAGGGCCGGGGCCTCATCTGAAGGCCCAACTGAGAAAGGATCCATTTTCAAGTTCACTCAGTGATGGCTTGCAGGATTCATGCCTCTCTGGGATGTTAAACTGAAGGCTTCAGTTCCTAGCTGGCTGTTCCTTGCCTGGGCATCTTCAACATGGCACTGGGCTTCATCAAAGCCAGTGCAAGAGAAAGTCTGCTATTAAGATGGAAGTTGGAATCCTTTCTAATCTAATTACAGAAGTGATGATATCCCCCCAACTCTGTGATATTCTGTTGGTCTGAAGCAAGTTACTCAAAGTTAAGAGATTATGTGAGCCCGTAAATCCCAGGAGGCAGAGATCATTTGGGGCCACTTTGCACAAAGGGAGTGGCTGGTATAGAGTAAGTACTAATACATGCTAGATTTCATTACTTATGGTACTTACAGTTCAGTGAGGAGTTATTGAGCTGTGACATGGAAGGGGATGTAAAGGCAACATGGGAGCAGAGAACTTGAGCTGAAGGTTCAAGCAAGGACTTCTCAAGTAAGTGATATTTAAGCCAAGATGCAAAGGATGCGTTAGGAATTCACTAGGCAAAAATAAGGGGAAAGACTAATTAGGCAGTTGAAAGAGCAAGTATGAAGGCCTTTAGGGCAGAAGAGTGAGTATGCTCTGAGTACCATTAAATGGTGGTGGAAACTGGCTGGCAGATATGGAGGGGTTGGGGAAAGGAGAGTGGGGAGAACTGACAGTGCAAGGTTTCTGAACAGTGGTTGTGTCTGCAATCCAGAGCACTGGTAGAGGGACTGAGCTTGGAAGGAGGGATGTTCCATTTTAACAAGGCAAAAAAGAAAATGTTGGAGACTGCTTTCAGGTAGGTTTGTAGATTTGGTGTTGGAACATTGAGTGCGTTCTGATGGAGTGGTTTCTATAGCCTTTATAACAAAGCTTTTCCCTTCAGATATTGAGTAATTAAGTATTCTAAATCCTTGCTACTCAAAGTGTGGTCCTTGGACCAGCAACATCAGCATTACCTGTGAACTTGTTATAAAGGCAGAATCTCAGGCCCCATCCCAGCCCTACTCATCAGAATCAATATTTTACAAGGTCTCCAGGTAATTCCTGTGTACATTAGTTTGAGAAGCAGCATTCCAAATGACTTCCTACTGGTGGTAGAAATTGAGAACCAATTAAATAACCAGTTAGATAGCAGACAGGTATACTTTGGAAACCATGGTTATTGTCCAACTGTTTTTTCATCTATAAAAGCTTTTAACAAGTCACTTATTTTTGCTAGATAATCCCTGTGAATTGCTGTAAGAGACTAGGATCAGTAAAAAGCAAAATATCACAATACTTTCTGTCTTTGGATTTTACTGTGTTGTCAGTATTATTTTTTCATAACAAATATTTATTGAATACCCGATATAATCAGGGCATTGTCTTGGTTCTGGAGTTATAGTAATAAACAAGGAAGATTCCCTGCCCTCAGGACTTTTTTCTCCTCTTTACTCAGCTCAGTTTCACCGTGTGCCATTATAATCCCTCCTCACATACACCCTCAGTTCCCTTGTCCTCTAACGTATTATTGCTCATCTTATTCAATATGCATTCATTCATTCATTCATCTACTTATTCAGTTAATAAACAATTATTCACCATTGACTATGTGCCAGCCACTATTTTAGGCACTTAGGATTCATCACTGAACAAAATCGGTAAAAATCCCTGCCATCATAGAGCTTGCATTTGAACTGACTCTGTGGCAGAGGGTAAGGGGAAGTTTGGTGGAAGAGAGATGGGTGTTCACAATGGAAACAAATAAATTACTCAATCTAAATTCCTTAAATTCTGCTAAGGTTATACCCCCAAATACCAGAGTATTCTCTCTAAAATGCCAATCTGATCATGGCATTCCTTTTTATTAAATAAACTTCAATGGGTAGGTCCCCATTACTTTAAGAATAAAGAGCAAATTTCTTAATATATACTACAGCCTACTGTCTGGACTCCTTTTTCACCCATGTTCCTTACCCCCACCCCCACCACAGGTTTCCAGCATATCAACCACAGTTGCATATCACCATAATTGAATGCTTGCATATGGTAGCTACTCCGGAAATCTTTTTTTTAACTGAAGTATCTCTTAGATTTTCCATTTTTACCCTTTATTCTTCCACTTGTGTTTGTACCTCTACCACAAATAATATTCTGTTGAAAGAGTATCTCAATATTGTTCCAGTAGAATTGGAATTAATACTCTTGAACCCTTACAGACGATAGTATTGGTACCAACCGCTGCTTCTTGAAGGCCCTTTTTATTATTATATCATCATTATTGTAAATACTGATATATGGCTGATTTTTACAATAGTAAAAATAGGGTTGAATGCTCTGGCCTTTTATCTGTATCAAGGAAGGACACCAAATAGGACTGCTTGGGAATGAACCATAAAATAAACTTCTTGACTTGCTTCTGACATATGCTGTGCCAAAGATCTATGCGTGGAAGCAAAGAATTTTAAAAAATCAAAGTAGTTTTCCCCTGCTAAAAAGCTGGCTGGAATTCCCACAGAAGTGGTAACTAAGACAGATGCTATCCAATGAGTTGAGAGCTGTCAGGAGAACTAGAGGCTGGTACATATAGAATCATAGAGCCTTCAAGTTGAAAAGATATCAGAGGTGATCTGGTGCAAGCCCCCAGCCAGAGCAGGAGTCCCTTCTGCGTCACCCCAGTCCTACAGCTTCTTTTACTTCCATGCTTTTAATTATAGGGAACTGGCTCTTTACAAGGCTGCCATTCTCATCAGTTGAGCCCAGTTGTTATCAGAGTTTTCCGTCCTTATTTTTAATATTTCCCTGGAATTTCCACTGTTTGGGCTGAATTTTTGACATCTTTCTCTACAATAATTTTAATTAAATCCCTTTGCCGCACCACAGCCCCCAAAACACTTGCTCTCAGGAGTCTCATCTATCTTGTCCTCTCCTAGTTGTACTTTTCTTCGGGCATTCCCAGTGTGCACAACTTCTGAAGCTGCCTTCCTTCCAGCTGTCTTCTTCAAGATGCAGAATAACTTCTCACCGTGCCAAGGTGGCAAAGTAATGCTAAACACATCATCTGACTAATGACGAATAATTGGAACATTTCTTTTCTATGATCTACTTTTCTATTATTGCAGCCTAATATCATGCTAACATTTTTAGCATCCATTTCACACTCTTGGTACCTACTTGTGGTCAATTATAATGCTCTGAATTTTTTTTTTTTTCCACATGAAGAGTTGCCAAAGTAGATATTCCACCACCTGCATGTGTGCTAGTGTGTGTTAATCTCAGACCTCCCTATGGATTACTATGGATCCCTATGGTCAAGAACTGGTCATAAACCTCACTTTATTAAACTATAAAACGGCCCTAATAATGCTAGTGCTGTATGTGAGATGCTGTAGAAAGTACCATGTCCTGGTAAACATGTGCTCCTCTTCTAAAGAATGGTCTATTTATAACCACAATCTTCTCAAAGAACCTGAGATGACCAGGCTATTTACCTCGCTGGAAACTAATTTTTAATCCACAACCTCCCCTTCTTTTTACTCTAATCCCTACTTGCAAAAATCTAACACCTACCTAGTTAATTTTCTTTCCTCACACCCAGTTTGATTGAGCTCTTTTTTTTTTTTTTTTTTTTTTTTTCTTTCTTTTCTCTAAACAACGGTCGGGTCAAGAAACCCAACCCCTCTCCACCAACCAGAGCCCCGCCCTCTGCCCCCGGATGGCCTGGAGTTGAAGGCCAAAGACGGAGAGGAGGACTCAAGCCGCTGCTGCCGGCAAGAGCGCAGGCTCAGCCTGCTTTATCCAGAGGGACCGCAAAGGGTCATTCTAAAAATTGCTGCTGCTGGGGCTTGTCAGGTGGCTGCTGGTGGCTCCCCACCGGATTTTCCTTCTGCTTCTCTCTCTCTCCACAGATTGCTTCCCTAGAGGAGTCTGCTGCTAGAACTTCACCATCACCAGCTGGGCTGCCATTCACACAGGAGGGTAAGGAGCTGGGACGACTGTACTGGCCAATTCCTGGCTTCTAGATCGTGGGGTGTGCATGGACATGTGGGTGGGAGCGGGTGAGGTGTGTGAGTGAGTGTGGTGTAGAGCTGATTTACTGAAAGCAGTCTACAGCCCGGTACAGCTGCCTCATGCCCCTGATCTGAAGTTGGGAGGCAGAAAACATTTTCATGAAATCTGAGAAATGTGATATATTAGGAGAATGTCACAGTAACAGAAATGAACGAGAGCAATGCCCTGTAAAAGTAAAACTGCTTGTAACTTCTAGCAATGTTTAGTCCCTAAAGCTTCAGATAGGTTTTTCTTCCACTATTTTATAGAGATGAGGAGGGAGATAAAATTCTTAGACTTTATTCACAAAGTTTAAAATTCCACCTTTTTTTTTTAATCAGGAACCATTTAAACATTTGGTCAATTTAGTTAAAATGTTATCAGTTTTAACTAAATTGGTAGAGCAGACAAAGATCAGACAACTTTTTGAATTCCTAAAAATATGACCTATTGACAAAATAAAAATCCCCCCCTGCAAAAAACTCAAATTTGTTATTTGACTAAAAAAAAGATTTGTCTTTTACATGTGCACATATGGCTATACTGTTATGTGTTTTATATTTAAAATCATGCTGAAAATGAAGTGGTAAAGTGGGAAACCCCCTCCCCCTTAAATTGGACTTAGCTTAAAATGGCAAGCAGCAGAAGCCAGGAGTGTTTCTATTCCTGGAGGTAGGGCTGATGGGCCCGACAGATGCAGCGATCGGAATGCGGCAGGCACAGGGAGCAGCCGCAGCTGATTCGCCCCTTTGGCAAGAAGACATTCTGAGATCCCAGCTCATTCTGGCATGAGAGTGACAGTGATGCTTTAGCACACATGGCTTTTCAGCTTGCTCAGTGTAGAATCTGTCCCAGGAGGCAAGAGTGGAGGGCAGCAGGAAGGAGAATGTTCTTAAATATAAAGTGACAACCCTCTTGTCTAACCAGTTCTAGGAGCTTTCATCTGGGATCAGTTTGGGGTCAGGAAGAATTTGGTTAAAGCGCAATACTTTCACATGGAAGGTACAATTATGTTACCATTTCTTGGCAACATTATTCGCAGTGCAGTGGTTCTGGATCTAGTTTGGATTATGGACTTTTTTGAGAACTTCATGAAAGCTCTCGGCCAACTCTACAGAGAAGTACACATAAACACGTGTGCACAGTATGTTTCAGAATATTCCGCAGGGCTCATGGGCCCACCTGAAACCCAACCCAGAGCAGGAGTGCCAGATACAGGTCACCCAGCTACTTTAGGATTTCAGATAAACCACATATCAGCTTTTACTATAAGTATATCCCAAATACCACCCAGGACATACTTATATTAAAACATGATTCGTAGTTTATCTGAAATTCAGATTTCACTGGATGTCTTGTATTTTTATTTGCTAAATCTGACAACCCAGACCTAGATGCTCAAATCCCACATGAAGAAATTCTGTCTCAGTGGGCTCACCCCTGTCTGATAATAAGTAGATTCTAGGTTATGGAAGCCCATATTGAGGGGAGAAGCGATGCAGGACCAGATTTTGACAATTCTGACAGCAAAAGTCGGCTGTGTATTCCTAATTCTCTGTAAAATGTTAGAACTGAAAGGAACACATCTCCTCATTTGACAGATGTTTAAACTGAAATCCTGAACAGTTGGATGTTTTTCCCAGGTCTGTCACATGGTTAGAGAAGAATGAACAACAAAGCCTAATTTTCAGTTCTATGATAATCAAAGGGACATCAGTCTTAAAAAACCTATCCCACCCCCTTCCCCCATGGCATACACAAAAGACTGGGAAAGAGAAAGCCGTTTTACTACAAATTTCAACAAAACCAAAACTAAAAAATTTAACACTGGGTCCTTGTGTTCTGTATCCAGGCTTGGAGAGTAGAATTATAGTTAACTTTATGTATAAAGTCTGTATACTTCATAGGTAAAAGCCAGACACAGCCTCTAGCTAAGTTGAACCATATGAAATTGACAACATTTAATTGTCTTTAAACAAAAAATGGTAATTTCATATTTAATCTAACACTTAAAAGTGCTTAATTATCTGATCAACAAATTCATGCAAGCGCTCCTTCAACCAATTTATATCTTTGGCTTACCCAACCTATTGGAGTTTCACATCCTTACTCCTCTTAATAGGATAAAGAAATCCACAGGATCTACGTGTCCCCAAACAAAGTTATTTTACATTCAAAAAGGCAACCCTTTTATTTGAGTATTTGGAAGTAGAAAGAACCATTTCATGTTTTCCATATCCAAATTTTGATTTTACAAACCTCAGATCTAACTCACTCAGTCTCTATCTTCTTATGTCGGAAAAAGCTAACTTTTAACCAACATTAGATTTAAAGGAGGCAGTAGAGGGGGCCAGTGTTCCATCTGGGTTTAAATCTTTGAGTCATTGCTCCAATACACACTGCACACTTACTGGTGTAACCCTGCAAAAGTTTTTTAACTCTTTCTGAATCTCAATTTCTTCATTTGTAAAATTAACATAATAAAACCTACCTTTTAGGATTTCTGTGATATTTAAATTAAAAAACCAAAATTATGTAAAGTACTTAAGCCAGGACTCATCACACAGTAAGCCTTCAATTAATAAATGCTACCTATATAATTATTATTTTAGTTAGAAATAGAGGTATCAATTTATATTTAATATATGACAGATTCATGCTTGGTAATCTATATTTAGGAATTAATTATTAATATACTTAAATCTGGCAAATACAAAAGATGATGAAAAATGTGATGACTTACATAACTCTGCCCAGCTGTTTATCAGGTGTTAAATACTAATCATCATAGAGATGATGACATTAATCATCATAGAAATGTCCCAAGAGCTAGAATCTGCGATGAGCAGTGGGCAGGGGGACGTGGAATTGCATCTCTATTACCCTTCTGCCCAGTTTCTACTTGCAGAGGATCCAAGAGTCTGCTCACGGGATAGTGGATGGAGCAGAGGGAAAGGAGCCTGTGGCATCCATAACCAGGAAAGGAGAATCTCTAGGCTCTCTCCACAGAATAAAGGGAAAGCTCCAGTAGCCTAAGTTCCCTTTTACACCCCTCTGCACTCTGTGCAAAGTCTCTTCTTTACCCAAAAAGGGAAGGGACAGGCAGGGACTAGCAATGCCTCCAAATAGCTAGTCACCCCATTACACAACCTCAGCTGCTGTGGCTAACCCTTCTTCTCTTTCCAGTGTTTCCTACTGTGGTAGGAGCCATGTGAAATATACAAGCCGCTGACAGTCCCAAGGGGGCGAGGGCCTGTAAAGTTCTTCCTCTCTTTGATCACAAGGGGGCGTATTACAGCTCACTGATAGGGAGGGAAAATCAAGACTACTGTGGTTCAGGAAAAAGACAGAAACAATCTTAAAACTCTCCTAGCCACAGGGTGCACTCCTTATCACGCAAGACCCTAAGCTGAGTCAGAGCCCTCCCTAGGGTATGGTAACCATGGTGACTGCTCCGGCAGCCAAGCTTGGGGACCTCCTAAGCAACTGACCACAAGGCATTCAGTTGGCTTAAAAAAAAAAAAAAAAAAAAAAACAGTAAGTAAAACCCTCATCCAACTTTGAGTTAAAATATAAATGGAGTCAAAAAATGAAATGTTTTCAAAGTTTATTGCTCAGCATCTAGATTATATATGAACATACAAAGTTGTGTGTCCAAAAGTTCATGGAAAGAGTTGCAATATCTTTTAATACTACTTTTCCACAAACTTTTTGAAGCACCCTCTGTATGTGCAACTCAATTTTGTAACACCTCTTCCTCCCAGCCACTTTGTGACTGTCGTTGTGACATCATTGGTGATCTGCTACAATATGACTCAGGCATACACAGTGAATATTTATATAATTGTAGAAAAAACAATTCCTGTATAGATTGCTCTCGACTCCATGTTTACATATAACCTAGTTACTGAGTAATACATTTTTTTAAACATTCAATTCTGTTCCAGTTACTCTCTATAAGCCTGTACAAACAGCCTCGAAGCCCAGCACCATGACCAAATGAGTAAATAAAAGTGAATTAAATTGTTCCACTTTCATACACACATCTACTCCTATGCTGCCCTCTTATAACTTCTTTCCTTTAAGGCTGCCCTTGCTCTTAACTTATTAAACGTGGTTGTGGAAAAATGCTGGTAGGTCAAGTGGCATAGTGTGTGTGTGTGTGTGTGTGTGTGTGTGTACACACACATGTACATCCAGTGTGACATGCCTTGGGTCTGTACTACTCGGAAAAGCTTGCATGGGGGCCTGGAGAGTTTGTTGAAGACTTCTCTGTCTTCCCCATGAGAACAGAGCCTTTGGGTTCTAATCCCCCATTATAAGGGAACTGGTCTTCTCTGCCACAGGGCGGCACGCGATGCAGCAGCCCTTACCTGTTCTTCCCAGCCTGCAGTCCTCCTTAAATTGAGAAAATAGTGGGTTTGGGGAGATGGAGGAACAGGGCCACAGGATGAGTATTTGAGGGGATGTAAGGACAAGTGAACAGCAGTCTTGATGACAACATCAGAGCTTCACCTAGCTTCAAAGCAGTAACCCTAATCCTCAGGCTCCTCTGAGGTGTCTACAGTGTCCTTATTGGAGGAACACGACACAGAGAATACCTGGGCAGGTGGACAGACAGCCTCACCTATGAGGTGTAGACACAGGAATAGGATGTAATGGTAGCTCTTTAAAGAAAGACTGAAGTTATGAGTATATCTAAGAAAGTTCAGCCACTAGAAAGTTGTCTGCAACTTCTGATTTCAATACTCTTAAATCCTGCCTGTTTCTCTCCCTCCACCTCCCCTAGAGAGAGCTAAAGAAGCCAGTTACCTGAACAGAGTGATTTCAAGGGCTCTAAAAGCCCTCTTTTATTAAGAAAAAAAGATAGATAGATAGATAGGAACCCAGAGACACTATTCTCAGAGGAGATACACACACAAACACACACACAAAGGGTACTTCAAAAAATTCATGGAAAATAGAAGAGAATATGAATCTTTACATGAACTGTTTTAACTACCATCATAGCCATTCTGTTAGAAATTTGCATGTGACTCATAGTAAGACACTGATTTATAAAACAAAACATAAAAGAAAAGTGCAAAAATGCATATCTGGGAGGTAGAGTAGATTTGTCCATTAACTGTCTGGCTTGGATTCATTTGTCAGATTACCTAATGAATCACACTGTAGGACACTGAAGAAATGGGACAAGGACAAGAGAATTTAGATAAAGAGAGGGTCATGGACATTCCCATGAGTGGAGCAGGCCAGGGTTGAGTCAACAGAGGGAACACCAGGGGCAGCATGAAGACCAGACAATGAAGGAGTGAGAAGGCATCAACAGAAAAAAAGAGAAGGAAAGTCAAGGAAGAGCTTTTACTGATTTCACTATTTTGTCTAGCCTTGGGTTTCCTTCTCCTCTCCTGGAGATTTCTTAATCCTTCTCAATTGCACATTAACTTATCATATCCAAACCCTTCCTAGCATCCAATATCCTGTATGTATCGGCTTAACATTACCTGCCCAGCTATTTCCCTCGTAACCCCAGAAAGCTTAGTCTGCACATAGCATGCTGAGTCCTGCCTTTCTTCAGCACCCTTCAGGTACCAGGACCCAACAAGATCCATATCATCTACAAACCCTCCCATCCTAACATCCACCCTAATATCACCCCATCAAAATAGTGCTGGACAGGCGTTTCCTCATTAAGCTTTCATTGACAACCCTATGAGGCAGGAACTACTATTATCTTCACTTTAGAGATAAGTCAATGGAGACTCTAAGAGGTTAGGTAATCTACTGAAAGTTACACTACGAATAAGTAGTGGAATTGGTATTTATGTTGTATTTTCATTATCATTCAGATGATATTAAATATCATCTAATTCCCCTTGCAATTTCTCGTTTGACTCATGGATTATTTAGAAGTATATTGGTTTTCCTAGATAGCTTATTATTAGTTTCTAATTTAATACTATTGCTTCAAGCTTTTAAATTTGCTGAGACATGTTTTTGGCCTACATAGAATCTGACTTGGTGAATGTACCATGTGCACTTCAGAAGAGTTTGTATTCTGAAGTTGTTGGGTGTAATGGTCTATAAATGTCAGTTAAAGCAGGATGATTGATAATGTTGTTCAGATAATCTATAACGTTACTGATCTTTTGGCTAGTTGTTTTATCAATTACCAACAGATGTTAACATTTTCAAGTGTAATTGTGGCATTGCCTATTTTTCACTTTGATTCTGTCACTTGCTGCTTCACATATTTTGAAGCTCTGTTATTAGGCACATATACTTTTACTATTATTACATATTCATGATGAATTATCTTTTCATTACTATGAAATTCCCTCTTTATCACTGGTAAAAGTTGTTTGTTTGTAGTCTGTTTTATCTGATCTTGATATAGTTACTCCAGCCTTCTTATGTTTATTATTTCCATGGTAAATCTTTTTCCTCCATTTATTTTCCACTTATCTGTGTCTCTATATTTACAGCAAGTCTATTGTAGATAGCATATATTTAGGTCTTGCTTTTCTTATCTTTTCTGGCAATCTGTGACTTTTAATTAGAATGCTTTGTCCATTAATTTAATATAATTATTAGCATGATTGGATTTAGGTTTGTAATTAAATTATTTGTTTCCTTTTTGTCCCCTCTGATTTTTGTTCTTCTGTTCCAACTTTCCTACCCTCTTTTCAATTCCACTTAAATTTATCCATTGGCTTTTCAGCTATACATTGCATTTTTAAAGTGGTTGCTCTAGTGCTCTGCTGTTCAATATAATAGTCATCAGACACATATGGCTATTGAACACCTGAAATATGTCTAGTCCAAAGTGATATGTACTGTAGGTTTAAAATATATCCTGAATTTTGAAGATTTAGTATGAAAAAAAGAATATAAAATACCACATTGATAATTTTATAGAAATTACATGTTGAACTAATAATATTTGGCATATATTAGGTTAAATAAAATATATTACTAAAATTAGTTTCACCTTCTTACCTTTTAGATGTGGCTACTAGAAATTTTTTAATTGCATATGTGGCTCATGTTATATTTCTACTGGACAGCATTACTCTAGAGATTATAACATGCAAAGTTAAATTTTTATGGCCTATGTAAGTTAATACTGTACCACTTCACATAAAATATGGAAACCTCGCAACTGTTTAGGTTCTTTTATCATAATCCTTTGTGCTGTAATTGTCATATGTACTACATCTACATACATTATAAACCTTACAAGATAGTGTTTATCATTTTTGCTTTGAAGAGCTTTAAAAACTCTGTAGGAAAAAATCATCTTTTATATTCTTTTCTTTACTGCTTTCTCAAGATTCAAGTTTCTATTGGACTTCCCCTTTCTGGATTTTTCTTTTCCAGCATTTGCATCTGACTTTCCTGTGAATGTGGTTGCCACAAACTATGGTCTCTGGTTCTTCAACCTAGAAGTACTTTCTGTTGGTGGTGTAGCTGCCTTTTGCAGTACTACTTGCAGCCTGCTCTTGGGCTAACAGCCACACACACACACACACACACACACAGAATATGTGTGTGGGGACAGAGACAGAACTCATCCTATACTCCCTTTTCTAACTGTTGACTCTCCTACAAAATCATCCTCCTTTTTATACTCCCTAGTGTCTTTGGGTAGTTCCTCCTACTTTTCCCCACCACCACCCCCCACCTTAAAGTTATTTTATAGTTGTTATGTTTATATGATATTCTCAAAGGCTGAGTACGCTTGCTAGGCAACAATTTGTCAAACTTTACTAAGGATATTTGAGGGTACCTGACTTAAGGATGGTGTAAGAGAGTAACAATGTAGAAAAGGAAGATTTAAAACTGGAAATCAGGTATTATTGCTCCTAGAAGCCACTAGTCACCCCTTCATTTGGGATTCCCTGCTTAACCTTTCCCTGAGTAGCCCCAGGATATCACTATGATAAAATACTGAGATCCCTCTGTAAATATTTTGTATGAATTGAACAAACTGAATTGTAAATAGACAAGCAACCACTGCCCTGAGCCCCTGTGAATCCCTCCCATCCTTCCAGACCTCACCCAGGACCCCCCAGGCCTCACTGTGATCCAGTAACTGAAGAATTACACAGGGTGCCCCAGAGGGGTTTCTGGGACCCAGCTTGAGCACTCTGGCCTGAATCCATTCCGGTTAGTAGGTGCCCTGTTTTATCTGTTGTTCACATTTTAGTTATTACCCCTACAGGCCACCAGTAAAACAATCTTTTAATGATGGAGAAACAGAGTATTTAGTATTTCAGTATGAAGCACTCAAATTACTCCTCAAGTTCAAGATTTCCTCTAACACAGTGAGTGTTTATAAGCTCTATGTCTGCATGAATAAAACACTGGGCACATGGGTTCTTCCAGAAACATAGACAGGACTTCTCTCTCCCCACAAATTTACTCTACTGTGACTACCTGGCTCCTTGTTATCATTTTGTATTTGTCGTGTCTTGTCCCTCTAACATAAGTTACATCTTGTAGTGCTCCATCATTCCCAACACGGTGCTGCCCACATAGCAGTAATATCTGATAACTGCTTGCTGAGCAAAATATTTAAAGTTTTCCCCTAGAAAAATCCAACAAAGGGACACTCAACATCTAAGTTGAATGCATTTGAACACTAAAATGATGGACACTCAACATCTAAGTTGAATGCATTTGAACACTAAAATGATGGTGGGTTCATAATCTATTTCACGAGGTAAGGACACATTTTGCATTGTTTGAACTCAACATCTAAGTTGAATGCATTTGAACACTAAAATGATGGTGGGTTCATAATCTATTTCATGAGGTAAGGACACATTTTGCATTGTTTGAAAAAAAAAAAAGAGTGAAGAAGGAATACATGCCACAGTCTTTTAAAGAAATATAAATGTGAATACAACAATTTGAGCTTAATGGGGAAGACAAAAGCTCTGGTAAAGAAACAGACTTTTTCCATTTCCCAGCTACCTGCTGCTCTCTTTCTGCATGGGCAGGAACGGGGACAAATAATATAGAAGGGTTATGGAATTTTTAAAACACATATTCTACTAATCAAATTGAAGATCTTTCAAACAGGGTCAAAGCCAAGTTTTAACCCTCAGGATAAAATCACAGTGAGATTTAAAACACACACACACACACACATACACAAAACAGAAAGAAAAAACCTGTAAAACACCTAAATATCTAAATGCCCAGAAATAGGGTAATAGTTGGATAATTTACTGTATATCCTTACTATAGGATACCATGCACCCATTAGAGAGAATGAGGTAAATTTATATATGTACTTATAGGGAAAGATGTACATGAGTTACTGCTAGGTAAAAAGAGCAGATTGCTGTATAACATAGCATAAACTTGGTATAAATTCTTCATATAAGAACTTGATATAAGTTCTCTAGAGTGGCATGTTGGAGCTGGTTTGTACTGGCTCACAAGAGCTGATTATCGAATGTTTGGGAGTTTGGCTAACAAAGCAGTGGAAAGTTTGAAATCAAACATAATGAACGTATTTGCACCAAAGAAACTGGCAGATTATAAATAAGGGCTTTTTTTCCCCCTCCGGAAAGTTGGTTTACCAGTATCACTGCTCAAAAATATGCAGCTACAAGTTTGTATAAGTATATACAATTATCTAGAATGATAAATACCAAACTGTAAATTATTGAATTATACATATTGAGTTTATAATTTTTTAAAAATGAGCAACATCAGCAACCTCACAAAAAAGTGAACACTTCCATGCAGTAAATCAAAGCCATTCAAAGGTCCAAGTATAGTGTAAGGGAGGAAAAAATTATTTTCCTTCTCCCCCTCTAGGTTCTCAGCTGGGGCTCTGAAACAAAAGACAGATTAACAAGAGAAAAGCATACAAATCTATTTAATATAATTTTAGATATACATATGTATGTATAGGTTTCTAACCTTCATTATATAAATATATAGAACCTTCATTATGGTTTATATGTATTATACATATATATACATATGTATAGGTTTCTAACTTTCATTTTATTCCACTGAGTTTTTTCTATTCCTGATCCAGTACCACATATTTTAAATTCCTGTAATATTTCATATCTGGTGGGGCAAGTCCTATCTTTACTACTTTTCTATTTATAAACTAAATTCTTGGATGTTCTTTCATACTTATGTCTTCAGTTGAACTCTGGAATTATTTTATTAAGATTCAGGAAAAAAAAAATCTTACAAAGATAGTAACTAAAATTTCACTGAATTGACATATATCTCTCTATATAAGAATGGAGAATCTCTCTTCTTTTAAATCCTCTGGCAAAGTCCTGTAGTGCTTATCATGTGGATTTCACTAAATTCTAGTCAAGCATATCTCTTAAAATATAATACATTTCATTGCTACTACAAATAAAAGAATCTTTCCATAATGTTTTCTACATTTTACATGGATTCCTGAATTACAGTATTTCATTGAGGAAAACCTTCAGAGTGGTTATAATTCACTTTTTCATGAGAGTAAACTAAGCCCTTCAAATTATTTAATTACTGTACAGCTGAATCAGAGAAAATTTGATCATTTCTGCTGTACAAGTATAAGAATTACTTGGCAATACAGCTGAGAGATCTCAGATCTCATTTGACAATATAAATCTTTCTAAAATTGTCTTCAATGCTTAATGCTGAAGTAAACTGTCAATAAAATGTGTGTATCTAGTTTAATGTAAGCCTTTAAATCTGTTATTGGGGGATTAATCCACTTTATGCCATTAAAAAACTATTACTTCATAAAAAAGAAAAGTTTCTCAATGTAGTCTTTTGAAGTCCAGAGCATAATTAAAATAAAACCATGGTTTTGTTTTTTTGTTTTTTTTTTTAGCAAGCTCTGCCTGTAACAGTGTGTTTGCCAACATGGCACCCAAAAAGAAGACTGTCAAAAAGAACAAAGGAGATATCAATGAGATGACTATAATTGTAGAAGATAGCCCCCTAAACAAACTGAATGCTTTGAATGGGCTCCTAGAGGGAGGTAACGGCCTTAGCTGCATTTCTTCTGAATTAACAGATGCTTCTTATGGCCCCAACCTCTTGGAAGGTTTAAGTAAAATGCGGCAAGAGAGCTTCCTGTGTGATTTAGTCATTGGAACCAAAACCAAATCCTTTGATGTTCATAAGTCAGTGATGGCTTCATGCAGTGAGTACTTTTACAACATCCTAAAAAAAGACCCATCAACTCAAAGGGTGGATCTCAATGATATCTCACCGCTAGGCCTGGCAACTGTCATTGCATATGCCTACACCGGAAAGCTGACTCTCTCCCTGTATACAATAGGAAGCATAATTTCTGCTGCTGTTTATCTTCAGATCCATACTCTTGTAAAGATGTGCAGCGATTTTCTGATTCGGGAGATAAGTGTTGAGAATTGCATGTACATCGTTAACATTGCTGAAACATATTCCCTGAAAAGTGCAAAAGCAGCAGCCCAGAAATTTATCCGGGATAATTTTCTTGAATTTGCAGAATCAGATCAGTTTATGAAGCTTACATTTGAACAAATTAATGAACTTCTTATGGATGATGACTTACAGTTGCCCTCTGAGATAGTAGCATTCCAGATTGCAATGAAATGGTTAGAATTTGACCAAAAGAGAGTGAAATATGCTGCAGACCTTTTGAGCAATATTCGCTTTGGTACCATCTCTGCGCAAGACCTGGTCAATTATGTTCAATCTGTACCAAGGATGATGCAAGATGCTGATTGTCACAAACTTCTTGTAGATGCTATGAACTACCACTTACTTCCATATCATCAAAACACATTGCAGTCTAGGCGAACAAGAATCCGAGGGGGCTGCAGAGTCCTGGTCACTGTAGGGGGACGCCCAGGCCTTACTGAGAAGTCCCTTAGTAGAGACATCTTGTATAGAGACCCTGAAAATGGATGGAGCAAGCTTACGGAAATGCCAGCCAAGAGTTTTAATCAGTGTGTGGCTGTGATGGATGGATTTCTTTATGTGGCCGGTGGTGAAGACCAGAATGATGCAAGAAATCAAGCCAAGCATGCAGTCAGCAATTTCTGCAGGTACCTAATCTTTTATTAGGAACTAAAATGGTTCATTATAGTGGGGAAATTGCCCTGACATAGATGGAAGTAAATTACTCATGCCTGATAGCTTAGTTCATTGGCTGAGTAAATCAATAATAGTGATGCCACCTAACATATGTGCACTTTACATTGTATAGAGCACATTCATGTACATCATGCACTCCAGATTTTTGAAGCAATTTTGTGTGGAGGACAGGAAAGATATGATTATTCTGATTCTGCATATGAGAAACCTGATACCCAGAGAAGTTATACCACTAGTAAGTGGCAATTCACATTTTCCCATTGCTAGTTGGGTACTCTTCACAATACACTTACTTTTGAAAGAAATTGAGTACAAATTTAGTTTTTAATATTGAGTGGTAAGGAAAAATAAAATAATACATAATTTAAGTGACTGCTAATGGTAACATACACTGAAGAAGTGAGTTCTGTTTACAGTACTTCTGAACTATGTAAACAGGAAGCATCAGCTCACTATGACTGCTTATTTTCCTCCTGCAGATAGCCCACCTATTAGTATTCAAGTCGCTGTTTTCATAGTATTGAATACACAAACACACACACACACACACACACACACACATCCCTTAACTAAAAAGTTTCACCTACTAATAAGTGCTGGAAAATAGAAAAGTATCAGAGGTTAAGCCTTGTTGATGCTTTTAGACACGAATTCCATTGGTTTCATTTTAACAGATGACAGAAGACTTGATTGAGTGGCTTAGCTTTACTGTTGTAATGGCCAAGACAAATGGAGCAATGAGGGAATTGTGAGAAATGGAGAAATCCAATCAGTCAACTCCTATCTTAAATAAGCAGTGAAAGCGAACCAGGGATGGAACTGACTTTAATTCGGACGTGTTCCCTCTACTGATTACCACACATCCCCAGCTTCCACCCCTTTCCCACGTGCACATCTCATAAATCCCACTGGATGATGGATAGTTGAATGTGGAGGAAAGGGACTGAAAGGTCAGTTTCTGTGGGCTCTTCTCCCAGTGGCCAGATAAAGGAAGTGGTCTTATAAATGGAAGGCGGAGGGGCCTGGTAGTCACCGATGTCTGCCTTGACTTTTTCAAGAGTCACACATTTTTTACTACTGAGAGAAACACCAGCCTCCAGGTGAGGAGCCATGCTAGGTCCCTCGCCTGCTCGCAGGGATAGTGCCAGTGTCCCACATTACGGTTTGCGGAGTGACATAGGTTCCCCGGCTGCCGCCCACAAAGCTGTCACACTTCCTCTGCCATTTCCAGATACGATCCCCGCTTCAACAGTTGGATACACCTGGCCAGCATGAACCAGAAGCGCACGCACTTCAGCCTGAGTGTGTTCAACGGGCTCCTTTACGCCGTGGGCGGCCGCAACGCAGAAGGCAGCCTGGCCTCGCTGGAGTGCTACGTGCCCTCCACCAATCAGTGGCAGCCGAAGACGCCCCTGGAGGTGGCGCGCTGCTGCCGCGCCAGCGCGGTCGCCGACGGCCGCGTGCTGGTGACCGGCGGCTACATCGGCAACGCGTACTCGCGCTCCGTGTGCGCGTACGACCCTGCCAGCGACTCGTGGCAGGAGCTGGCGGCCCTGAGCACGCCCCGAGGCTGGCACTGCGCCGTCACGCTGGGCGACAGGGTGTACGTGATGGGGGGCAGCCAGGTGGGCCCGCGCGGCGAGCGCGTGGACGTGCTGACGGTGGAGTGCTACCGCCCCGCCGCCGGCCAGTGGGGCTACGCGGCGCCGCTGCAGGTGGGCGTGAGCACGGCGGGCGCCTCGGTGCTGCACGGCCGCGCCTACCTGCTGGGGGGCTGGAACGAGGGCGAGAAGAAGTACAAGAAGTGCATCCAGTGCTTCAGCCCCGAGCTCAACGAATGGACGGACGACGACGAGCTGCCCGAGGCCACCGTGGGCGTGTCCTGCTGCACCCTCTCGATGCCCAACCACGTGACTCGGGAATCCCGGGCCAGCTCGGTGTCCTCCGTGCCAGTCAGTATCTGAACCCAGCTAGATGCGGGGACGCAGGAAGAACAGTCACGTGGTTAACCTTTGAGTTAGCGAGAAGGAAAATATATAACATTTACTACAATGGTTGTATTTTAAAATATGTCGAGGCATATGTCTTGATGGTTTTAAGTTCCTGGTATGGCATAATCTACCTCTGTGTCTATTTTTTTTTTTTTTTTTTTTTTTTTTTTTTTTTTTTTTTTTTTCTTTTTTCTAGCAAAATACAGGGTCGTGGCCAACAAAAGAAACAGGATTTATTTCAGCGGCCACTGGGTGGCAGGCGGAAGTCGTCGTAGGCTCCCTTCCAACGTACAGCGGTTACACCCACATTTGAGATTTTTCTCCTACCTTTTAGTACACACGACGCTTATGTGAGTAAGAGATCTCACGTTCAAAACTTTATTTTCTTCTCTCTCTTGTTTCTTTAGGAAGTTGAAAATACTCATTTATAGGTTTTATTTTAAAATGGACATCGTCTGTATCCATAAAGACTTGATTTAATTCTATATCTTAACACAATTTCTTTTTGACACTTGCCTTGAGTAAAGGATTTTGAAAGGCATCGAACGGCAAAGCTTAAAACAAAATCTGACTGGAAAGGAGCAGGAATTCCACCCAGAAACTGTCAAGTTGATACCTTTGGGTTAGAGGTTATTCCTGTCTTGCTCAGTACCTCAGGCGCCAGTGTATTTTCTTCCACAAAACCCTGCTCTCAAAGAAGAAACTGATATTAATAGTCATTTAATTTATAGCGTTAGTTTAAATGATTTTGTTATTTCTCCTGGATACGTTTGCACTTTATCCCTTGTCCTCTATTAAAGGAAATTCAGGTACCCTGAGGCCCTCACCCTCACCCTAAAAGCTACACCAACGTGGTTAAAGACAACCTTGGTCCTTTTGAAAGCCCTGGGAAGAACATTGTTTTATTTCACCAAATAAAACAATGTTCTTAAGGACCATTAACTTAAAGCTTAGATAACTTGAAGGTTATACAACCAGTAACAGTACGTTGATTTGCCCCACTCCTTTATGTGAGGAGAATGAAAGGAAACATTTGGAATTTTTGGATTTGGCAATAACTGTATGAGTGGGTTCTCCTGTTAGTAAATACCATTATTTGCCACTTCGTATCAATCCTCCTGATTTCTTAATTAAAAATCTAACACATTCATGTCCATAGAAATATTAAGATAATGTATGCTCATTCTGCTCTGTGTTTATTAATCTCATCTGTTCCAAGTTAGCTTTGCAAATCAAAGTGTATCCACTTGATATCATTTTTCTTACTTGCTTGCCAAGTTTTGGGGAGAGGTAATGATTGTAGTAAATGATACATATTTTCCTTTCTAATAATTTATCACTTTATTCTTTGATAGTTTATTTGTTTTGGAGAGGAAGTTGCCTATCATTTATGGGTTATGTGCAATTGGATTTTGAAAAATAAAAGAAACTAAAGTGTTAAACATGAGCTATATATGGAAATATAACTTGGTCTTTATTAATCCCATCCTCTTCCACCTTGTGTAGGTAGGTTATTGCTAGAATTGTGATATTTATATCTAAAATATTTTGTTCGAACTGTGAAAAGTGGTTCATATAGTACCTTGGTGGAACAATTTTATCATTGCCCCTTATGAACAGTTCAATCTCTGGGCATTTAATGGTAATACTCAAGTAAAGGCTATAAACACTGTAAATTAAGAACAAGACATCATTAATGTAAAAACACTGGGCTGGTTCTTCATCCCATACAGAGAATGAGGTGTTTCACCAAGCACAGAGCAGATCTAAAGGGACCTATCCCTTTGAATCCTTATCTGCCCAGGCTGGAAAATAAAGCTCTGTGAGAAACTAGCTTATGGAGCAAGTTAAATCACTGAGCTCTTAACTTTCTAATGATACAACTTATATATAGTCTTTATCCTTGCAGCAGCATTGGTAAAATAAACTTTTTATTTTTCATCAATCATTTGGCTACAACTTGTAAAGCCTAAGTGAGGGTGACTATAATATCTTTTACCTTGGTATATGTGTATGTGGATATATACACATATATTTACACACACTTACACACACTCATACATCTGAGGAGCATAGAATATATTGTTAATTTGAAAGGGGAAAGTGCTTTATTATGGATTATAGATCATAAGTGGGCAAATAGACATAATTCCTTGATGCACACTGATAGATGATCTTAGAAGTACTGTGTGAAGAGGAGGACCTAGTGTTCAAAATGAAATAAGAATCAATCAGTTGTAACATTTTATGGTGGAAGAATGAGGAAAGATACTAAAACTAAATGATTTTTCATCTGTCAGAGCTTGGTAAGATGGGTTGTGCGAAAACTTGGCAGTGGCTTTCTACAGATAAAACTGGAGGCATGTGAGAGCTAGATAAATCATTTAAAATTATCATTTAACTTATTCTCTGCATTGTTTATCCAAAGACTCAGAAAATACACATATCTGAGCTTACCAGTTTCCTGGGTGCATTGCTGTTCTGTTTTCTGCTTCAACAGTTAAGTCAGTAAAGACTAATGTGAATTTGGAATGCCAGAATTTCTGACTTAACACATTGGTAGGGAGTAGGGAATATGTGGGTTGGTGAAAGTTTTATATCCTGGAACATCCTGCACTGCCTATTGAAAGACACAAAATTATGCAGAATCAAAATAATGTGTGTCACTTTTCATGGATAAGTGAAACATTTTTTTTAACCCATTGAAGCAGTTGCGATAAAGTGTGATGGTTGTCCTATAAAATGTGATGGTTTTTCCATGGTTCCCAACTAGATAACTTCATTTTTATTATATTTTAATCTTACATTCAATTACACTTCCAAATCTTAGGATCCAACCATGTGCTTCCTTTTATTTTTCTGAAAGAAAAGGACTTGTTATTTTTGTAACACCTGAGTCCTATGATGAAATTAAGGCATCAGTTCAATGTATCTGAGAAATACAATGTTACCAAGCAGCTGAAATAATAAAACTCAAGCTCTCTTTATATGAATGGGCCAGAGATCTGATGAGAAAGTCTCCAGGAAGCCAGAGTTTGTCCATTTTTAGTTAGGCTCTTGGTGCCGAGTTGCCATCACTGATACACTAGTTGCTTGCACTGCATTGAATGAGTTTTATTTTTATTTCCCGTGTTGTAAGAATGGTTATGAATAGAAGGTCAGTAATTATACAGAGTAATATAATTCTATACAATGGAGCGGTAGTGGAGTGTTATAGGTGAGAAGCTATACTTGAGGTAATGAGGAAGTGAGTACTGAATGGTTCTATGATTTAAGGCCGAGCAGCAATTATAGTAAGTGTATTTTACAAACATGCATGTAAATAGAGGTTTACCTGGACATACGAAAGTGTTAAAAGGTCATTTTTTTTTTTTTTCTGATTTTCCTGGCCAAGTGTCTTCACAATGCATCCAAGCTACTAGATTAAAAAAAACAAAAAAAAAAACACTAAAGTCAATTCTTCATTTAATTTATTTTTCTCTTATTTATTTGGTTACGACCAAATGAATTTGTATAGTCTCTGAATGAACTAGCTCCCCATCCCAGCCACTGACGAATATGTTCTTTAGCACAAGGCAGCATTAAAAGGAATTACTTTTCAATATTTCTTTTCATACCAATAAAAACCATAGCATAATTTCCCAAACACTCCTCCATGGGTGATTATGAAAACTAAAGACTCTAAAATATTAAAATTTACCCTCCAGAACATTCAGAAGGTAAAGACCATTTAATTTCCCTCTCAGGGAATTTGAAATAAAATACTTGTCTTGAATACTATTAAAACACTTTTTATTTATTCAGCAAATTTAGGCAAACAAAAAAAATTATTTGTTTGCCTAAAACATTCTGGTACTATACAAGGAACAACACATTAAAATGTATGTAGTGTTATTTTTTGACCTCATCACTATCAATAAAGCTGCACTCAAGAAGAACCTAGTGATCAAATATGAGAAGTTTTGAAGTATCCTTTCTGTGGTGATTGGAGTGTTTGTTTTTTCTCTATTTAGTTTTCATGATGATTCATTTACCTAAACAAAACAACAAAAAGAATTGATAAATGATTGAAAATGTATTTCAGTAGCTTGAAGACTAGTGAAAGAAAACAGGTATAAAATGTCAATAACAATTTGCTTTGCAACTCAGACAGAAGCCCAACTCTGGCCTAGCTCAGCCCTGACCATTTAGAAGTCATAGTTGAGTGTGCTTCTTAGAACCCTGGTCACAGCCCATCTGATACAGACTCAGGTGCATCATCATTTGCAATGAAACAACTTTCCAGGAAATAAATTGTATTGCTATACAGACTTACCCTTGCAACCTTTCTCTTCCACTTTTCCAAATGAGCAAATGAAATGTAACCAACATAAGATGCTCAACCTTTAATCTAATGTAGTACTTAAATAATAACATTCAGTTGAGGCCATCTTAGTCATATCTAGAAAGTCCTAAATTGCAGCAATACTTCTCTAAGCCCTGTAATCATGTAAAGAGACTAGCCCAAAACAGAAACCAGCGGGTGCCACATTCCCAGTTTTGAGCATACCAGCCAGGTGCCCCAGAGTTTCTTTGGGCTTTCTTTAAACTCTCACATCACCCCAAGCTTCCCTACAGGTTTGCCTCCCACATCCACACATCAGTCCAACTATCCAATTCACAACACATGATATTATTTAATGATGCTATTATATCTAAGGTACTTCTAGGATGTATCAAAGGAATAACCATTTCACACAAACTGCATTCAGCAAGCCCAGTAGAAAGACTAGAGACTGAAGGATATTCAAACCCACCTCCAGGCTTTCCTCTCATCAGAGTGGTATGGGAGTGCATTAAAAGCTTCATCTCAGGGAAAGGCACAGGTCTTGAAGGAGAGAGGATACCCAACCCATGGCCCTTAGAAACACCCTGCTCGGCCTTTTATTATTCTTTCTAGCCATATTCACAGGTTGGTTTATGAACCTACATGTAACCTCACTTCTTATGCTAACACCAATCTCCCACCCAGTTTCAGGCCAGACATACTCCTTAGAGAATGGTGAGAAAGGGAAGGCACTTTTCCTAAACTTTTGGATGGAGCAGTAGCCTCTGATTAGCCTGAAGTTCTCATACAGCTCCTTTCCTTATCTTTTTCAGGGAAGCACCTTATAAAGTCAGGCTGACTCATCCTGGAGAAACTATCTTTCTGATTTTGCCTTAATATTCAATCATAGCTGTGGAAGTGATTGTAATCTTCAAAAAAGAAGGGCCTTTTTCATTGACATTATTTAGCCCAGAAGCAGTAATATATCAAAAAGGAAGAAGCAAGACTTTGATTATAGTAACAAACATTTCTCTCCACCCCGCCCCCCATCCCCACTATTGCAACATGTACCCAAAGGAGTGAAGTGTTCAGTGATATGAATGGAGGATTTATGTCTTTTTATCTGGCTATTTTTGCTCTGTGCTCACATTTAAGTTTTCACCATAGGCTCTACATTCAGGAATTTTGTCTCCTTCCATCTTGGGGATATCTCCACCCTCAATTAGAGTAGGGAACTGAGCAGGATCTATTTTTGTTGGGCCAGATATGGAAGTGGTCTACATTGATTTCACCCACATCCTTTTGGCCAGAACCAGCCATTTGGCCCTACCTAGACGCAAGGAAACTAGGGGGAAAGTCTTCAGGTGAGCCCAGGAGGAAAAAACAAAGCTTTCCTCTAGCATTGTCTCTGCACAGTGAATGACTATTCTTCATTCCTGGTTATAGATGGAGCAGGGAGCTACCCAGTCAAATTGTGTCCGCTCAGCCACACCCCTCTGCTCCACTCACACTGTATCGGGCATCTCCTCCTTTTCCTG
>NW_007726124.1:640813-643059 GCF_000696425.1 Galeopterus variegatus
TTCTTCATTCCTGGTTATAGATGGAGCAGGGAGCTACCCAGTCAAATTGTGTCCGCTCAGCCACACCCCTCTGCTCCACTCACACTGTATCGGGCATCTCCTCCTTTTCCTGAGACATAGATGTGCACTCTGCTTCCTATTACACCTTGCCTTTTCCCTTCCGAATAACAATCCCAGACAGCTCTGGGAGCCTACACTCAATTCAGTGCCCTTACAGGTTTAGACCATGCATTAAATGTGTTCTGCAAGCCTTGAGTGTTTGTACAAATCTGGTTCCCACAAACCAGCAAGGAAACACATCTAATATCAAGAGTTTCCCTCCTCACCCCTCCCTCCCAAGATCTCTTTGTCCTTTTACTTCTAGCATCCTCTAAATTCTTCTTGATTTGACCTCTTCTAGAACAACGTTGACTCTAAATTATACACCTGTGACTTAATTCCTCTCACTCCAGCCATCCAAGGAGGTTTTCCATACGTGATGGTTTAAGAAGAGAACAAACACATTATGCAGAGTCTAAAAGAGGATATACATGCATCTATTCTTTTTTTTTCTTTCTTTGGCAGCTGGCCAGTACAGGAATCCAAACCCTTGACCTTGATGTTATCAGCACCACACTCTACCAAGTGAGCTAATGGGCCAGCCCCTATGCATCTGTTGTTAATCACAATTAAGAGAAGAGGATCCCTGAGAGAGGGGGGGGTGGGGGAAGGAGATGAAAATGGTTGTAAACTGTACCCCAAGTCTTATTCCCTAACCTTAATGAGTCTTTCCACTTACTGCAGAGTTTGAACTTGAGAAATGTTTTATTCTATCATAAGTCTTCATATGGTTAGCAAAGGAAATTTTGTATGCAAAAAAAGCATCCTTTTGCTGTTCAGCAAATGTTCATTGGACATAACCATGCACCAAGCATGCTGCTGGAACTATCATGAACAAGATACTGTGTTTCCCTAGAAACCATAAAGAACTAGAATGCCCAGGAAGTAACTCTGATGCCCGCAGCACACTCATTTAGATGAGCAGAGCCAACCCTGCAAATTGCAATTAAATTAACAACCATATTTACTTTTTGCCAAGCTCTGTGTTCCTTTGGAGTCCTGTGGGGGAGAGAAAGGTAAATCCAGCTTGGTGCTTGCCCTCAAGGAGCTTAGAAGTGGTAAGTTTTCTAATTGACTCCATTAGAGGTCATTCTCTATTTCCTCATCACACTGTCTTTCTCTGCCCTGCTCTGGGCACTGGGAGGCTGACCCCTAGGGACCGCACCAACCACACTCAGACTCCGTTTTCTGCATTGTATTCACCCAATGACAGGCATCAGAAGGAAACCAGAGGGCAAAGGCATGAGGTTGGGATATATCTTTCCTGCCCTCTCTAGACTTCAAAACTGTGTTTCTGGCGATGGCTACAACTCTCTACGGCTATGTTCCTGCCAAATGGCCCCTCCTCCTTGGCTCCAACTCTCACTGGGCTCACATCAGCACATCAGAGCTTACCACCTCTGAATGTTTTCTTGTTGGTTTGTTTATGTTCTGCCACCCCCTTTAGAATACATTCCTTAAGAGCAAAGACCTTGTCTGTTTTGTTCACTGCTATACCTCCAGTATCTAGAACAATGCCTGGGGTATAATAGGAGACCAGTATTTTTGTGTGAAATAAATAAATGAGTGAATGAATGAATGAAATAATAAAACCATCATGATTTACGGCTTGCTGATTTCTATTCCAATATTACTCATTTATTTAATCAACAAATACCTATCGAGCATCTACTACCTAAAAAGCACATTCCCTTACCCCAGGAATCATTAGAGGTGAGTACAATAAAGTACACAACCATAATAACTAGGACTTTTCCAAAGTAGCTGGAAGCCAAATGTTAAATTGCTAAGAAAAATTGCAGGTGAAAGGAGTTATGAAACCTCCAAAGATTTGTATCTTTATAGCTATTTCCCTATTAAATTATCTCAAATTACATGCATTCTCTCTATAATTGTCAAACCTTCAAAAACAGGTTAGGGCTAGTTTCAGCATCTAGATGGTAAGCATTTATTCAGTGCTTACTAAGATATATATACACACACACACACACACACAAAACACTGACCCTTGAACAACATAGTTTTGAACTGCGTCTACTTATATACAGATTTTTTTCAATAAATAATATAAATGTATTTTCTCTTCCTTATGATTTTCTTAATAACATTTTCTTTTCTCTAGCTTACTTTATTGTAAGAATACAGTA
>NW_007726124.1:643756-657078 GCF_000696425.1 Galeopterus variegatus
ACACACACACACACACACACAAAACACTGACCCTTGAACAACATAGTTTTGAACTGCGTCTACTTATATACAGATTTTTTTCAATAAATAATATAAATGTATTTTCTCTTCCTTATGATTTTCTTAATAACATTTTCTTTTCTCTAGCTTACTTTATTGTAAGAATACAGTATATAATACATATACAAAACATGTGTTAATATGTTATCTGTAAGGCTTCCTGTCAACATAGTCCATATATTAGTACTAAAGCATTTGAGGAGTCAAAAGTTATACATGGATTTTCAACTGCCAGGGAGCTCAGAGCCTCTAACCCCCAGGTTACTCAAGGGTCAAGTGTACACAAACATACACACATCACTTGATAGTGTGTACGTATGTACATTTGTAAATGTATAATATGCATGGCATCGTGTTGCTACATGCTTGCATTCTGAAATTCATAGCCATTCTGATTCCATCACCATACCTTACATGAGAGCTCAACGACTTAATAAGAAATGTTCATTTCTTTAACGACGTCTCATGGGCAGCCATGGTCCTGGCAACGTGGAGAACCCTGAGAAGGTGGAGCCTACCATAGACACCCAGAGGCCTTTTCCTGACTCAGGAGTGAGAGACAGAGAGACTCCTGGGAGCAGGACACCTGTAGCCCAAACTCTTGTGCCCTTCAGAACCCCCAGACCTGCCTCCATCTTTGGTTCTGTTGTTTCCCTCATGAGTAAAGATACTGAGGACAAGTCACTCAGCACAGAATCCTGGGTGACAGTGAAGGTCTAGACCTGAGTGTGCCAGAGATAGTAGGAGAGTGAGATGTTGTGTAAAGAAACAAAAAGTGGTGAATTCAGCTGAAAGAAGGACCTGCTCCTGCTTCAGAGGCACTCCGCAGAGACATACTTCTGAAAATGGAAAGGTGGGCTGGAGTCCCGCCCTGGGGCAACTTTGGGAGCCACATACTGAAGATGGCAGGGTCCCAAATGGGAAGAATTATCACTGAAGGGGAGTCTCCCCATCCAGGAATGATTGTTTTGAACAGGAACAAACTAGTTCCACTGGAAGTCTATGAAATTTTAAGACATTGCCAATTCCCAGTGATTTCTCCTGAATTCTTACAATTGAAATCCAGCTTGATAAATCAGTGCCTTTGATGAAGTCCTCTGCCCCTGCCTGCCTGTGCTGACCAATTATGAAAGAAAGAGGGAGTCTTCAGGGGAGAAAGATGACTGTGACATTCATAGGCAATCAGGGCCCCAGGATGCAGAAGGAAACTTAAATCACCCTTTGATGAAGTCCTCTGCCCCTGCCTGCCTGTGCTGACCAATTATGAAAGAAAGAGGGAGTCTTCAGGGGAGGAAGATGACTGTGACATTCATAGGCAATCAGGGCCCCAGGATGCAGAAGGAAACTTAAATCACAAGAAGACTGAGCCTCACCCAGGGATGTAGGATTGTGGGTCCTCTACTGCAGTATGTGCCACCATTATACTATGCCCTGACCTGCTCGTATGCAGAGAGTGGGTTATGGCCCAGCACTGCTTTGATGCCTCCTAGGTTTAATGGAGGGCCCAGTGGGGCCTAGAGTGACCAGAGCTCAGGGGCTGGTTCCTCTGGCTGCCACCAGCCTTTTCCATCTTCCCCTAATGCATTGTACAAATAATATCTCTTTCCACTTGAGCAGTGGGCAAAGTGACAGAGCACTGATTTACAGAAGCTGGCCTCCCCTTCTCCCAATCCCATTGATGGTCTGCCCTGGCTGCTGGGCACTTGTTTGGGTCAGAGATGAACACTCCATAGGGTTCAGTGTGGTTGGTTGAGGATCACAAAATACTGGTAACCAAAGGCAGAGCTGCAATACCCTTTAGCACCATGCAGGGCCTGCTGATTGCCACAAAAATATCTCCCAGTAGCCCTGGAGCATCTGTGCAGTGCTGTGCTGGTGTTGTCTGAATGCTAAAGACAGCACCCAATTTCCTTGGATTTCCCAGAAATTCTGGTATTTGCTGCTATTACTGTTTGTATTATAAAGAGCCACCATACTTTAGGAAGAGAAAAAGACCAAGCTGAAAGATTTTCTGCCCAGGTTAAAGAATACAGTAAAGTCAGTGGAAAGATCAGACTTGATGACACCAGACTATGATGCCCTCAGGTCAGCCCTGGTGGAGGCCAGTCTTCTGAAGTTACAAGCACTGTGTTTGGCAGCACTTGACAAAAATCTTTTTACTTGAGGATGCTGTAGACTTTCTTGACATAGAAAAGTGAGACTCGTAAATCTTCATTTCATGGAATAATGATGGCTCCCCTTCGAAACAGACACGGTCAGTGGAAGATACATCAAAGTCACTCCAATCCCAAGTGATTCACACCAAAAATATCTTAAAAGCATCTCAGAAGGATGTAAAACAACTTCAGAGGGAAACAATAAATGGTTTTGAGGAAAATGCTCACCTTCAGGAAAGCCTAAAACATCTTTCCCAAAAAACTCTGGGAGGAAAGGAAAGAGTTTGGGAACCAAAGAACAGAAAAAAATGCTTGAAAATCCAAACACATGGGTGAAATGGGTTGTAAGGATAAAGGGAGCCAGTTAAAGTCTTTGACTGAAAACATGCTGAAGGTGACAGATTTGCCTACTCTATTTAGGAGATTATTACA
Source organism: Galeopterus variegatus (assembly GCF_000696425.1). Lineage (NCBI taxonomy): Eukaryota > Metazoa > Chordata > Mammalia > Dermoptera > Cynocephalidae > Galeopterus > Galeopterus variegatus. The sequence continues at coordinate 646,405 of NW_007726124.1, forward strand.
TGGATGATGGCAACTCGAAATGAGACAAAAAGAGTGTAGCAGAAAACGCGGAGCACTCCAACCATGGGTCAGAGGGCAACGTGAAGAAACTCACGGATGGCCTAGCATACGCGTTTCCTTTAAAAGGCTTTTGAAGGAGGAAGACAAGGAATGTTTTTTTTTTTTTTCTTCCAAATTTTATTTTTTTTTTGTCAGTATACAGTGTGGTTGATTATTGTGGCCAATGCGAAGAAAATAAAATGAATGAAGAGTTTACAGATCAAATGGAAAGTCTCCACACTAAGCAAGCAGTCTAAAAATTTACAGCTTGAAGGTGAGATTCAAGACTTTAGCTGAAACTTCAAATACTGCCTGCACGCTACCAAGAATACATAATGAAACTCAGCAGAAAATCAAGTGAGGAGGTAGTGTACCTCTTAGAAGCTTCCTAAAATGTAGGAATACATCACCAGTCTAAATCAGAAGCACAGCTCCTACAGGAAGATGGCTAAAGACATGGAATAGGAATTGCAAGGATAACTTCTGTCTGTCAAAGCTGGATTGATTATCTCCTACAAGAAAAAAACTCAAGAGTTTAGCTGCTCTCTCAGATAAGAGGAAGCCCAAGGTACTAAAAAAAGAAAACAGTCACAACAGACTAAAATTGGCTGAAGCAAACTTTATTTTTTATTTTTTAAAAAAATTTTATTGAATCATAATTGATTATGCATATTTTGCAGGTTCAACATTGACATATGTTGATCAAATCAATATTAATATCATATATAGTTACAAATCGTACTTATTCTTTATTCCCCATGTCCAATCTCTCCCCATCCCCTTCTCCCTCCCCTCTCCCCTCTCTAATTACCCTAGATTTCTTCTCTCCTGAAAGAGTAATGGTTACTGTTTTAGTCCATTTTGTGTTGCTATGACAGAAATACCTGACTGGGTAATTATAAAGAAAAGAGGTTTATTTGGTTTACGATTCTGGGACAGCTGTATCTTGCATGGGTCTCAGGCTGCTTCTACTCATGGCTGAAAGCAGCAGGTAGCTGGCGTGTACAAGATCACATGGCGAGAGGAAGCAAGAGAGAGAGAGAGAGAAGGTGCCAGGGTTTTTTAAACAATCAGCTCTCACAAGAACTAATAGAGCAAGAACTCACTCATTAATCCCCCTTGCCCCAAGGAGAGCATTAATCCATTCATGAGGGATCCACCCCCATGACTCAAACAGCTTCCAACACAGTCCCATTAGGGATCAGATTTCCACATGAGTTTTGGTGGGTATAACACATCCAAACTCTATCAGTTACTCAGTTGATTTGTTGCCTAGATGATCTGTCAAATGCTGAGAGGTGTGTTCAGTTCCCCCAATATTATCGTAGAGCAGCTGCTGCTTCTGTCACTCTGGAATGGGCTTTATGGAGAGAGACATCCTCTTCTTTTCTTTGGTCTCTGCTGGTGACTCTCCTTGTGTCAATGCACTCCAGTGGCTGATGGACCATCTGCATGGTGGTTGTGGCATCTAGCCACTTTTGCAGCAGCCATGGTTATTGTGGTGGCTATGGTGGGCCACTCACATGGAGGTGATATTTTTGGCATGCTCCTTGGCACTGGTGGTGTGCCTGATTGTGGGGGAGGTCCAGTCCCTGGCTCCAAGCTCCAGGTCCCTGGGTGGGCTCCAAGGTGCTGGCAGTGTGCCTGGGCTGGAACTAATCTTTTGTCCTTTGCTTATTTCTAAAATGGGGGAACTTCTTGTGGGAACCAGTACTTGAGCTCTGTGGTTGAGCTAAATTGCTGCTTTGCTGCTGATTCCCTAGGGAAGGCTTTTTGTGCAGCTCAGCTTTTAATGGCTGACTTTGTAGGTACTTCAAGCTCTCCAGAGACCCAGTGCACCTGGATTGTGTAGAAATTCTGATCTGGGCCTGAGTCTTTTCATTGAACTGCACCCCATGCAATTCTATATTCCTGACCAATCTCCTCTGAATGGTCCTTTGCTGATTGGCATGCCAATCAGCTGTCCTTACTGTGCCCCAGTGTTCCCCCAATGGACCCGTCTCCCCCACTGCCAGTGCTGCAAACACTTCCCTTGGGATGGGCCATGTGCTGGTCCCTTGTGATGACTCACCAGCCTCTGAGTGGCTCCTTTTTTTCAGTTGTTATGGCTCCTCATTACTATGTGGTTCCATGGGAACCCTATTAGTGGTCTTGCTGGCCTTGGTGGCCCCTCTTCTCCCCTGCAGCCTCCAAGCAACTTCATCCGTAAGGCACAGTTGTGGTTTTTCCTAGCTCCTGCTCCGTGCACTCTGCAGTTCTAGCCTTAAAGCTGCTGCAGCACGAAATGGTTGGAGTTGTTTTGTCTTTCTCTCATCGTGGCTTCTCCTGCCTTCATGCACTCCATAGATCTTTCCTCCTCTTCCTCTGAGCTCTAGCAGCCCCAGCATGGCTGTTGTTGCTTTTTTATAGTTGTAAATTAGTTGATTTGAGGGAGAGAATGATTCTGGGGACCATCTATTCTGCCATCTTGACTGGAAACACCTGAAGCAAACTTTAAATTCCTGTTTTCCCAAGTAGCTTTGTCTGTAGTGGACTGATTCCTCCCCCCACCCCAAATGTCAACAACCTAATATCTGGATCTTCTGGATGTTATTCTACATGAAAAGAGAGACTTTATGTAATTAAGATTATGGACCTTGAGGTACGGAAATTATCCTGGATTAACCACATGGGCCCAATCTAATCACTTGAGCCCTTGAAAGCAAGAGATTTCTCCAGCTAAAGTCAGAGATGCAGCAGAAGGAAACCCAAGAGCCTCCGAGTGTGAAATGGCTTTGACATGCTGTGGCTGGCTCTGAGACATAGGTGCCCACGTAAAAGCTGAAAGAGGCCTGTGGGAGCTAACAGAGGCCCCAACTGCCAGCCAGCAAGGAAATGGGACCTCAGTTCAATAGCTGCCAGAAACTGGATTTTGCCAACAATCTGAATGAGCCTCCCCATAAGAGCCCATCCTGTCAACACTCTGATGCTAACCTGGAGCAGAGAAACCAGCCGAGCTAACCCAGACCTCTGACCTACAGAATTGTGAGATAATAAATTTGTTGCTATAGTGTGCTAAGTTGCAGTGATTTGTCTAAGGGCATTAGAAAATGAGTGGTCTTGCTATGCAACAAGCAGCCCTGGGAACAGGCCTGAGAGAATCAGGGTGTCCCCTGGATCATCAGGGTAGGAGGAGGGTTAGGCTGTGAGGACTCAGGGATCCAGGCTCACATGTGGGTCTGATTCAGCTTTAAAAGCAACTGACCCCTGCACATTCACAGCCACCGATTTGCCTGCATTTTCTCTCCTTAAAAGTCATCTTGATTTATTTCTTGTTAGGTGGATTCTGTTATTTAATTGATGCTACCTTTGCTCTTAGTGAGGTTTGATAGAATTATATAAATAAATGTTATTTATTCCTAAATTAGTGTTTTAAAAATATAGATGGCTTAAATATTATTTTTCTGAATACATTATTTCCATTTCAGTGGACCCAGTAGAATTAGATAGTATAAATATTGTATTTGATTGAAATAGAAGGTCCCTCATTACTTAAGCCATTATTGAACTTTGGCGTGACCAGGTGCAGAAATTTGAAAGAATCAAGACCACTTCTATATCCTATCAGCTGTTATTAGAAATCAGTAAGAGTAATTAATATTACCTCAATAAATGAATACTTTTTATTAATTTTATAAACAACACGCATACACACATTTTTAAAAACCTCTAAACAACAATACCTCCAACTAAACTTCATAATATTATTAGGCTGGCCCTAAATGCATAGATTAATGAGGGGAGTTGACATTTTGTAACCATTTGTTTTTTATTTTGTAATTTCTTTTTAACTTTTGTTATTTTGTTTAAGATATTCTTTGCTGTTTAAGTGTTTCTAAGTTTTATACAGTGAAAATAAAAGTTTTATATATATATGAAAATCTGTATCTATATTTGAAAAGCATTACCTTACAAATTATAATTCTACCAAACCTCAATAAAAGCAAATGTAGCATCAATTAAATAATAGCACTTCAATTAAAAAGAGATAAATCAAAAAGACTTTTAAGGAGAGAGAATGCAGGCAGATCTCCTGTGACTGTGGATGTGTAGGAGTCTTTATACCCAAGATAGTTCTTGAGCTTTTGTTATGTCTAGCAACCTGCTAAAGGCTGAAGACCCAAAGATGAATAGACATTGTCTCACTGTCCCTAAGGGTGGAGGGGAGTGAGGGGGGAGAAGCTAGGGAGACATGTAAACAAGTCATTGCTGTATGATGCAATACCTACAATTACAGGGGTACGTGCAGAACCTAAGGGGATTGCTGCAGAAGGAGAGCAGATTCTATCTGGAGGGGTCAAAGCAAAAAAAGGCAAACTGTGAGGGGGGAGAAGCTAGGGAGACATGTAAACAAGTCATTGCTGTATGATGCAATACCTACAATTACAGGGGTACGTGCAGAACCTCATGGGATTGCTGCAGAAGGAGAGCAGATTCTATCTGGAGGGGTCAAAGCAAAAAAAGGCAAACTTTAAGCTAAATTTTTTTTTTCTGACCTGTAAGGGAATCGCAACCCTTGGCATGGTGTGGTCTGCACCACGCTCAGCCAGTGAGCGCACCAGCCATCCCTATATAGGATCCGAACCCGTGGCCTCGGCGCTGCCAGCACCGCACTCTCCCGAGTGAGCCACGGGGCCGGCCCTCCTTTTATTTTTTCTTTATGTTTCAGTTGGAGCATTATACTGATTTTTTTAATTATGCATATAAGCAGGTTATATTATCTATGAAAGTCACTTCAGGACAGTTAAAGGGGTTTTAGAATTTTATTGTAAGTAGGCTGTGTTGGGCTGATGGGGTTGAACCCCTGCTCTAGAAGCAATTCTGACCCATCCTTTCCCTTCTTACCATTTCAACAATAGGAGATGCTGGGCTGTGGCAGCTCTCCCAGAAAAGATACTGGACTCTAGCCCTCTGCTTCCTGGGTCTCTGACACCCTTCAATTGTGTGTTCTGTACACAGTAGACCTGCAAATAGTCAAAATCACTAATTTTATTGCATAATAACATGACACAAAATAAAACATTTAATTTTGAGAAAGTTGTGATATTTCTGGGGAGTAGGCCTAGTTGGAAAAAATGTAAATACTTATAAATGGTGCCTGCATGGCCTGGATTAATTCACAGATTGCGAAACATCAATAACATGATCAAATCATGAATCCCCTGGAGCTGGACTCCAGAGGCAGCCTAATTCAGTCTCTTTCCTGCGAGGGTGATCCTACAACCTTGGGTGAGTACATAAATCCAAATTTTGCATTAGCTGAAAAGAATATAAATAACACCAATATTTGGTGAGGAAAACATTATAACATTCAAATCCACTTTGGGAGTATTTCCCAGGTAGAAAGCCAACAGAGTAATGGTTAAAGAGACTTTGAAGCCAGGTCACCTGGGTTCATAATCTTAGTTTTGACCCTCACCAGCCCTGTGACTTTGGCAAGTTTGACTGAGGATACAGATAGCACCTGCCTCATAGACTGGTTGTGAAAATGAAAGGAGTTATCCTCTGTCGAGCACCTAGAGGAGTGTTTAGTACATGGGAATCACTCAATAAATGTTAGCTATTTAATTTTCCTTCCTACGAAATTTCCAACTTTTGACTGTATAGTTGGCCCATTGAACAGTACGTCGAAGAATGGCTTTTAGTGGTGCTTATGTTTGCTTCTGCTGTACTAAGTACATGGTGCTTTTTATAGCCATGTCACCAATATAGATCAAATTAGGGGGGAAAGCTCTAAAATAAATCACAGATATCAGAGAATTTCCCTTTGACAGGCACAGACTAGGACAATACATGAACACTAGCCACATATTCAGAAGAGTTTAGACAGGACAGAGCTTTGTCATATGTCCTGAGTTCACAGTACCCAAAGAAGTTAATACAGTAGAACGATAACTGACTTATCAGGTTTTTCAGTCACATTATCAGTTGCTGACAGTTTGCCAAACTTCCCTTGGTGTTGGCCCTGAATTCAAATAACAAAAACAGGAAAAGTGCTAAAATGATCACTTTCCATTTGACTTCATAAGTCCCAGATTATGTGAATGAAAGTTAAATCAAAGAGAAAGCACAGGGTAGCCTGTACATACAATGACAGAATTATTAAATTTGTTCCATTACTGAGGTATCTAAATAGCAAGGAGCATGACATTTAATAAAAATGAGCAGAGGGGAATACTGTACAAAATGTATTGGAGTTATTATTTTACATCAGCCAATGGGTGGTATATTAGTTTCCTGGGGATGCCTTAACACATTACCACAAGCTGGGTAGCTTAGAACAACAGAAGTTTATTCTTTTATAGTTCTGGAGGCTAGTAGTCCTATATCAAGGCACCAGCAAGGTTGGTTCTTTCTGGGGGGCTCTGAAGGAGAGTCTGTTCCATGTTTCTCTTTTAGCTTCTAGCAGTTACCAGCCATCCTCAGTGTTCCTTGGCTTGTACATGCATCACTCCTGTCTCTGCCTCTGTTGTTACATGGTCATCTTCTCCCTGTTTGTCTCTGTGTCTTCACATGGTGTTTCCTTCTCTGTGTATCTGTGTCCAGATTTCCCTCTTCTTATAAGAACACCAGTCATATTGAATTTGGGCCCAACCTAATGACCTCAACTTAACTTGATTACACCTACAAAGATCCTACTTCCACATAATGTGACATTCACAGGTACCAAGAGTTAAGATTTCAACACATCTTTTGCGGGAACACAATTCAACCAATAACGGGTAAATTTGCTGATTGCTAAAGAGAATTTAGAGTTGATCAGTTCATTGATCTGAGCATCTTCAAAAGAGAATTTAGAGCTGATCAGCCCATTGGAGTTAAGATTTCAACACATCTTTTGCGGGAACACAATTCAACCAATAACGGGTAAATTTGCTGATTGCTAAAGAGAATTTATAGTTGATCAGTTCATTGATCTGAGCATCTTCAAAAGAGAATTTAGAGTTGATCAGTTCATTGATCTGAGCATCTTCAAAAGAGAATTTAGAGCTGATCAGCCCATTGGTCTGAGCATCTTCATTCCTTAGATAAGGAAGACAAACACGTTTAACCTTTGGACTTGATTTTGGCTGGAATAATTCTCTTCTAGTAGTTTTTCACTCAATTGTTTTGGCGTTTTTTTTAGGTTTTTAGAAGAAGTGGTATTTGCCATGTCTTTAAGTCTATTAACTCTTTATGTGTATAAGTCACAAGGCAATTAAAATTATAAAGGCTCTTTAGTTGGCCACTGTTGCCAGTGAAGTGGGAGAAAGAAAGAATAGATTCCACCTGGGAGAAGTTACCAAACACTTAGCAGAGGCCTGTTGTGTGCAAAGAACTTTGCTAGATGGGAGGGGGAAATCAGGTCCCTCTCTTTCAAGAAAACTTAGGATAAGACATTCCAGCCACTTCTGTATCTTAAAAGCAGGAAGAAAGTTTGATTTAAAGCTATTACCTTTCCAAGTTACAAACATAAGATACTAGAGAAATGGCAGGAACTTACAGCTCCATGCAGGCAAAATGGTTCCTCCTTTTCTCCATCCTCTAGGAAAGAACAATTAAAATAAAAAATTACTCATACAGAGTATGAAATTTACTCTTCAGTTTGCTTGTCTATTTATTTATCTTATAAGTCAGCAACTTTGGCCCATGTATCAAATCCAATTGCTGCCTGTTTTGTGAATAAAGTTTTATTGGGACACAGCCACATCTATTCATTTTATTGTCTATGGCTGCTTCTCACTACAGTGGCAGAATTGAGTTTTGCCCACAAGCTAAAATATTTACCATCTGGCCCTTAGAAACTGTTTGCTAACCCTTATTTAGATTGCTACATAGAAAGTTAGGAACTAAACAATACCACAAGATACCAAGCACCTTACACATGGATTACAGGTAATAACTTGCAATAAATCTCTTGACATCATCATTTCTTTGACAGAACTATGAGCTTAGTGGTAAAAGCTTGGCATTAGTGTCTATTGGTAAAAGCCAAGTAGGGTTTAAACAACTGAAAATGCTTAGTAATTATAAGCTTTCTAAGACTTAAAGCAGGATATTAAAATCCTCTTCTTACCCTTGTTTATAACCACTTTTTGATGCTGGGATAAAATTTGGCACAAATTCTCCCTGCTATTGTCATTCTTGTAATTTTTCCCTCCTTTACCTGAGACACCAAACTGTGGGAGAGTGATCCAGATAGTCCTGGAGACCCCTGTGCCCTTCACAGGTCCTATCAGAGCAACCCAGACACCACTGCCCTGGAAAAAGTACCTACCACTATGTCCCAGGAGCTGAGGATTCTCTCCTGCATCTACCTTATTTCCCAGCCCTCTTGCTTTGATCTGATGTGCCCATATTCTCAACCCAAACTGTGTCTTTCTTTCCAGCTCCTATGGATGAATGCCTCAACTGAACTGTCTGCCAGGCTTCCCATCGGATCATCTTTGATTCCAGACTTTGCAGAAAATGCGCTAGGCCTGATCTATCCCAGTCTGCTCTGACCTCATTACTTTTCCCCTAAGGGCATAAATGTCCAAGCCACAGGGACCTCTAAGCCACAGGGACATCTCCATAATATGTTGGCTCTTCCCTTTTTGCTGAATCTGTCTTTCTGTGACAGTTTCTGGGTTAACACATCTTAGAACACACCAGAATCTAGAGGATCTGCTAATCCTTTATGTCCTATGGGAATAAATAAACTAGTATATATACAGTACTTAGAAGTGTGCCTGACTATAATAAGCATCTAATATACATTAGCTATTATTTTATCAAAGTCTGAACCAGCGATCGTATCTTCTTCAATGCTACATGGTGTTGAGAGCTTCTGGATCCAAATGTCTGCTTCTAAAAACAGAATTCGTCCTCAGGTTTCGAAAATGTTTGTCTTATCTAGTATTTCTTTTGAATATTTCTCAATTCCTGTTTTTGAGTACAGAAGAGGCTTTGGAAATGTGCTTTTTAGTAGAATGAGAAGGCAAGAATACCTGTAGTATTTATTTTTCTTATGTTATTTTTAAGCCACTGAAACTCAGTTTTGCCAATAAATCAGATCCTGGAACCTTCACAAGCTTTGCCCAAAATAGATTCTTTTTTTTTTTTTAATCTTCTTAGCAGAATGTCTTCTATAATTTTGCATGCAGTAAGAAATATCTTTCCCCAAATACTAGCGCAGAAGGAACTGCTAAGAGTGAGAGGCGGTGTATTTATTCAGCACAACTGCAGTCCCCATGGCAAGATCATCTACTTTCATGTGATGCTAAATTGTCTATAATTATGATGTTCTGGGTGTCCATTGCTCTCTTCTTGAGCTTCAAGTCTCTCCATTACTGGTTTCTTGTCTTTTGTGCTCTTCAACCAGCTGGCCGTGGGGACAAGGCTGCAGGAAGGAGTGTGATTGAACTCAGGAAGTAAAGGTGCTGGTTCTCCAGCAGCAGCCAGACTGGGAACAGGCTTGTCTCAAAGATCCCTTGAGACAGACACATATCACGCTCTTCACAGTGTTACCTGTCAGGTGTGTGATCCAGAAGTAGCAATGTGGGATGGATAATAATGAGCCTGTAGGAACCAGACCAATAGCTTGGTAGCCATTAGGAAATCTCAGACAGCAGGCATAGCTCCAGGTATGAGATAATCTGTGATCTTTAGACTCAGGTTTCTTTTAGAATAGCTGGAGCCAGATTTGGGCCCATACTTGCCTCCAGATGAAGAGCCTCCCAGAGACACTTTGTTCAACACAAAGCTCAGAAGTTTCCTTATATCTCGTACTTGATTTATTGTTGTCTTATCACACAATATCATAAATATTTATCCATCTTCCCCATTAAATTCTGAGCTCCTTAAAGGTTAATATCATATAATTTCATGTTTAAATCCCCAGTGCCCAGCATTCAATCAATTAATCAATCAATTTTACGAAACACACACACACACACACATATATGCAAAATCCACTGTACTTCATAGCTCAATTAGACCAAACAGTTTAGACACTAATGGGACTTTAGGGACTCCTCCAGGGGCATTAAAGTGGTATCTTCCTTTCCTCTATCTCATTCTCTGTGATCATTCACAAATAGTCCAGGAATGTTGGTCCCACTCTTGCCTTAAAAGGGCCTGGATGTGGGGCCTTATAACCACAGTTATGACTAATAAAATTTCTCCCACCCACCTCCCAGGTGACACGAACACCCTTCAAGCCTGGCTGGAAGGATTCACCCAAATGCTTATTGTAACCTATTACATCATCCTCTTCCAACAAAGAGGAAAATTGCTTTCATATCTCTGTGTTCCTCAATGTTCTTTACATCATCTGACCAAAGGCATCTCTTGACATTTTGATGCCAGCAGCATTGGCCATCCTAGCAGCTCCTCTGGTCACACTGACCAACACTCTGGAAGTGTGCCTGATTCCTCAAGTCCCACCTTGTGAAAGTGGCAGCAGGTACATGGACAGTAGAGTAGGGCCAGAGACACAGCTATCGAGGTGGCCAACCTGCATTTATGAGAGAACCAAGACCACTGCAAGCTCTCTCCCTTCTTCATCCCCCCAAATACTCTGTTTTTATTCTTTTTAAATGAATCCAGATTTACTCTTCAATTCCCCAATCTTAG
>NW_007726124.1:657088-659434 GCF_000696425.1 Galeopterus variegatus
TAACCACAGTTATGACTAATAAAATTTCTCCCACCCACCTCCCAGGTGACACGAACACCCTTCAAGCCTGGCTGGAAGGATTCACCCAAATGCTTATTGTAACCTATTACATCATCCTCTTCCAACAAAGAGGAAAATTGCTTTCATATCTCTGTGTTCCTAAGTGTTCTTTACATCATCTGACCAAAGGCATCTCTTGACATTTTGATGCCAGCAGCATTGGCCATCCTAGCAGCTCCTAGGGTCACACTGACCAACACTCTGGAAGTGTGCCCGATTCCTCAAGTCCCACCTTGTGAAAGTGGCAGCAGGTACATGGACAGTAGAGTAGGGCCAGAGACACAGCTATCGAGGTGGCCAACCTGCATTTATGAGAGAACCAAGACCACTGCAAGCTCTCTCCCTTCTTCATCCCCCCAAATACTCTGTTTTTATTCTTTTTAAATGAATCCAGATTTACTCTTCAATTCCCCAATCTTAGTCTCTCACTCTAGATTTGTTTAGATTCAATGCCCTTAAATGCTCTCCATGCAGCTATTTACAACCCACTGGTTTACTGTCTGGGTCTGATGTTCTAGACTCTGATGTCTGGACAAGTATTTGATCAAATGTTTAATACAAGGATAAAGAGGAGACTAAAACTTTCAAAGGTTGAGAACCAGAGCAGCACACACAACCCTTACAGGCTGCCATGTACCTCAGAAATAACTGGATGTTAAAAGGGTAAGTAGGAAAACCTTTCACTCCACATTCCCCGGATTGAATGGAGATGCTGTAAGGAGGCAGGATATAGAGGAGAATGAATTATGAGTTGTGCTGGCGGAAAGCCACATCCCTTGTGGGGGCATGAATTCTTTGGCCACCCCCCAGCAATAGTGACTCTCAACCTCCTGGGATTCTGGCACTCTATTATTATCTACTTGATTATCCAGTCTTGATATGACAACCTCCACTCCTGCACTTGCATGAAAAAAGTTATACAGCATAGATTTATTTCATTTTTTTAAAATGAATGTGAATGAACATGACTTTTATAGCAAGCATTTTATAGCAACCCTTGAAACAACTTGCAACACCTTGGCTAAAAGGAACACCATTTTTTAGTAAACTTGTGCGGCTATGTAGCTAATACAGCACTGTAGTCAGTAAGGAAGCCTACTGCAACAATCCCAGGAAATAGCAGAGAGCAGTTCTGACCCCAGCTGGGAAGACAGTGTGAGAGGAGAAGAGTTCCCAGGACATACTTTCTGCAAATGGACTCAAGGTCACCTCCTCATGTCCTTCCAGTAAACTGCCCTTCACTTGAGCTAGTTTCAGTTTGTTTTCCATACTTGCAAACAAATGATCCTGGATCCTGGTCCAGATCATGCTGAATTGGCACTCAGAAAAAGGATAAACTGAGTCCAGTAAAAACCTTTGTCAAGCCCACCACCTGCCTTCTCTTCCAGCCATCGGAGCACAATATCTCGTGGGGAGTAGAAGCGTGAGAGAGAGGTTGCTTTGGTGTCTGGAATCACTTATGAACTGCCTGGTTTTACTACAACCAAATCTTACAGTCTCCTGCCTAGCAGAGCCATCTAGCCATATCTGAAATGTTTAACTCTAGAGAAAAGGTTACGTTTCACTGGGCTTCTTTGACTGGTATCTTTGGATAGTGAGAAAGAAAAAGAGACATTAAACAACATGGGGTGGAAAAACTAAAACAAAACATGGAGAATTGTGGCAAATATATCCCCACTCAAACAAGCACACTTCATTCTACAGAGCACACAAAAGAAAAAAATCCTAGATTTAGAAAAAGACTCTGTTCTATCAGAGTAAATACTTATTGGGCTTTTCAACAAAAATTTCATTGCCTTACAGACTGGCTGCCTGATTTCTGCTATTAAACAAGCTCCAACTTGGTCTGGCCTGAAGGGGGAAATGTGAAGTTTGAAAATTATTTTTTCCCCAGCTTCTTTCAATACTCACTCCCAACTGCCTTGATTTCCACCCCCAGGTGCCCATAACTGCTTTATTTCCTTGTGTTCACAGCCTGGTCAACACACAGTGGTCAGTGGCTCATTTCTTTGAGGCTCTGCTTCCTGCCATGTGGCAGAGGGTGGTACTATTATACAGGTACCAGTAGTGTAGACAAAAGGCTTTGGATTAGTCAGGCTGCCAGCACACAGCTAAGTAACCCAGTGCCTTCTCTGGGCCTCAATTTCCTCATGTACAAAGGGATATTTCATCACAAGCAGGGGTGCTTAGAGGATCAAATGAGATTACAGAGGCAAAGCTCCTGGCTCAGGGGCAGGCACAGGACAGCATTACACTCCATGAGGATCCTGGCCCTCCCTCATGAGG
>NW_007726124.1:660541-664467 GCF_000696425.1 Galeopterus variegatus
AAGATTTTATTGTAAAACAAAATTGGTGAAAGAAAGAGGAGTGAATGGATGGAAATTATGACTTGATTAAGTTAAAAATAATGATTTTCTTAGTTGATTTTTACTATACTGAGTTGAAGGGAAGTTTAAAGTCGTTGTAAAAGCTTAGTCAACTTGGAGTCCTTTGGGAGAATAAAAATTTCCCTTAACATGTTAGGAAAATTAAATTACTTATTTAGAGCTTATGACAAGTCTCTTAGTGTTTTTTATTAGCAAAAACTTTAAATCTATGATTTATTGAAATTAATTTTGTTTCATTAAAGAACTTGATTATGAGAAATAGCAAACTTACTAAGCTTTACCCATACAGGCTAAACAGCCAAATCAAGATAATGAATTTGAGTGAATTTAGCTGATGATATGGCTGGAAATTTCATTCTTGGAAATATCTTAGAAAATAAAATCTATGACTGTTAATGTGAGGATAGCAATACACATACATGCTTATTGTGTCAACCTTTATTTGGTTGGTTGTAGTTTTTAAATTTGACTAGTTAGTTAATTAGTTATTCCCACATCATTTTCCATAAAGAGTAAAAAGCCTCTTAGAAGGTTTTATAAAATATAACTTGATAATAGAAGTCACATGTAGGCAAAAAAGAAGAGTGGAAAACATCATAACATCTTATCTGTAAATATTCAGTATTTACCAATTGATTTTAAACATAAGCATAACAGCATTATGCCACCTAAAATAATAATAATAATAATNTCAAGTATGTGCACTTTACTTGAGTAGTGTGGGGGACACTATAAGGGAGAGAGAAAGTGATACAGGGAAAAAAAGCAACCAACCTAGGGTGAGCTAGTAAGCCATTTACCAGTGGGTGACTGAATATCCCTCAGGGAAATTCTTGGAAAAGTTATCAACACACACACACCTCAGAATTATCCCCACGAGAGCTGAAGGAGCTTGAGTATTTAATCATCCACTTTATGTAATCATTGGTTAAGGGCTGCTTCTGGGGGCATTAATTGCTTGGCACTTCTAGTCTTCCAAAGTTGGACACAGTGGCCTTCCATGGTTCAGGAAAAAATGCTCTGAGGCACAGAGAGGCAGCTACTGACAGTCGAGAGTCAGGCTGAGTACAGTGTAAGGTGAAAAGGGCATGGGTGAAGCCAACAACATCTGTTCCACACTCCCTCTCTTTTCCCTCCTTGCCATTTGCATGGTGAAGAAACTGGGTTAGTGTGTCCTGTAGAATTTCCAAAGTTCCATATTTTGCTGATGGTATCCACATAGTGTATTTTAATATGCTCACTGTCCCCTGAATTACCTGTGCTCTCATTCCCTAATGGGTAGTTTGATCACTTACAATTGGAAATTTTAGCAAGAAGACGTCATTGGTGATAGCAGCAAGACTTTCATTAGCAGATTCATAATGCCCAGTTGTCTCTCTTTGTGTGATGTTAGAAATTTTTGCCTAAATACACTATTTCAGTATAGTGTGCAAATGTTGTAATTCTCATTCCTTATTCATTGATTAGCAGGAACACTTCCATGATAGAGAAACTTCCCTTAGTCAACTATTGGTTACCCTCTGGTATAGTTAGTACAGGGAAGGTTCGGATAAATGCTAAATCCTTTCCTTTCATTTACCAGTTCTCAAAATAGTGAATTAATTTCCCAGAATCCTCTATGAATGAACAAATATCCTTTGTTTTTTATGAACTCATGGATTTATACATATCTGCTGTATCTCAATTTATTATTCAAATTTTCCCATTTCGGGGCCAGTGAAATTTGGCAGGCTTTCAAACTGGATTCTGAGTCCTTTTTCAGACTTTGGTGATCACTAAAATGCTCTTGCTTCATGGTATAACAGTATGTCCCAGGACTGCTGTGGTTTGAATGTGTCCCCTCCAAAATTCACATGTGGAAGCTTCATCCCCATGGTGGTGGAGTTGGGAGGTAAGGCCTTTTGGGAAGTGATCAAGTCATGAGGGAGGGCTTGTAAAAGTCATGAGTAGTGCCTTGTAAAAGGACCAGAGGGAACTAGCTTAGGCCCTTTCTGCCCTTCTGTCTTGTGCCATGTGAGGACACGATGTTCATCTTCTCCAGAGGACACAGCAACAAGGGGCCGTATTGGAAGTGGAGAATGGGCCCTTACCAGACACAGAACCTGCCATTGCCTTCATCTTGAACTACCAGTTTTCAGAACTGTGAGAAGTAAATTTCTGTTCTCGATAAATTACTCAGTCTCAGGTGTTTTGTTACAGCAGCACAAATGACCAAGACAAGAACCTTCTTGAATTTTTGCCTCCCAGTCTTCAGAATTAGCTGACTCTCCAAGAATCTGGGTTCCTTTTAGTGGGAAGTAGTATTAAAAACCAAAGTCTGATACTATGGGAACTCATTGGTCCTGGGCAGGCATTGTTTCTAGGTCTTTTGGGTGGGCAGAGTTGGGAAGCAAGTTGTTTTGTTTTGTTTTGTTAAGACAAAATACATCATGAGCTCATAGTGATGTTTTCAAATCAAGTTTAGGATTATAGGATTTGTACTTCTTTGCTTTTATATCTTTTTTTCTCATACTGACATCTTGGTTTTTAATAATATAAACATAATTACTTATTTGCCATATTCTTTCATATATATCATAGTTTCAGAATGGCAATGCTGATATTATTATAAACAGCATAACAATTGAGTAGCTTAAGAGAGAACAGAACTGAGGTTACCAGAGGTAGGAAAGTGGGAGGGTGGGGTAAAGGAGGAACTGGTAAAGGGCCAAGAAAAATGATTACATTGTATAATGTTGAATACACTAATTATCCTGATGTGAGCATCACTTATTCCACACAAGTACTGATATTCAACGCTGTACCACACAGATATGTACAATCAACTATGTTCCAATAAAAAAAGAAGAAAAAGACAAAAAGAAAGAAAGCAGCTTAAGGTACATTTGCATTCTTCTTATTCTTAGGGTATATCCTATTAGGTTTATGCATTAAATTACTGTTTTCTAAACTCACTTGAAATAATTCCTCACTGTGTAGTTAAGCCACTAGTTCAATACGTAGTCTTTATTTTCCTTTCAGTTTTTAAGAATTATTTTTTAAATTTAATTTGATTTTATAATTATGTAAAATTTTTACATGGTTCCAAATTCAAATTTACAAAACAAGGTATAATCAGAAAGTGTTGCTTTTACCTGTATTTTCTCCACTCTGTTCCCAATATAGATAAACAATTGTTTTTTTCAGTTTTTTTCATTATGCACTTCTTTTGTTGTTGTGATTTTTAATGTATACAAATGTACATTTATATCTCTGCCACTTTTCTTGGATAAATGGTAGCATACTCTGTACTTTCCTCTGTCTTGCTTTTTTCATATAACATTACATCCTGCAGAGTACGTGAGGTAGCGATATGCAGGGAAACACCTTATTTACAGTAGCATGAGTCTCCATTGATGGGTGTCCCCTATCGACAAACATTTGGGTTATTTCCAGCATTTTGTTGGTAGAAATGGTGTTGCAATGAATATCCTCCTATAGATTTTTTTTTTTAAAAAAACAACTTTGAAGTTTCAAAAACATAAATATTCTAAGACTTTATTTCAGAAATTGTTAGGTAACTCGTGGATTTAAGAATTTTGCTTGTTTAAATTTTTCTTAACATGTGTTTGTTTGGATCATATGAAAGTGGCTTCTGCGTGTTCTCATTTTTATTATACGGTAAAATTTCCTTTGTGTCCCAGTGTATGATCAGCTGCTGCAAATGGTCCATGGATGCATGAAAAAGATATATTCTCTGCTTTAAAGACACAAAGTTCAGTACCTGCCTACTGATTCAATCTTATTTTATTTTTTAGTCTCTACCAAATCTCGATAAAAATAGGTCAACATCTTTTTTTTTTTTTTTTTTTTTTTTTTTTTTTTTT
>NW_007726124.1:664766-675720 GCF_000696425.1 Galeopterus variegatus
GAGCGGGAACCGGTCTGTATGTGGGATCCGAACCCTTGGGTGGGAGCGCTGCCGCGCTTCCTAAGCAGCGCACTATCCAGTGCGCCACCAGGCCGGCCCTAGGTCAACATCTTTTACAGCAATATATATCTGTCAGTTCTCCTTGATTTTCCAGAAATTTTTTTCTTTATTTTAAGGTTCGTGAATTTAACATCCTCATTGTGGATTATATCTTTTATCAATATAAAATAATTCTTTTTTTCTGCCAAATTGCTACATTTGTCTTCTTTCTTTCCCTCTTTCTTTATTCTTCCTTTTTTCCCCTGCATTATATTGATAAACTCTTTATTCTTAGCCCTCACAGCAGAACAGCTGCCCAGTTTTCTGGCTGGTGATGCTTTCAGTTCCTGAAGCAGTAAATAGGCGGGAGACTTTCCAAACTTCCAGCAAGATTTTTCATGTCAGGGGTAGAGCTTTTGAAAGTTCCTGACAGGGATTTTCAGTTAAGCTCCAAAGATTTTCACTTAATGATGTTTCCTTCCAGATTCTGGCTGTCATTCAAGCTTCGTTTTCAGTGTCACAGTTATGTGGATTCATCATTTTTCAGTGTTTTCATGAGTCTGGATGTATAAAATTGAAGAGTTTGCATTGGAGAACATTCCATTTTAAATCGGAAGCCAACTTGTCGTGTTTTTGACATTCTGTTATTTGGTAATATGATTTTAAAATGAACTTTGCACCATGAAAGTATTTTAAAGAGAACTTACTAGCTGAATGTGATACAGAAAAAATGCTATATATCAGAGATGATAATATTTACTGACAGATTTCTATTCCATGAATGCGAATATTTCAGACCGAAAGAAAACACATGACTTTGTCCTTTCACTTTTGGGCACATTAAGAAGCAATATTTTTAGATTAAGAACTTTGGATGAATGGGAAATTTCAGCAATGATAACTCAATCCCATTACTCTGATATTTGCAAAGAAATTTGGGGGAAAAAATTAGTTATTGAGCAAACCTAATTCTTCAAATAATACAAGTGGATAAATATACCACTGACTTTAAAATGGATGTATGACAATTCAACCTTTCTATTAACCAATAAATGTAGTTTATTAAATTTCTATTTCTTCTCATACATTTTTATTCTTTTCTAAAAAGTCTATTTATTAGTGTGCCTTAATTTGTAATCTCTGGAGGACTTCTATATTTTAAAAATAGAAAGAGATTCCTCAGACAAAACATCTCAATTTGTAGCTCAAAAATTATTATCATCATTCCTTAATACCATAAATTAAAGCTCATCCATCTTGGAAATGGGAAAACTGAGACTCCAAATGACTGGAATATTTTTTTTTTACTTTTTGTTTTGAAATAATTTCAAATTTATAGAAAAGTTGCAAAAAAATAGTAGAAGTCTGTACACCCTTCACTCAGATTCATCAAATATTAACGTTATGGGCCGGCCCGGTGGCGCACTCGGTAGAGTGCGGTGCTTGGGAGCATGGCGGCGCTCCCACCGAGGGTTCAGATCCCATATACAGACCAGTCCGCTCACTGGTTGAACACAGTGCGGGTGCAACACCAAGGGTTGCGATCCCGTTACCGGTCACGAAAAAAGACAAAAAGGAAAAATATATATATATATATATTAACGTTATGCCACATGCATTTTCTCAAATTCTCTCTTCATCTCACTCTCTCCATGTATACACACCACACACACACACACACACAGAGGCTTTTTTTCTGAACCATATGAGAGTAAGTTGTAGACATTATACCCCTTTACCCCTCAATGCTTCAGCATATATTTCCTAAGAACAGTACATTCTCATAAATAATCACATTACAATTATCAAAATTTAATACTGACAAAATATCATTATCTATCATATAGTTTGCATTCACATTTTGCTGATTTTCCCAATAATGTCCTTTATAGCAATCCAGGAACCAAACACAAGATCATGAAAGCATTCAGTTGTCATGCCTCCTTAATCTACTTTAATCTGAACAGTTCTTCAGTCTTTATTTGTCTTGACAGCAACAGTTTTGAAGAGTGCACAGCAGTTGTTAAAACAGGAACTAGTTTTCACTGTCCTCAACCCCTTCAGAAGTTTGCTCTGCATTAGAAGATAAAGAAAGCTTGGTTGCGCTAGTCTAACCTTCCAGAATCAATTCCGTAAGGGTGATTAAGCCTAAGCCACTTTTTTTAATCTTTATGTGTAGCCTCTGAATCCACATTCACATGTTAAGATTTAAGGCAAACTTAAAAACAATATTGTACAATGACCTAGCAGAAAAAGAAATCAAGAAAGCAAGCCTGTTTACAATAGTCACAAAAAAAATAAAATACCTAGAAATTAATTTAACAGAGGAAGTTTAAGATCTCCTTGAGGACTACAAATCACTGCCAAGAGAAATTAAAGAGGACCCAGAAAGTTGGAAGGATATTCCATGCTCTTGGATTGGAAAAATTAACATTGTGAAAATGTCCATACTACCCAAAGCAATCTACAGATTTAATGCAATCCCCATCAAAATACCAATGACATCCTCCACAGAAATAGAAAAAACAATCCAAACATTCATATCGAACAACAAAAGACCCCAAATAGCCAAAGCAATCCTGTGCAGAAAAAAATAAAGCTGGAGGCATTACACTACCTGCCTTCAAATTATAACAAAAAGCTATAGTAATCAAGACAGCATGGTACTGGCATAAAAACAGACACATGGACCAAGAGAACAAAATGGAGAACCAAGAAATCAGTCCATGTATTTACACCCAACTGATCTTCGACAAAGGCACCAATTTGTAGCTCAGAATATATTATCATTGGGGAAAAAACAGCCTGTTCAATAAATGGTGCTGGGAAAACTGGACATCCACACATAGAAGAATGAAACTAGACCCATAACTCTCACCATATACCAAAATCAACTCAAAATGAATTAAAGAGTTAAATATAAGACCTGAAACTATAAAACTCTTAGAAGAAAACTTAAGGGAACCACTTCGGGAAGTAGGACTGGGCAAAGACTTTATGAATAAGACCTGAAAAGCACAGACAACAAAGGAAAAAATAAACAAATGGAATTATATCAAACTAAAAAGCTTCTTCAAAGCAAAGGAAACAATCAACAGAGCAAAAAGACAACCTACAGAACGGGAGAAAATATTTGCAAACTGTGCATCTGACAAGGGATTAATATCCAGAATACACAAGGAACTCGAACAACTCATTGAAAAAACAAGTAACCGGATTAAAAACAGGGCAAAGGAGCTGAACAAACATTTCTTAAAGGAAGATATACAGGTGGCCAACAGATACACAAAATAATGCTCAACATCACTACGCATCGGGAACATGCAAATCAAAACCACACTGAGATATCATCTCATTCCAGTTAGACTATTATCAAAAAAGACAGACAATAACAAATGCTGGTAAGGATGCAGAGAAAGGGGAACCCTCCTACACCATTGCTGGGATTGTAAATTAGTACAGAAATCATGGAAAACAGTATGGAGTTTCTCAAACAAGTACAGATAGAACTACCATATGATCCAACAAACTCACTGCTGGGGATATACCCAAAGGAATGGAAATCATCATGTTGAAGAGATAACCGCACTCCTGTGTATATCGCAGATCTATTTGCAATAGCCAAGAACTGGAACCAATCTAAATGTCTATCAACAGATGACTGGATAAGGAAAATGTAGTATATACACATAATGGAATACTTATTCAGCCATAAAAAAGAATGAAATTCTGCTACTTGCAGCAACATGGATGAGCTTGTAGAAAATTATGTTGAGTGAAATAAGCCAGTCAAAGAAAGAGGCTCACATGTCCTCAATCATAAGTGGGAGCTAAAAAATAAACAAATAAAGAAGAATGAAAGAAATATACAAGGATCACAATAATACATTGAACTTTCAAAAGGAGAACAGAGCTGTGGTTACCAGAGGTGGGAAAGGGGGAGTAGAAGGGGGTTTCAAGAAATTGGTTAATGGATACAAAGAATGATTACACTTTGTAATAATGAATAAACTAATTATCCTAATTTGAGTATCACATATTATACACAGGTATTGATATTCAACTCTGTACCCCACATATATGTATAATCAATCATGTTTCAATTTAAAAAATTAAAAATAAATAAATAAATAAAATTGTTTAAAAAAAAAAAGTAGTTGTGGCAGTGGTAGGTAATACTATGTAGTGCTTACTCTGTTATGTGTATTTAGTCATTTAATCCTCACAACAATACTAGAAGATCAATATAATTATCATCATCCCCATTTTATAGCAGAGGAAACTGAGGCACAGGGAATTTAAATAATTTGGCCAAAATTACACTGCTAGAATATGGCAAAACCTGAACTTCAACCCCAGCAGTCTGGCACTAGAAGCTTCTATCAGTTCCTTTTCCCCAAAGTAAATCTTATCAGCTCTTTTACAAGCATTTGGCCTGGTAGGTGGATACTTGGTCTTTATGATAAATCAGCATGTGGTTGTGATATTGTGAAATAGGCATTTGGTCTTAGTTCCTGTTTCCTGACATACAGCTCCTGAAACCCTTTGGAATCACCAGAGAGATGAGTTATCTTTTGTATGCTAATAGATGACTGGTGGCTGGGGCCCTTAGATAACTTCATGATGGGGGCTGGTAACTGGAAAGCCAAGGCATGATTAGAGGGCTGGGACTTTCAGCTCCACTGCCCAACCTCCATCTCCTGGAAGGGAGAGGGGCTGAAGGTTGAGTTAATCACCAATGGCCAGTGATTTAATCAATCATGCCTATGTAATGAAGCCTCCACAAAAACCCAGAACGACTGGATTTGACGAGCTTCCAGATAGCTGAACATGTGGAGGTTCTTGGAGCATGGGGCTTGCTCAAAGAGGGCATGGAAGCTCCACACCCCTTCCCACATGCCTTTCCCTATGCATCTCTTCCATCTGGCTGTTCATCTGCAGCCTTTGTAATATCCTTTATAATAAACTGGTAAATGTAAGTAAATGTCTCTGAATTCTGTGAGCCATCCTAGCAAATTAATCAAACTTAAGTAGTGGGTAGAGGAACCCTGACTTGTAGCAGGTCAGTTGGAAGTATAGGTGAATACCTACTATTTATGACTGGCTGCTGAAATGGGCACAGTCTTGTAGGACTGAGCCCTAAACCTGTGGAATCTGACGCTATCTCATGTGGACAGTGTCAGAATTGAATAGAATTATAGGACACCCAGCTGGTGTCTGCTGGAGAATTGATTGGTTGCTGACAGAGAGAAATCCCCACACATTGTGGTGACTAGAGGTGAAGTATTCTGTGTTAACTGTGTAAAAAACACTTTTGTTTGTTTTTTCCTATCTTATTTAGTGGTATAGATAACAAAACCCATATGAAGAACATCCTGATCTAACTTTGCAAGCCCCGCACTGTGTATCTGAGCTAGGCAGGTAAGAGAAGAAGTCCCAGAGGAGCAACGAGTTAGCAAAAGAAAAGAGTTCCCTGAAAGCAGGAAATGGCAGTATCTGGACAAATTGTCACAGGATCAGATTAAGCAAGTTAAACATTTACTCAGCTGGCAGAAGTAAATGTTACATTTACAATTGTTATCCACTTTAACCAGTATTGAGTTAGCACCCATTCTGTATGGAAGACCATGTTATGCATTTTGGAAGCAAGTTAAACATTTACTCAGCTGGCAGAAGTAAATGTTACATTTACAATTGTTATCCACGTTAACCAGTATTGAGTTAGCACCCATTCTGTATGGAAGACCATGTTATGCATTTTGGAAAAAAAAAAAAACAAATAGAAGAAAGGGTCTAAGGGAGCAATAAACAATCAGGAAGAAACANCTGTGGAATCTGACGCTATCTCATGTGGACAGTGTCAGAATTGAATAGAATTATAGGACACCCAGCTGGTGTCTGCTGGAGAATTGATTGGTTGCTGACAGAGAGAAATCCCCACACATTGTGGTGACTAGAGGTGAAGTATTCTGTGTTAACTGTGTAAAAAACACTTTTGTTTGTTTTTTCCTATCTTATTTAGTGGTATAGATAACAAAACCCATATGAAGAACATCCTGATCTAACTTTGCAAGCCCCGCACTGTATATCTGAGCTAGGCAGGTAAGAGAAGAAGTCCCAGAGGAGCAACGAGTTAGCAAAAGAAAAGAGTTCCCTGAAAGCAGGAAATGGCAGTATCTGGACAAATTGTCACAGGATCAGATTAAGCAAGTTAAACATTTACTCAGCTGGCAGAAGTAAATGTTACATTTACAATTGTTATCCACGTTAACCAGTATTGAGTTAGCACCCATTCTGTATGGAAGACCATGTTATGCATTTTGGAAAAAAAAAAAAACAAATAGAAGAAAGGGTCTAAGGGAGCAATAAACAATCAGGAAGAAACAAAAGCTTAAGAATATTTACAAGGAAGTATACAGTGCTGATAAATTAGTATTATCCCCCAAAACAAAAACAAACAAACGAAAAACACTGTTCACACAAACCCTGAGGGAGCCATTAGAGTAGGGAAAGTTTAAGAAAGTAGGTTTTACTTTGACAGTGTAAGTTTTAAAATGGGTTTAGAAATCCAATCGGCTATATGGAGTTAGAGATGTCATGAATGCGGTAAAGATGCAGAGTTGGGAGGGACCACAAATATGTGGACCTACGGAGGGAAGAGAGTCATGGGCTCACCTTGGGAGGCTGCAGGATGCTGACAGCGACTGTGATGATGGAAACTCTGCATCAACCCATTCACCAGATGGGTTAAAATAATGCAGGACCGCTCACGGTCACAGGTGTCAGGATGGGGAGGCTGTTTCAAAGGAGGAAAGGCTTTTGGCTTGGGGGGTTTGTTATATTTTGCTTTTTGACAATGTTAAATCAACTAAGTAAGTATGAAAGAGGAGAATGAAAACGGCCCACTGGATCAAGGTCAGAAGAGAGGCACAGGGGGTTTTAGAGAAAGTGATGTTGTTCTGGTAAATTGTCCAGCTGAAGTCATGTGGCAGTGAGTTCAGATGGAAGTGGATGATAAGGAGATGGAGGTGGAAATGTAGATTTCCTCACTGTATACATTTTTTTGTGTATAGTTCTGAGCATGAAATGATCACTGGGCACTGGTGAGGTCGAGGGAGAGACATTTTTTAAGCAAGGGCCAATGCTGCAGACTGGCCAAAAATTCCCTGTCTGAGACCATGTCTAATCAGAGCTACAGATATAAAATCAGCTCTCAAGGACTGCTTTCTTGACTTCTGTCATTAGGAAAATGTTTAGAAGTAACAGGAAATATGAGAAACACAAACATCTGTGTAGAAAATAGAGAGATTCATAGAAATAAAACTGTGAACTGTTGTGTAAAAGACCACAGTGTACATAAAGTTACAAGAGAGGAATCAGGGGAAATTGATCAGGTTAAATACCAAAGTAAGTAAGTTAAAATTTCACATATGAAGACTCAAGGCAAACTTAGAAATTGTAGCAATCATAGCAGGTGTAATGAACACTTAGGTGGTGCTTACTCTGTGTATGAGCATGTTGGTGTAGAAGCAAAGGCCCCACTGAGAGGGTTCCAAACCATGAGGAGAGACAGTAATTTTTTCATCACATCTCAGATTTTTGATAAAGAATAGAAATGGATTTATTCACTAATTTGACAAAACACTAAACACTGAGGTTACAGAGATGAATTCAATATGGTTCCTTCTCTCAAGGACCTCCCAATCCAGTGGAACAGGCAGACAGCTACAGTCCAGTGAGACAGTGGCTACCAAGGACAAGGGTAACAAACATAAGGGAAACAAAAACTTGCTTTACTGGGATGTGGAGTTGCACTCAGTCAACTCCCTGGAGCCCCTGGCCCTCTAGCCCTTTTATCCTGAGGGGATCCTGGCGCCTTCATTATGCTTTTTAGCATTCCTAACTTTGTGCAGCTGTAGGATGGCTCTGACCCCACACATGTAGGACAGAGATTTAATCACAGTACTGAGGATGGGATGCAATTTAAAATGTATGAATTGTTTCTTTCTAGAATTTTCCATTTAATATTTAACTGAAACCATGGATAAGAGAGGACTCCTATATTTTTTTTTTAATTCTGTCTCTAAAGCAACTTAAAATATTTCTACTGTTTTCAACTTTCAGTGAGTTTCTTAAACACCTAATAAATGGGATTAAGAAACACACACACACATACAAACTCCTTTGCTCATTAATCACAAAATCGCAGTGTCCTTGTGCCTGAGCATCAATCCCCAACTCCTCCACATCAAACCTGTCCAAGTCCTCAAGGCAGCCAGGCAGACTTGGTTTCCCCCAGGAACATACGACCTGTGCGTTTTGCTATTTTATTACGTAGAACGGAGAAGCACCTGAAATGTGAGCTATACAGAATGAAAGGTTATCACCTGTCCAAGTCCTCAAGGCAGCCAGGCAGACTTGGTTTCCCCCAGGAACATACGACCTGTGCATTTTGCTATTTTATTACGTAGAACGGAGAAGCACCTGAAATGTGAGCTATACGGAATGAAAGGTTATCATGTGACAGTGCCTCCAAACTTCAGCAAAAGAAAGGAAGTGAAAGTTAAGCTCTCCACATACGCTTTTCACTAGTGAATGATCGAATCACAGTGACTCAGCACTGTCATACTTTTTAATTAATTGTACCTGATACTAATTCCGTTGTGACCCAGAGTTTGCTCCAAACATGTTGCCTTGTCACACCTCACCATCATTGCTAGGAAAACATATTCAATGCAGGAGAACGTATTCGTCACTCTAAATGCAAAGATAGAGATTGCACAGCAGAAGCAGGCAGTGTCTGGTAAAGAACAAAGTTCCCTTTCAAAAGGTATTTGTCATTTGTTCACACTCTCACGTTTAAGCTCCTGCTGACTCATTGTGCACTGCTCAAAGCTACACTGAGCTCATGTTTAGAAATTCATTTGATATGGAAACAAAGTCCAACATCAAATTCTTAAAAGCATGTGACTTGGTCTAGTCATATCTGGGTATGTACTTAGTCATGAGATTAAGTACATACACCCACCCACACCCTCAGCAGTGCCAAAAATTCATGACTGTAGAAAAAAGGAAATAACTGGACACTGAAGTGAGGTCAGGGAAGGGTTATTTTTTAATAAGATACAAGAAAGAACTAAAAATTGGGCACAAATTCCCTCTGTGTTGATATTCATATCTATCCATACACATTCTCACATGAAAACTCTTCTAAAAAACTTAAAACCAAATGAGAAGAAACAGTTGAAACTTGAATGAACACTATATCCAAAAAAGAGCCCACTATGGTGACCAGCTACCATACTTAGGGAAATGACAACATGAATACTTTTTAAGATTTTATTTATTTGACTCATGCCCTCACATAACTTTAAGTAAAGAAAAACTTTCATGTGAAACTCAAGACAAACATGTATTCACAAGTGCCGAGAAATAACTCCTGTGATTTAAAAGAGAAAATTAGGCAAAAGAAAGTGTTAACACTACACCTAAAATAATACTTAGTCAGCTTGCACTGCTATAACAAAATACCACAAACTGGCTGGCTTATAAACAATAGCACTTTTTTCCAGTTTCCAATAACATGTTCCTCATTTCCATCCGAGACCTCAATCAGAATGAACTTTACTATTCATATCTCTACCATTTAGGTATTCTCTAAGAAGACTGGGGCTCTCTCTAGAGCTCTCCTCTTTTCCTTCTGGGCCCTCACCAAAATTGCTCTTCACAGGCCATGGCACGTAGGCTTTTTCTAGCATGCACCTCCAAACTCCTCTGGCCTCTATCCATTACCCAGTTCTAAAGCTGTTTTCACATTTTTAGGTATTTGTTTCAACAGCACCCCTATTTCTTGGTACTAATTTTCTGTCAGTCTATTTGAGCTTCTGTAACAAAATATCATAAACTGGGTAGCTTATAAACAATAGAAATTTATTTCTCACAGGTGTGGAGGCTGGAAGTCCGAAGTCAAGGCACTGCTAGATTCTGTGACTGATGAGGCCTCACTTTCTGGTTCATAAACAGCACCTTCTCACTGTGTCCTCACATGGTGGAAGGGGCAAGGGAGCTCTCTCAGGCCTCTTATGTAAGGGCACTAATCCCATTCATGAGGGAGGGCTTCCCAAAGGTCCGACCTCCTAATATCATTACCTCAAGGGTTAGGATTTCAACCTATGAATTGGATGTGGGAACATAAACATGCAGTCCATAGCAGACACTAACATTTCAATAACACTTTATAGTACACAAAGTGCTTTCCTCCCCAGTATCATTGCTTTCCATTTCTACACTAGGAAGTTTTATTATTCTAGTTTCACAGACGATGAAATCAAGGCTCAGAGGGGTTCTAACTTGCTCAAGGCCCCATAGTTACTCTGACTCACCAGCCCATCTTGTCTGCCACAGAGAAACTCAAGTGTCTACAAGAGCCAGGCTGATAATAAAAATTAGTTTACTGATCAAGTTGTAATCTTTGGAAAGAAACACATTTAGTCTGAATATTAAGGGCATGGAATATTCTTTATTTCCATGAATCATTATTCTCTCTTTTATTTCTCATGAAACATATGTTGTCTTCATCTACCTTTGGTTTCTCACTATTGATAAAGACAGAGTTGCAAGAAATAGTTCACTTTCTTCTTAAGTCTACTATAAGAAAAACACCACTACAAACATGATAAATGAAGGCCTTGGCACTGGGAGTCAAAAGGTAGTAGAGAGACTTGCAAACTGGAAAGAGCATCCCAGTCTAATGGCAGCAGCTCCTCTCCTTCAGCAAAGGGTTGTCATGTGTCAGTACGGGCCCAGTGTCCAAGGTCTTCTAATTTTTCAAGAGCTGTTAAAAGTCCATATTTCAAGTGAAACAGTCTGAGCTTGACATATTGACAACAAATTCAATTTTTTTTTTTTTTTTTTT
>NW_007726124.1:676720-678339 GCF_000696425.1 Galeopterus variegatus
TGAACTCTGCCTTCTGATAATTGAGTGCAAATCTCATGCTCCCCAACTTCCCAGCTTGGTGAACTCTGGCAAGTCTCTTAATCTCTTTAAGCCATAGAATCTACATTTATAATATGAGGATGTTAATGTTATTTATCTCAAAGTTATGGTGGGAATAAATTAATTAATCCATATAAAGTGATTCTCATGGAGCTTGGTCCATGGTGAGCATTCAACTTAGGTTAGCATTCTTATTTTTGTTACTATCAACTACTACTGCCACGTTTTTTCCTTCTGTAGAGATAGATAGAAAGCAGCTCAAGTCCTGTCTAATATCACCTTAGAAAATGTTGGAGTTGGAGAAGAAATTCCTAGGCAGAGGGATGAGTGTGTACAAAGACAGAGAGGTGAGGCCAGGTATAATATAACTAGGGAATAAAGAATGCTTAGTTTGCAAGGTATGTTGGGAACAGTGACAGATGGATTTGGAAATATAGGAATTTTTTTTTTTTTTCGTGTCCGGCAACGAATCGCAACCCTCCGTGTCATGCCCGCACCTCGCTCAGCCAGTGAGCGGGAACCGGTCTGTATGTTGGATCCGAACCCTCAGCGGGAGCGCCACCGCGCTTCCCAAGCGGCGCACTATAGCAGTGCGCCACCGGGCCGGCCCCCAAATTCAATTTTTTATGAAAAGATTTAGTGGGCTAACACTGGGTTAGACAGTCAAAACATATTTGAAGGCTGAATTCAGCTTATGGACTTCTGTCTTACAAACTCTGGTCTAAGGAGTCATGGACAAAGCTTAAGTATTATCTTTTAAAATTCACTGAGTCTTAGAGTGAGAGGCAATATTCACTGCCTCATAGCACTTAGCTTTGTACTAGTGGCCAGAGTGCTTTCTAAGCTTGTGTTAAGCAAAGTACTTAACCTTTCTATGTCTTCATTTTCTTATCTGTAAAATGAGGATAATAATCGTACCTATCATACAGGCATTTTTTTTTTGTAATGTGTTTTTTTATTGAGACACAGTTTACATATCATAAAATTCAGTGTTTTCTAGTACATTCACAAGGTTGTGCAACTATCACCACTAATTCCAGAATATTTACATCACCTGCAAAAGAAACCTCACACCCTTTACCAATAGCTCCCCATTTGTCCACTCCATAGCCCCTGGCAATTATTACCCTACTTTCTGTCTCTATGTATTTGCCTATTCTTCATATAAATGAAATTATACAATATGTGACCATGTGTGCCTGGCTTCTTTCACTTTGTATTATGTTTTCACGGTTTCTCCATGCTGCAGCATGTATCAGTACTTCATTCCTTTTTAGGACTGAATTAAAATTTCACTGTATGGATATGCCACACTTCACTTATCCATTCATTAGCTGATGGAAATTTGGGTTGTTTTCACTTTTTGGCTATTACAAATAAAGCTACTATGGACATTCATGTACAAATTTTTGTTAGGACCTATTTCTCAATTCTTGTGGGTATATATATATATATACACCTAGGAGTGGAATTACTGGATGCTATAGTTCAGATATGATTGGCCCTTCAAAACTCACAGTGAAGGGCCGGCCCGGTGGCGCACTGGATAGTGCGCCGCTTGGGAAGCGCGGCAGCGCTCC
>NW_007726124.1:678469-680873 GCF_000696425.1 Galeopterus variegatus
GACCTATTTCTCAATTCTTGTGGGTATATATATATATATACACCTAGGAGTGGAATTACTGAATGCTATAGTTCAGATATGATTGGCCCTTCAAAACTCACAGTGAAATTAGATTCCCAGTGTGGCATGTTGGGAGGTGGGCCTAGTGGGAAGTGTTTGGATTATAAGGGTGGATCTCTCATGAATAGATTAATGCCCTCCCTGGGGCAGAAGGTGAGTAGTTTCTCACTCTATTAGTTCCCAAGAGAGATGGCTATAACACTGAGCCTGGCACCTCCCCTCCCTCTCTCTTGCATCCTCTCTCACCATATGATCTCCTTGCACACGCCACTGCCCTTCCATTTCTGCCATGAGTGGAAGCAGCCAGAGGTGGCACCAGATGCAGCTGCCCCAAAATTGTGAGCCAAATAAACCTCTTTCTTTATACATTACCTGGTCCCAGGTTTTCTGTTATAGCAATACAAAAACTAAGATACTGGGTTACATATGATTTTGTGAGTATGAAATGAGATCATGCGTATATTTATCAAAGTGCCTGCCATATAAGTATTCAATTAAGTATAAGCTATTATTATTAATAACTATTATAATATTCAATAAGCACTTATTAGATTGACCTTAAATAAAATGAATTGAAATGGATTGGATTATACCAACACCCAGGGGGGAAAAAAACCTGTACTGATATGGGAAGCCCCCCTTTCACTCCAAACATGAGTAACTGATAAGCAAAATATTAACAATGATTTAAATATGTATACCCAAGCTCCAAAACAAGAAAGCAGAATCTCCAGATGCCAGAAAAGTAAAAGGTCTCCACAGCAAGTGAATGAGAGTTGAAAGTGCAGAGGGAACTGGCTGGGGTAGACCTCTTAGGACCTGGGGGACTTTAACCCAACGGTGATGAGACTGGAGGCTACTGCTAGCAAGAAGCCAGAAAGGTTTGTCTTATCAGAAACTCTCTCTGCCCACCAGCCTCTGACTATGCCATGGAAGCAACAGCTTTCTCCAGGCCATGAGTAGAAAGAGCCTCAAGAATTTGGAGTTCCTGACCTCAATCACTGCACAGGTAGGGCCCCAAGTTCTTCCAATCTCCCCCTCTCTCCCCACTATGAAAGCCTCAAACCAAGAGAAAAAGGTAAAAATTTGTACAGTGAATACCATGAAACCCCAACTGAGGCAACAAGAAACCAACCCATATTCTTCTACAACCCCGAGATCAGTAAGACACACAAAGTTTACAATTACCTCTAAAGATATGTTCACAGGAAACAAAAGGCCAAGGAGAGAGTCAACAGACACAGATACAGGGAATCACACTCAGAGGAATATACCCATAGAACAATCTAGAAGGAACTTTAAAATAAATGATTCAAATTTCAAAGAGATGAAGGAAGGAAGAGAATCTATAGCAAGAAGAAAACATTTTGAGGAAAGAACAAACAGATCTGTAAGGGAGTCAAATGGAATGGATTGAAATCTAACATACTGACTTGACCTGAATTATACTAAACTGATGAATTATTAACTAAGCTTCTTTGTAGATATTGCCTAAGAATAGAAAAATTAAGAAAATAAATATGAATTTTCCAATGGAAAAAATTTAATTATTCTAAAGTTATTTAGAAAAATTATTTTTAAAAAATAATTCTAAACATTTTGTTTCAACTTCTGCAGTTATTTGTTTGATAGCAATTTATATTAGAAAAAAGGTGTATCATTTTTCTGAGCATACACACGTGTTTAAGTCAAGTGGCACAAAATCTACAGATGAGAGAAGCAGCACTGTGTAGTAATCCTTCTTTGTAAATTAAAGGTAACCTAGAAATTCAACACAAATTAAAGGCATTTTTACTTGGTAAGGTAAGTAATAATGGATATGGACACATTACAAAGCCATCATTATCATACCTAGGAGTGAACGTAGGTAGAGTTAACTTACAGTATATAAAAATAAATGAGAAAAAAAGATAGTGAGGTACTATAGCGTTTAGAAATGTGTTTAGCTACAAATAACAGAAACTCAAGAACAGTAGCTTAAATTATAAGCTTTACCCATGCAACAAGAAGTCTGGGGTAGTCCAAGGTCGCCATGGAGGTTTAACAGGCTGTTTCTGTTTTTGACCCCACCATCCTTAGAATGAGGCTTTTGTCTTCATGCTTGTCATCTCTTCATTGCAAGATAGCTGCTGCTTCTCCAGGTATTACATCTGTATTGCAGAAAGGGAAAAGAAGAAAAGGGCAGGTGGGAAGAGGATAGACCTGTGTTAGGAAAACAGAATTGTTTGCAGAAACCCTCTGTTTCTATCTTGTGGAACACTATAGTGTCACATGGCCCCACTAGCCGTAAGACAATCTGGTAAAGCAAATATTTTTAGTTTGGCACACTGGATCAAATTAGGCT
>NW_007726124.1:682107-685812 GCF_000696425.1 Galeopterus variegatus
GAAAACTATGAAAACAGAAAAAAGTTGGTAGCCAATTTTATGACAAAAATTTGATGTGACTCAAAGAGAGGTTATTTAAAGTCTTTATTTATATAATTTACTGTGAATGCTTGTTTTGTATGTTGCAGAAATATTAATGTTTGATTAAAAGGTGCTGCCCTAGACCCTACTTGGAATATTACATAATAAACAGTATCTTCTAAATATGAAAAGTTCTGAATTCCCAAATAGCTCAAAGCCCAGTGGTTTGAATAGGGGATTGTGGAACCACACTGACAAACACAACCTCCATGTAAATACACAGTTTGGTAGAAAGCTTAGGGGAATCACATAAATGACTTTAAGGCAGGAAGAAAGGGGAAAAAATCTTGAAATTTTGAAATTATGGAATAATATTAGATGAATATGTGGCTTAAATTTGAGTAATTTAAACCATTTATGTAAATTAGTCACTTAGAATGAAGGTATCAAGAATTCTTCCTAAATTCTAAACATTACATACATTTGAAGGCTGAACTAGTCCTAGGACTAGTCCCAGGAACATTAGTGACCAGTATGACAATTTTAATATTTGTCCCCCTCGATCACTGCAGGATGTCACAAGGGTAAAGGATAAAGCAACTGCACAAGAAGTCTTTGCTCTTGTTTGTTATTCTGAGATGATCCTCTACCTGAAAATACTTAAGCAGAAACTTCTCAGCATGCAAAGCAAATGACATCTAATGGTTCCCTTGAATACTCTGTATGTTCATCAAACTTCTTTATTTACATGATAAATGATAGCCAAAATATTTCTTGTATTATCTTGTTCAATATCCATGTTATATTATACAAACATTATATTACACAAGCATTATATAATACAGTAATGTAAGGTACTAAAATGCAATGAACCAACCTTACTTCAACTCTTTGTAGGGCTTCTATGGCAGCACTAAGTACCAGNTGCAATGAACCAACCTTACTTCAACTCTTTGTAGGGCTTCTATGGCAGCACTAAGTACCAGGTAAGTGATGAAGCCAGACAACAACTACAGCTATGCTTCTCAAATTTTAATCTCAGAGTTGGCATAGCGAGTTGTTAAAGTATGCATTCCGTTTTATTAGGCCTGGAGTTGGTCCTGAGATTCTGCATTTCTCCCAGGCTCCCAGGTGATACAGAGGCTAACCAATGAACCACACTTCAGGTAACAAAGCCCCACAGCTTCTTCTAATCCTAAATTTTCATAATCCTCTATAAAAGCATTCATATAATGTATCTGTGAAATGGACTATAGAAACATAAAATAATAGTAGTTTAGCACTGTTAGTCACTTAGGGGAAAAACATACATCTCAGAACATACAAAGTCTTAGGGGAACTCCATTTGATTTAGAAATCCATCCAGTTTGCCAAGAGGATAATGAAGAACATAATTGAGATGTGGGCAAAAACCTCCAAAGATTAGAAGCCTTTGCTCTGACATGCACCCTGAATATGGTTGTCCCCNCAAAAACCTCCAAAGATTAGAAGCCTTTGCTCTGACATGCACCCTGAATATGGTTGTCCCCATGCCAAGATTTTACTCAAAGATAATTAAGCCCAAGCTTGAGTGTTTTCAAGACACTCTTGAACTCTCAGCCTCAAGTGGAGTTAAACAATTCTGGAGGAACCAGTTAACATCTTGCGTCTATTACTTACAAGGAACATTTAGACCCCATAAATGAACAAGATGTTAGCTAGATAACAGGCCATAAAAGAAGTAGAGCAAAGTAGAGAACTCCACAATAATCATGAAGGAGAAAAAGGAATTCAGAGAGAGAACAATTTGTACAAGGGCCATTATACTTGATTTAAATTGGTCTCCTTTTCTCTAGACTCTTTTTATCCCAATTAGTGTTTTTTACATAGCCAAAGTAATCTTCTCCAAACAGAATTTTTTACATGCTGTCCTGCTGCTGTAAAATCATCTAAGTCTCACTGTACCTACTGAGAAATAGAAGTACTGACTCTTTATAGTTTACAATCCTATGAGTTTTACAAAAGCATACAGTTGTGTATCCACAATCACAATCAAGAGATTGAACAGTTCCATCTATCCCCCAAATCCTCCGCTGCCCCTACGTAGCCAATCTTTTCTGTACCCTGCACCCCTAGTCCTTGACAACCAAAGGTCTATTTTCTGTTCCTATAGTATTTCCTAGTGTAGAATGTCATAAATGGAATCAGAGAGTATTAGCCTTTGAGTCCGCCTCTTCTATTTTGCACAATGCTTCTGAGATTTAACAATGCTGTGGCATGTATCAGGACTTTGTTCCTTTTTATTACCGAGCAGTATTCCACTGAAGCACCATGCTGAGCCATACTGGAGCCTGAGGCAAAAGGAAAACTGCACCCCTATGTACATGTTTTTATGTATTTTGTGATTTTTCCAGAACATTAAAGTAATATAAAATGTTGAAAAATTGAAAAATAGGTATATTAAAACTCACAATATTATTTTAAGTGTAAAGATTTTATTTATACCAAAACAGGATTTATTATAATCTTATTTTCCTGGCTTCAATGGAAGCAAGCTCATCCGTAATATTTTCAAAATTTGCTTCCTTATTTATCTTATTTTCTATTGTGGGACACCACTGTGATTGCTGTTGTTAAAAGGCCACTTCCAAATTTGGATAAGATTGCACTAAGCAAAATACTTGAATCAGTTTTAGAAAATCCAAACACAATAATGATTTTATACTAGAAGTTATTGATATTGTACATTACTTAAAACTATTTCAGATGAAATTTCTACAGGATTTAAATTGTCAGAATATTTAACAGAAAAGTCAGTGACTCTTTTTTGTAAGTCAAATGTTATTTTAGGAAACATTTAATTCGGGGCTGGCCAGTTAGCTCGGTTGATTAGAGTGCAGCCTTATAACACCAAGGCCACAGTTCAGATCCCCATGTTGGCCAGCTTTCAAAGAAAGAAAAGAAAAAAGAAAATAACTGTTTTCTGTTAAAAATGCAAAATCTGAAGATGCTTAACCCAATTTTTCATATCTCCATTTTGAATGTGATATAGGGTATCCATAATCTCCATAATTTTTATTTGATATGTACTTTTCCAGTAATAATCCATACTCTCACGTAGTGATTTGTAGATCTTCGATTTCTTAATTTTTCTTTTTAATTTATTTACAAATTCTGGAAGTACATTCATGTCTCTTGATAAAGCTTTTTATAAAGAAAATATGCTTTCAAAGTAATTTTCTCATTTGTTATAAGCAAAAGGATAGGCCTTCCATTAATCACACAACCTTATATACAGTCATGTTCTTTGAAAACAGATCTTTATTAACTTTTTCCACTTGATTTAAAACATTATCCCATACAGGTAAGTTTTATAAAAATGTGTAATCTATTGCACCATGATGCTTTCAATTATAGCATAATGTATTCTGTCATTTGATATTATGAAGGTACTTCAAAAAGTTCACAGAAGAGTACAATTAAAAGATAATACAAATCTTTCCATGAACTTTTTGAAAACTTCTCACATATATCTTAATATTTGATAAAGTGCCTTGATTGCATTTGATCTTGATGCCCATCAGGCGTGCATAATCTGATCCTTAGAACAGACATAACATTCGGTCTTTTTATTCAGTGCACAAAAAAGTACATATCCTATATACAATATCAAAAATGGTTATCATATTTCTATTCACAGAAGCA
>NW_007726124.1:686000-694879 GCF_000696425.1 Galeopterus variegatus
AGTTCACAGAAGAGTACAATTAAAAGATAATACAAATCTTTCCATGAACTTTTTGAAAACTCCTCACATATATCTTAATATTTGATAAAGTGCCTTGATTGCATTTGATCTTGATGCCCATCAGGCGTGCATAATCTGATCCTTAGAACAGACATAACATTCGGTCTTTTTATTCAGTGCACAAAAAAGTACATATCCTATATACAATATCAAAAATGGTTATCATATTTCTATTCACAGAAGCAACATTTTTGCATATTACATCAAGATTACGAAGTGAATACATCACATATTTGGCATAATGACTTTGAGGGGTAAGTAATGTCTGTCCACCCTTGTATACACCAGCCATATTTGCTCCATTATCACATCCCTGGCCATGAGCATTTTTATGTCAATATCATCTTTTCGTAATTCATTACCAGTTTCACAAGCTAGGTCATATCCAGTTTTTTGTTTCATTTCAATGAAGTCAGTATAACTTTCTTGCATTGATATGACATTATTCTTAATGTGAACATTCCTAATAATCTGACAAACTTGTTCACAGTGGGCAACATCTGGTATATAATCAAAATCAAAGTATATACTTCTTTTATTTTCAGTAGTATTTCAGATATAGTATGATTTCCTATTAGCATTATTAATTTGTTTTCTTATTTTCTTGTTTGAATTTTATTAGACAAATAAGTCATGAATCCCTTTTTATGATTAGCTATATAATTAGCTCTATCAACATTAATAACCTATCAGATCAATTAAGTTTAGAAACATTAGCATCTAGGCTTCCAATAATTTCTCATCATTCTCTAAGAAGTATGTTATTTTTACACTAAACATAACAACATCTAAAAGCACTCACAAAATATTCATCCATTTCTGTTTCTGTAATTTTACTGGCTTATGCAAATCATCATCTATTAAACTATGAGTTTGTACCAAAAATATAAAAACTCCTTTGTGCATTGTTGTGGGAATGTCAAACGGTACAGCTGCTATGGAAAACAGTATGGTAGTTCCTCAAAAAATCAAAAATAGAATTACCATATGATCCAGCAATTTCCCTTCTGGGTATATTCCCAAAAGAATTTAAAGCAGGGTCTCAAAAAGATACCTATTCCTCGTAGCAGCATTGTTTATAATAGTCAAAAGGTAGAAGCAATCCAAGTGCCCATCAACAGATGAATTAGATAAACAAAATGCAGTGGAATATTATTCTGCCTAAATTCCCACACATGCTACACCATAGATGAACTTTGAGGACATTATGCTAAATGAAATAAGCCAATCACAAAAGGACAAATACTACATGATTCCACGTATATGAGGGACCTAGAGTAGTCAGATTCACAAAGACAGAAAAAATGGTTGTTACCAGGGGCTTGGGAGAGGGAAAAATGGGGAGTTATTGTTTAATGGGTAGAGAGTTTCAGTTTTGCAAGATAAAATTCTAGAGATTGGTTACACAACAATGTGAATATGCTTAACACTACAGACTGCACACTTAAAAATTTTTCAGTGGTAAATTTTATGTTATGTGTATTTTACAACAACTTTCTAATTAAAAAAAACTACATATACACAAATACACACTAACAAATGGCAGAAAATTATACACCAGGTTTCTAGACAAGTTGGTGAAAGAAAAAGCCACCAAAAAAAAATACTTCTTTAGAAGAAGATATGAATAACAGTGAACTATTTATCATTGTTTTAAATGAAAAAGTACTGTAAAGTTTTGTGATGTTTGTTATTTTCCTGGTTAAAAAATTTTTTTAGAAAATATTTGAATTTTATCATTTTATCTTCAAAAAGTAAAATATATTAATAAATAAAATCTGTACACCTTACCTAAGTGCTTTTAATAATACTTTTTAAATCACACAGACATGAATTTGTAACACTAAAATAAAACTTTCCCTTTTACACTGAAGGACTGTGGATTGCAATTATAAGCAATGGAAAGAACTTGTCAACTTTCTTCATGAGGAAATTATGATCAAGACAGTCAGAAGAAATTGCAAATGTGACCATTTTCTACCTCATTAGGCCTGCACCTTTAACTTGCATAACTCTCATAGAACTGTAAGTTCACGGTCAGATTCTATTTTCAATTTTTAAGTTTTGTACATCATGGATTTTTTTGCATTAATTTAGATTTTTTCAAATATTGCATTAGTATTATTTTTCTTGAATACTGAGAGTTTGGGAAAGCAAATATCTCAGTTACTTCACCTAGTCCTGGGCCAGTTCCATTGTAAGGTTGTACCACAGATCTTGTATCCAAATGAAGGTGACTTGGAGGTTGTTTCAAGCTTTGGGCAATTATGAGTAAAGCTGCTCTAAACACATTAGTGTAGAGATTTTTGTAAGAGCATGTGTTTTCATTTCATTTGGATAAATATCTAGGCATAGAATTTCTCTGTTGTTTATTAAGTGTGCATTTAGCTTTATAAGAAGAATGCCACACTCTCTTCCAGACTGACTATAACATTGTGCATCCCCATCAACAACTTATGAGAGTTCCACCNGTAAGCATCTGTTATTTTAATGGTTAAAAAACTGTTTAAAAATTAATAAATAAAATTCATGCTTCTTATGGGAAAATAACCTAAAAACTCATCCAAAAAGACAACTCAGCAGATTTCTCATGTCTAGAGCTCCCATTAGTCACACTCCTAACACAGGATTTAGGCACTCAGAGGCACGGAGGCAGTGGGATCTAACAAAATCCCTGTGTCAGCCGCAGGGAGCTTAGCACTTCCTGAAACTGCAACCTGCAGAGGAACAAGTCCTCCCTAATGTGACAAAGTGACATCACATGTGCTAAGACCGGGGGGCCGAAGGTGAAGGGCCCTGACAACTAACTCTGTCCCTTTTCATACAGAAAAGTTGAAGCAATTTCATCAGCCACATCCAAAAGACTTCTGCTTACAGTTTATAGGTTAAAATGAAGTCACATGGCCACTTCTAGCTGCAAGGGAGACTGGACACCATGCACTGTGGATAGCCATTGAGTCAGCCCACCCACAGTGTCTGCACACAGGGATGGTACACATTTCACATATGTGAAAATCTCTGTTTTTCAATGCTGTTCAAGAATATCTAAAATATGGCTCCTTGAATGCCTATTTACAAATAACATTGTAAAATTGGTAAGAAAAGAAACTAGTGCTCCAAAGAGAGCAAAGAAAAGGGCACTTGAAGATAAATACGATTGTCCTCATCAGAAAAACATGAGGAAAATAACACTGTATTCAGAATAATATTGTAAATTTTTATTACCTAATGTTGGGCTCCTTTTTTCCCCCTACTTTATGAGAGAATCTGAGAGCAGTAGTGTACGGTTCTCCAAAAATAAGAACGTGATTCTTGGCCATAAGCAAAAGCCTGCTGTGTTGATGCTGTGCTTGGCACAGAGGAGCTTCCAATCCACCTGGGAAGACAAGAGATATAGACATTAAACAAATAAGAAGAGTATCTACTAAAATTGAATACTGTGCCAGATTGTGTGGTTCAAGCCACAGCAGGTTAAGATGCAAAGGGAATAACTACCACTGGTTGCAATTGGTAAAGAAATTATTCTCACAAGTGAGTTTTGAGTTTTTCTGATGTGGTCTGTGTGACCTTCCTTTCCTTTTCTTGCTTACTTCCAGGATGACGCTTGTTCCAGTTCAACAGACAGAGAGAGTGATATTTTAAACTTCTTACTGACACCAGCTCCCCTCCAAGAATGGAAAACTACAAGTTGTGTGCTCTTCAAGGCACAAAGAAAGGAGGAAACGTTCCTCCATCTTTATCCTTTACTTTTTTTGGAATATTCTTTTGCTCTGGGGTAGTCATATGAGTGGCCTTTCAAGGCAGACACAGCTCAAGAAAATAGGCTTTATCCTAGGATTAGGACAGAACTTACACTTCTGTGTCTCAGTCAAGGCTACCACTCTCTAAGGTTCTTGTTACATAAAGCTGAACCCTGGGGAGACAGTGCATCAATTTGAATGAGTTCAGGGTCTTCTGGGAGGCAAGAAACTGAATTTTAATCAATGCCAGTTCCCTGATATGTGAAGATAGGAACTTATCAAGGTGAACCAGAATGACTCTGAACTTAAATGAACTCTAGGATAGCAGAGGTCTAAACTGGGGAACTGGGCTCAGGACAAGGACCCCGTAATAACTTCGTATAGCATACATTATACGAAGTTATACGAAATTCAGAGAGAGAACAATTTGTACAAGGGCCATTATACTTGATTTAAATTGGTCTCCTTTTCTCTAGACTCTTTTTATCCCAATTAGTGTTTTTTACATAGCCAAAGTAATCTTCTCCAAACAGAATTTTTTACATGCTGTCCTGCTGCTGTAAAATCATCTAAGTCTCACTGTACCTACTGAGAAATAGAAGTACTGACTCTTTATAGTTTACAATCCTATGAGTTTTACAAAAGCATACAGTTGTGTATCCACAATCACAATCAAGAGATTGAACAGTTCCATCTATCCCCCAAATCCTCCACTGCCCCTATGTAGCCAATCTTTTCTGTACCCTGCACCCCTAGTCCTTGACAACCAAAGGTCTATTTTCTGTTCCTATAGTATTTCCTAGTGTAGAATGTCATAAATGGAATCAGAGAGTATTAGCCTTTGAGTCCGCCTCTTCTATTTTGCACAATGCTTCTGAGATTTAACAATGCTGTGGCATGTATCAGGACTTTGTTCCTTTTTATTACTGAGCAGTATTCCACTGAAGCACCATGCTGAGCCATACTGGAGCCTGAGGCAAAAGGAAAACTGCACCCCTATGTACATGTTTTTATGTATTTTGTGATTTTTCCAGAACATTAAAGTAATATAAAATGTTGAAAAATTGAAAAATAGGTATATTAAAACTCACAATATTATTTTAAGTGTAAAGATTTTATTTATACCAAAACAGGATTTATCCATGATGTTTGGAGTTTTCATTTAAACAATGCATCAAGAGGAAAACAGGAAGAAGGAGCCTATTAGATTTCCTGTTAATCTGGTAACTGAGATTCTCAGTGTGTCTTAAATTTCAATATAAAAACCTAAAAGTATGTGACTAATTGTACTTAAATTCATGGAGCAGGTAAATCCAGTTACACATAGAACATAACCCTTATCTGAAACAATATTTGAAGCAATATCAGGCATTATAATTGAGTGGTTAAAGGCATAGACTTTGTTTTTTTTGTTTGTTTGCTTTTTGTTTTTTTTTCATGTGATTCTTTTTTTATTGAATCATAATTGATTATACATATTTCGGGGGTTCAACATTAACATATGTTGATCAAATCAATATTATTGGCATATATATTATTACAAATCGTACTTTTTCTTTTACGCCTCTTATCCAATCTCTCCCCATCCCCCTTCCTCCCCCCTCCCACCTCTGATAACACTAGATTTCTTCTCTCATTCTAAAAAAGTAATGGCTACTCTGTTGATTTGTTGCCTGGATGCTCTGTCTAGTGTTGAGAGAGGTGTGTTCAGGTCCCCCACTATTATTGTAGAATAGATGCTTCTTCTATCACTCTGGAATGGGCTTTGTGGAGAGAGACATCCTCTTCTTTTCTTTGGTCTCCACCGGTGACTCTCCTTGTGACAACGTACTCCACTGGGTGACAGGCCATCTGCACGGTGGTTGTGGTGTCCAGCTGCTTTTGTGACAGCCATGTCTGGTGTGGTGGCTGTAGTGGGCCACCCACATGGAAGAAGTGTTTTTGGCATGTTCCTTGCCTAGTTGCAGGAGGAGGGGCCAGTCCCCAGATCCATGACTCAGGACCCCAGGCGGGCCCTATGGTAGTGGCAGCATGCCTGGTTGTGAGAGGAGGGGTCGGTCCCCCTCTCCATAT
Organism: Galeopterus variegatus; assembly: GCF_000696425.1. Classification (NCBI taxonomy): domain Eukaryota; kingdom Metazoa; phylum Chordata; class Mammalia; order Dermoptera; family Cynocephalidae; genus Galeopterus; species Galeopterus variegatus. The sequence goes on from NW_007726124.1 coordinate 691,874, forward strand.
GTTTTCACATTCTAAGTTGTTATTGCAGAGCAGTTGGGTGGGAGGGAGAGAGAGGAAGGGGGAAGGAAATAGGGTAGGAGGAGGAAGGAGGGAGACATGGTTGAGGCCCATGGCACCCCCCTCACTCCTGCAGGGGAGACCAGAGGGCTTCCAGTGATGGTTCAGTGGTCATCACTGGGTGGTTGTGGGTGTTGGGGGAGCACGGCTAAGGCCCCTGCCCCTCCCCACCTCCCTGGCTTGGGGGCCCAGGGGGCTTCCGGTCCTTCTAGGTTTTATAGGTATTCTTTGGTGAAGTGAGACCTTTACTGGTTAAAATCAAACTTTGTCTGTGTTCTGTGGGTATTTCGTTTTTTCTTTCAGTTCCATGTTGGATTATTCGCTGTTCCCACTACTTAAGCTCTGCACTGGAATTGTTATCCTTTGCTTACTTCTATAATGGGGGAACTTCCTGTGGGGACTAGTACTTGAGTCCTGCGGTTGAACTAAATTGCTGCTTTGCTGCTAATTCCCTGCAGAAGGCTTTTCGTGCAGCTCAGGTTTTAATGGTTGACTTTGTAGGTACTTCCAGATCTGGTACACATGGGTTGCGTGGAGACTCTGGTCTGGGCCTGAGTCTTTTCAGCAAACTGCTCCCCATGCAGTCCTACATTCCTGACCAGTCTGCACAGAGTGGTCCTGCACTGATTGCAGGGCAGATCAGCTGTCCATGCTGTGCCCCAATGTTCCCCAGGTGGGCCCATCTCCTCCACGGCCCACACTTCCCATGGGGCAGGCCATGCGACGACTCACTGGCCTCTGAGTGGCTCCTTTTTCCTGTTGCTGTGGCACTTCTTTCCTATGTGGGTCCACGGTAATGCTGCTGGTGGTCCTGCTGGCCTGAGGGCTACCAAGGCCCTCCTCTCCCCTGCCACCTCCAAGCAACTTCATAGGAGGGGCAAAGCAATGACTTTTGCCAGCTCTTGCTCCACGTGCTCACCAGCTCCAGCCTTGAAGCAGCCAGGGCTCTAAATGGTAGAAGTGATCTTTTCTTTCTCTCATCGTGGCTTCTCCTGCCTTCATGCACTCTGTAAGTCTCTCCACCTCTTCCCTGAGCTTTAGCAGCCTCAGCTTGGCTGTAGTTGGTTTTTAATAGCTATAAATTGGTTGATTTATGGGAGAGAGAGATGCTAGTGACCATCTTTTCCACTAACTTGACCAGGAGCCCCAAGGCATAGACTTTGAAGCCAGACAGACTGAATCCTAGGTCTAGTTCTGCTACTTACTGGAGAGGTAATCCCAGGAAACAGCAGAAAGAAGTAAAGATATAAAACAGGAAAGGGAAAAAAGCTAGGAAATGATGTATTATCGAGTCAGCTACCACAGGAGGCAACTGGAGGGGAGTCTTGCTGGGGAACTCTGGGAGACAGGACAGAGCACACCTCAGGTTTATCCCAACCAAAGGCTAGAAGGCCAAGGTATTGATCCACCAACCCTCTGACCACCATTGGGTCAGGGCTGCTCCTGGGGACATTAACTCTCTGGCAATACCAAAACAAAGCCCTCATGTAGAGAATCTCAGGCGTTCACAGTAAGCAGGCTTGAGTGTAGACAAGAGGACCAAGGGAATACGATGGTGGGCCACTGACCACACCGGCCACACTGGGTCACTAGCCTTACCCTTGAATAGTTTAGAATGCACTTTCAGAGATGCCACCACAGTTCACCTTCACTATAAACCCAAGTGATAGGTTTTTATTATCCCCATTTTTCAAGNACCACAGTTCACCTTCACTATAAACCCAAGTGATAGGTTTTTATTATCCCCATTTTTCAAGCAACAAAACCGAGGATACAAGAAATTAAATGATTCACCCAAAGTCAGACAATTAATTGGCACAGCAATAACTTGATCCCAGCTTCTCTGTTTCCAAAGACCATTTTTTATTTCCAACTATATCAAGCCATCTTAAAAGTTGAGCTTGAAAGGATGGAAAACTGTTTGCCAGTGACAATACCTATGCCACCTGCAGGCCTAGTGGTATGAGGACTACGGAAGAAAACATTCTTGGAAAGCTACTAAAGAAGTAGCATCCACAGGGGAGACTTCGGGTCCCATTATAACAAGATCAAGAGATTAGAGTGTGGGCTGAATTATAAGCAATTTTCATGAAAATGAGCCATGAATATCAGTGGGAATCACAGAAGGGTTTTAGAAGTTGGGGGAGAGGGTTGCAGTAGGATAGAAAAAGGGGACAAAGAGGAATACACAAAGGGAATACATGAATTCTCAGGGCCATATGAATTCTCAGATTTGCCTCCTCTCCTGTCACCTTCCTCCCTCTCTCATGCCACTCTAGCCATACTGGCCTCCTTGCTCTTTCTTGACCATTCCTGCTGCCCTCCCTGCATAGGGCCTTTGAGCTAACCATTCCCTCTGCCTGGAATGTTCTTTCCTCAAATATCCACCTGGCTGAATCCCTTATCTCCTTCAAGTCCTTGCTTAATACTTCCTTCTCAAGGAGACCGAATTACCCTGGCCACCCTATTTAATATCATATTCTAACTGTGTACCTAATCTCACACTCCTGATCCCCTGATCTGATTTTTCTTTTTTATTCCATGACAACTATGCAAATGATTGAATGGTCCCCCAAAGTCAATAGAGCTTAATTCTCACTTTAACTGTTACAAGGATGGGAAATCCTATTATGGTAGTTGAAAGGTGGGGCCTTGAAGAAGTGATTAAATTATAAGGGCCATGCCATAGTGAATGGATTGATAATGGTGGCCATGGGCATGGTTCTGAGGGCTTTAAAAGGAGAGCACATGAGAGTCTCTCTCTCTCTCTGCTCGACAATTTTCTGCCATGTGAGAGCCCTGCATTGCTGTAAAGCCACCACCAAAGAAGACCCTCACAAGATGTGTTCGCTGGACTTTGAACTTCCCAGCCTCCAAAACTGTAAGCAATAAATTTCATTTTCTTACAAGTCATCCAATTCCAGGTATTTTGTCATAAGCAACAGAAAT
>NW_007726124.1:695453-696991 GCF_000696425.1 Galeopterus variegatus
ATAAATTTCATTTTCTTACAAGTCATCCAATTCCAGGTATTTTGTCATAAGCAACAGAAATAGACTAATACAACCTATGACCTCTAATTTTCTTTATAGTTAGTTATTTATTGTGTGTATTGTATGTCTCCCCTTGCTAAAATGTAAGCTCCATAAGGGAAGGCATCTTTGCTTGTTTTATTCACTGACACATCCCAAGAACCTGAAATAGTATCTGCCTGGTGATGAGTACTCAATGAACATGTGTTAAAAAATGAATGAATGAATACCAAGCATTCATAAACCCACAAAGGAAAAAAACCAATGTGCTCTTCTACACCTGCACCATAGCCTAATCCATCATGCTTCCAAAAAGAAGAGGCTTCATTTTCTCTCCTTTCCTTGTTCCACCTCTTAACACATTCTCCACTCTTCTAGACTCAGTTTCCACCCCCCCACACACCCTTTTTTGTCTAGCAACTAGAACTCTCTGCTTGTGAAAATGGGCATTTTCTTCTCGGTTACTTTTAAATATTAGGGGTTTTGAGCCACCCCTGTGATTGACAGCACCAGCACAACCAGCTGCCTTGCCAGCCCCCGGCAAGTGGCCCTGCTGCAACAGCCAGCCCCATGACTGATGGCTCCAGCACCACCAGCTGCCTTGCTGGCAGCAGCACTCCCTACCACTGCTGCAGACACCAGTACTGAACGAGTGGTCTGTGACAGCCACTGCCACAGCAACTGCTGCAGCAAGGGTGGCTTGCTGCCACACCAACAGCCACCACAGCTTCATAGGTGGTCCGCTGACCACTCATTGGCATAGACAGGAGAGTCATCAGCGGAGCTCAGGGAAAGAGGTGAGTGAGTGCAGACCTGTGACCCAATCGCCCAACCCACAGGGAGAATTATACTGCCATAAGTGGTAGTACACCTGGGGGTGGGAGGTACATGCACAGCCCACAGGACTGCCTTCACGTTGAGAGATGCCCATGCAGAACCTGCCCCACCCCCAAGCGTACAGAAACCCAGGATACCCAAGTAGAGAGAGAAAGGAAGAAAATTCCTAATCACCACCAACCCATCCTCCAACTGGGGGAAGCAAAGTCCCAGGAGAAACCGCTGCCTGTAGGGAAGAAGAAAGACAAAACCCACCCAGGCTCACCCATTCACCACCACACCACCAGCCCAACAAGAAATCCATAAAAAGAGACAAAGAAGGCCTCCATATAATGATAAAGGGATCTATCCAGCAAGAAGACATAACAATCATAAATATATATTCATTCAACATTGGTGCAGCCACATATATAAAGCAAACACTACTAGACCTAAAGAAAGAGGTAGACCCAAATATGATAATAGTTGGGGACCTGAACACCCTCTCTCAACATTGGACAGATCATCTAGGCAAGAAATCAACAGAGAAACACAGGATTTAAACTACACTTTAGACCGATTGGACTTGGCAAACATATACAGAACATTTCATCCAACAACGACAGAATATACATTCTTCTCATCAGCACATGGAACATTCTCCAGGATAGACCACATGTTAG
>NW_007726124.1:697576-756876 GCF_000696425.1 Galeopterus variegatus
ACAAATTTTAAAAACTTGAAATCATTTCAAGTATCTTTTCAGACCACAACAGATTAAAACTAGAAATCAATAACAAGCAAAACTCTGGAAATTATATAAATACATGGAAATTAAGCAACGTTCTTCTGAATGACTTATGGGTCAATGAAGAAATTAAACAGGAAAACAAAAAATTTCTTCAAACTAATGAAAATAAAGACACATACTAAAACCTATGGGATACTGAAAAAGCAGTTCTCAGAGGGAAGTTTATTGCAATAAATACTTACATCAGATTGCAAATAAACAATCTAATGTACACCTCAAAGAACTAGAAAAACAAGAACAATCCAATCACAAAGTTGGTAGATGGAAAGAAATGATTAAGATCAAAGGAGAACTAAATAAAACAGAAACCCCCAAAAATGATACAGAAGATCAACGAAACAAAAAGTTGTTTTTTTGAGAAGATAAACAAAATAGACAAACCATGAGCTAGACTAACTAAAAAAAAAGGAGAGAGAGGACAAAAACAACAGAAATTAGAAATTAAAAAAGAGACATTACAACTGATACCAAAGAAATACAAAGAATCGTTAGAGACTATTATAAACAGCTATACACCAACAAATTTGAAAACCTGCAGGAAATAGATTTCTGGACACATACAAACTACAAAGATTGAACCAAGAAAACATAGAAAACCTGAACAAACCAATAACAAGCAATGAGATTGAAGCAGTAATCATCAGTTTCCCAACAAAGAAAAGCCCAAGACTGGATAGTTTTACTGCTGAATTCCACCAAACATTTAAAGAGGAATTAATACCAATTCTCTTCAAACTATTCCAAAAAACTGAAACATTCTCCTAAATTCATTCTATGAGGCCAACATCACCATGTTACTAAAACCAGACAAAGATACAACAAAAAAAGAAAATCATAGGCCAGTATCTTTGATGAACATAGATGCAAAAGTCCTCAATAAAATATTAGCAAATAGAATAAAGCAATACATCAAAAAAATTGTACACCACAATCAAGTGGGATTCATCCCAGGGATGCAAGGATTGTTCAACATCTGCAACTCAAAAACCGTGATACACCACATCAACAAAAGCAAGGACAAAAGCCATATGATTGTCTCAATAGATGCTGGAAAAGCATTTGACAAAATTCAACACCCTTTCATGATAAAGACTCTCAGTGTATTAGGTATAGACGGAGAATATTTCAAGACAACAAGAGCCATATACAACAAACCCACCACCAATATCATCCTGAACAGAGAAAAGTTTAAAGCTTTTCCCTTAAGAATGGGAATAAGACAAGGATACCTACTCTCACCACACCTACTTAACATAGTATTAGAAGTACTAGCCAGATAAATCAGGCAACAGAAAGAAATAAAGGGCATCCAGCTTGGAAAAGATGAAGTTAAATTGTCCCAGTTTGCAGAGGACATGATCCTATAGAGAGAGAAGCCTGCAGACTCTACCAAAAAACTCTTAGAGTTGATAAACAATTTCAGTAAAGTTGCAGGATACAAAATCAACATGTGACAGTTAGTAGCATTTTAATACTCCAACAATGAACTAACAGAAAAAGAATTCAAAAAAGCTAACTCATTTACATTAGTCACCAAAAAAATAAAATATCTAGGGATAAAGTTAACCAAGGATATGAAAGATCGCTACAACAAGAACTACAAATCACTGTTGAAAGAAAATGAAGAGGACACCAGAAGATAGAAAGACATTCCATGTTCATGAATTGGAAGAATTAATGTTGTGAAAATGTCTGTACTACCCAAAGGGATTTACAGATTCAGTGCAATTCCCATCAAAATATCAATGACATTCTTCACAGAAATAGAAAAAAAAAATCCTAACATTCATATAGAACAACCAAAGACCCTGAATAGCCAAAGCAATCTTGAGCACAAAAAATAAAGCCAGAGGCATAACACTACCTGACTTCAAATTACACTGCAAAGCTATAGTAACCAAAACAGCATGGTACTGGCATAAAAACAGACACAGAGACTCATGGAACAGAATAGAAAAACCAGAAATCAGTCCATATAGTTATAGCCAATTGATCTTCAACAAAGTCACCAAAAACTTACATTGGGGAAAATACTGCCTCTTTGATAAATGGTGCTGGGAAAACTGGACATCCATATGTAGAAGAATGAAATTAGACCCATACCTCTCACCATATACTGAAATCAACCCAAAATGAAATAAATACATAAACATATGTCCTGAATATATAAAACTCCTAAAAGAAAACATAGGGGAAATGCTTCAGGAAATAGGACTGGGAAAAGACTTTATGAATATGATCCCCAAAGCACAGGCAACAAAAGGAAAAATAAACAAATAGGATTATATCAAATTAAACAAATTCTGCACAGTGAAGAAACAATTAACAGAGCAAAAAGACAACCTACAGAGTCAGATAAAATATTTTCAAACTATTCATCTGACAAAGGATTAATATCCAGAATACAGGGCCAGCTCTGTGGCTCACTTGGGAGAGTGCAGCACTGATAGCGCTGAGGCCTCAGGTTCGGATCCTATATAGCGATGGCCGGTGCGCTCACTAGCTGAGTGTGGTGCAGACGACACCATACCGAGGGTTGCGATCCTCTTACCAGTCAAAAAAAAAAAATCCAGAATATACAAGGAACTCAAACAACTTAGGTAAAAGAACAAATAACCTGATTTAAAAATGGGCAAGGGAGCTGAATAGGCATTTCTCAAAGAAAGATATGTGAAGGGCCAACAGACACGTGAAAAAATTCTCAACATCACTCAGCATCAGGGAAATGCAAATCAAAACCACATTGAGATATCTCATTCCAGTTAGACTACAAAAATGACAGAGAGTAACAAATACTTGTGAGGATGCAGAGAAAGGGGAACCCTCCAACAATGTTGATAGGAACTGTAAATTAGTGCAGCCATTATGGAAAACAGTATGGAAGTTCCACAAACAACTACAGGTAGAACTGCCATATGGATCCAGCAATCCCACTGCTGGGTATATGCCCAAAGGAATGGAAATCATTGTGTTGAAGAGACACCTGTACTACCATGTTTATTGCAGCTCTATTTACAATAGCCAAGAATTGTAACCAACCTAAACGTCCATCATTGGATGACTGGATTAGGAAAATGTGGTATATTTATACAATGGAATGCTACTCTTCCACAAAAAAGAATGAAATACCACCATTCACAGCAACATGGATGATCTTAGAGAAAATTATGTTAAGTGAAATAAGCCAGGCATAGAAAGAGAAAACCGCATGTCCTCGTTTATAAGTGGGAGCTAAAAAAATATATAATAAACAAATAAATTAAAAAAGAAAGAAAGATGCAACAATCACAATAATACTTTGAACTTTCAAAAGAAGAATACAGAACGGAGGTTACCAGAGGTGGTAGGGGGGAAGAGAAGAATTGGTAAAAGCCCACGAAAACAGATTACATTGTGTAATGAAGAATATATTAATTATATTGATTTGAACATCACATATTGCACACAGGTGTTGATGTTCAATGCAGTACCCCACAGATATGTATGATCAACTGCGTTCCAATAAAAAATAAATTTTAAAAAATTATAACAACATCAAACACAGCTTTAAGAGAGTAAATGGGCAAGATTATACTGGTAATAAATATTTGCCATGTTTTTATGTTATAATTAATTAATTAATTAATTAATTAATATTAGTGCTTTTGTTTGCCCCATGAAGCATACAGTAAAAGTTTATATAATAACTGGACTGTCTCTCTTTTTTGACAGAGTAGATGCCATGAACCATATTTTGCCCTTGTTTATTGTCTTGGTCTGTTTTCTGTTGCTTATAACAGAACACCTGAAGCTGGGTAATTTTTAAAGAAAATAAATTTATTTCTTACAGTTCTGGAGGCTGAGAAGTCCAAGGTTGAAGGGGGCACATCTGGTGCGGGCCTTCTTGCAGGTGGGGACTTTCTGCAGAGTCCTGAGGTGGCACAGAGCATTACATAGCAATGAGGCTAGAACATGCTAGCTCAGGTCTCTCTTCCTCTTCTTATAAAGCCACCAATCCTACTCTTATGATAACCCATTAATCCACTAATTCATTAATACATGAATGAATTAATCCCATTATGAGGGCAGAGCCCTCATGACCCAATCACCTCTTAATGGTCCCACCTTTTAAATACCATAGTTGGTTTTCCCACCCTCTTAGAACTGTTACGATGGGGATTTAGTTTTAACATGAGTTTTGGAGGGGACATGTATTCAAACCTTAGCAGTTATATTTGTCAACTAGAAGGCAGGGTCTACTATATGGTCAGCATTAGGTCAGGACATTGTCCTTATATTATCAACACTAAGTTAACTTTCATATATTTACAGAGTCTGAAAACATTTTCCCTAGTTCCAACAGTCAAGGTTAAGAGATAAGGATCCAAACAAGAAAAGAGATTGGAAGCCAGCCCATCTGCCAAATGCTGAGGAAAGGATAGGGCTACAGGCTAGAGAATAACAGTCTTACTCTAGAGTAAAATCACTAATAAAAAAATGTATATCAAAGCATTTAAGTAATACTACCATGTAAACTGAGTACTAAAAACTGTACCTAAATTCATTGAGCTGCATTTAAAATTCTGATGCACCCTGGTGAGTATTGTATTGAGTTTAGGATTGATTTAACTAATAAATAACTAGTTACATTTTCTGAACCCTAAAATCATAAATAATTAAGTATGTGGAGAACATAGAAAATACACAATAGAGAAAAATCCTCAGTAATGCTCACTTTCAGTCCTGAAGATTATAATCTGATGTAGGGAGAACAGAGGCTGAGTGAGCTCCACAGGTCACCAAGAAATCACTGGAAGAACCATGTCCCCTGGTTAACATGTGGACAGATTGCACAGCTAACAAGAGGGGCCATCATGCTCCATTCTTCAAATCAATAAACAAATCAAATAAAGGATAGAAAAGTTCAACATAAAATATTCCATTCCCCATCTATTCATCCGTCCATCTTTTTCAATATTGGGTGACAACTAAAGGCCCAAGCGAATGAGTTTAAAGCTATTGAAAAAGAAAAAAGAAAGCAGCAGCCCCTGGCACAAAGTGTACAGCAGAGTTAGAAAGCTTAGTCAATGCAGCTGGGGCTGAAAATCACTGGGTGTTTGCAACGCGTGGGTCAAAGTGAATGGAAGCACAAACACATTGAACAATATGGTATTTCAGCAGCATTCTCACTAAGTCATGTCCACTTACTGAAGTGTACAGCAGAGTTAGAAAGCTTAGTCAATGCAGCTGGGGCTGAAAATCACTGGGTGTTTGCAACACGTGGGTCAAAGTGAATGGAAACACAAACACATTGAACAATATGGTATTTCAGCAGCATTCTCACTAAGTCATGTCCACTTACTTCATATTTATACATTTATTTTAATCAAATTACTTCTTTTCTGGTTAGTTTATAAATGTACCACTGGAAGAATGAAAGAGGTTATGTCTTTTTTTTTCTTCATATTTTATTTTCCTTAATCCCCTCCATAAAGCAATTAGCATGTTCAACCTTGGGTCTGAATTGCAACAATACTGAAAAAGTCAAGAAACTATTCTACTAATTAAATTCTGGTTTTATAGGTTTGAAACTTATGTTCAGAAGCTTGTTCAATGTCACTCACTGACAACTCTGGTAAGAATTTTTTTCCTTTAGTCTAGAAAAAACTTATGGGAATTTCCATAAGGCTGCATTATTCTAAGTATCTGTGACATATTACACCACTAAAAATGACTCAGTCTGGCCCTGTCTATAGAGTACATAGCCAGCCAGCAAGATATTTGTGGCACATGTGCGAGAAATCAAAATGACAAGTATAGTGTGGTGTTTGATTGAAGAATCTTTGTAAAAGATGCAAAAAAGTCAATAGACAGCATTTGAGCTGGTTAATTTATGCTTAAAACTGTATTTGGTGCTTTTCTGCTATAGAAACTAAAAGCAGGTAAGGAAAGTGTTGCTACAATGCTTCACCCAAGATTTCCCCTTACTTGGAAATTCCTGGAAAATGGGAACTAGATCATATCACTACATTTGAAATGGATGAATGAGCAGACTCGTTGAGGATTTGCAATAAAATCCAAATCCTTATTATGATGGACTCTATAGCCCTTGCTACATGACCAGGTCTTTCTTGGCTCCATCTCACTGACTACCCTCCAACTGTGCCTCTGTTCTTCCCATTTCTCAACTGCTTCAAGTGCTGGCCCATCTGGCAGGGGAGTGGGAGACAAGTTTCCCTAATGCTGATCCTCCTGAATGCTGTTTTGCAATTTCAGCACTGTTATCATTTGGGGCCTGAAAATTCTTTGCTATGGGAGGGCTGTCCCGTACACTGTAGGAGGCTTACCAGTATCTCTGGCCTCTATCTCTATCTGGTCCATCTACTGCACTCTATTGGAATCCCAGTGAAGACTGCAACTGCAGGTATTTCATTCGCTACCATACAACCAGCACGTAGTAAAATGCCTGACATAAAACAGACGCTCAGTTAAAATGCCCAAATAAAAATAGTATACTAACATTTCAGAAGATTGTGAGGTTAGATTTATTTTGTATCCAAAGTCCCTAGATAGACCCAAGTCTGTGCAGGGGTAGGTATTTATATTCTAGGACATACAAGGAGTAACTGCATTCAAGCCCTTTGGAAGGAATATTGGATATAAAATTAAGCAATTTTCGTAGTTCAGATTCAGAGTGACCTAGATACAAAGCCTAGTTCTGCCACTTTCCAGCCCAAGTCAGTCATTTTACTTATTGACCTATAGTTGTCTGCTCTGTAAAATATGTATAATACCTACTTCAACAGAGTTGTGGAGAGGAGTAGGAATATTATTTATAAGGTGTTTGTCACCTAGCAACTGCTCAATAAATGGCAAGTGTAATCAAATATTTTTAATAATAATAACCATAAGAACTTAGTCCTATCAATCTTTACTGACCCAATCACACTCAGCTATTGCCATTCAGCCTCCTATTGGCAATCTTAGTCTCAAAAGCCAAGCCAAGGCTATTATAAACCATGCAAGTGGGCAGAGTCTGCAGTTAATCTTCTTGCCCATAGCCTGCTATATAATGTGCCCCAACTGAGCCTGAAGCCTGACAAATGGCATTCTGTCTCTAGTCTCAGCCATCTTTGTTCTTTTGCCCAAATTTCCTGAATCACACTCTAGTTCCCTTTTCAGGACAAACTTTCCCCTAACATCCATCCATTTTATTAGGGCTCAAACACTCTCCTGGTTATTTCTAGCCCCCTCTCTATGCCAGTAACCATAGTCAATTCAACAACACAGACCAAAACCAACTACAGTGACAAATCTAACATCAAAAGTACATAGAAACTCACATGCTGCTCCCATCCAGCAATCAGACCAAATGCCACCCGAGTTGGCCCAATATGAGGCAGAATTTCCCTCTGGAGAGTAGGATATTGAGTGCTGAAGCACACTCCAAGCTTGGATAGATTTGAGAAAAAGGCAAGTGAATTATTTGGCAAGAGAAGGAAGGATGTTGTGTATAGTTGAAAATTGCTAAATATCAGTCCCACAAATTTATTCCTTACTTTCCCCCTTTCCCCCGCCTGCTCCAAAGGTCCCAGCCAGTAGATGGTGAAAATGTATGTGCAAAAGTCTTCAAAAACATACACCTATAGCCATGAAAATAGTTAAATATAGCAATAACTATTCCTACATTTCTGAAAACTACAGTTCATATCAAGACTGAAGTTAACAAACTCAGATTGTCCTGACTTCGTGGTTCTGGCAGGGTGTTTCAGCAAACTATCCCTTGTATTTAATTTCACTAGGCGGGGCTGACATAAGTTAGTAAAAATTTAAACCTTTTCTGATTGAGCAACATGTTAATGCTAGTCAAAAAGAACCTGTTGAGACATCTGGTTTACTAAGCTAGAGGGCAGAGAAGGAACCTTTGTTCTTGGCTTCTAGTTAACTTTTTCCTCTGTAGCTCCAGGGTCAGCAAATTTTTCCTGTACAGATCCAAATAGTACATATTTTAAGCTTTGAAGTTCACATATAGTCTCTGTCCCTTCTCCTCTTTCTCCTTCTTTTTCTTCTTCTGTTTTGTTTTAAACCTTTTAAAAATATACAAACCATTCTTAGCTCCTAGTCTCACAAGCCACAGTTTGTTGACTTGCTCCAAACCAACAGCTCACAAATATCTGAGTAATGGTCTCCACACTGACAATTCAAGCCAAAGCCCATTTATTTTATTTGGGATATTGTGGTCTTTGGTAAAATCTCAATTATCCCTAGATAACCTTCCTAGCACTTATGAAAACTCATAAGTTATTGCTTCAGTTTATACTTAAGCTCATTCAAAGTATTCATTGAGCTTATACTAAAGCTTTGTGCGTTTTACTGAATGAAAATTATATCTTAATTTGTAAAGTTTTAAAATGTTATTAGTTTGTATGTATTTATGTAATCTCCATCTGTGTCTATCTTTATTTCCAGAACTATACCCAGCATAGAGTAGGCACTTATTTATTATGTGTGATGGAGAGAAGAGAGAGATAGGAGGATGGATGGTGGAAGAGGGAAGAGGGAAGGAAGAAATGATTGAACATAATAACCCAAGGCTGTAAACTAAGAGACACTATAATTGGATGGCCAGATTTCTTGAAAAACACCTTTTACCGAGACAAAATGAGAAACCTCTGGATGCCTGGTTCCAATAAACAAATAAAATTGTTTTGTGGGAATCACAGTTTGGTGTATCTGCAGTCACAAAGGTTCTTGCTGATAAGCTCATGCAGCACAATGCAGCAATCCCTGGCAGGTGAATCAGGAAGGTGACTTGGGAAGCTGTGACCAACTAATCTACAACGGCAAGAGAGATTTCCAAACTTCAATTTGATACCATTTTAATAAGCATAATAGCTCTATGAAGTTCCATAAAATTTGAAGTGCTTCAGAGTTTAAGGTAAAAGACATTTATTTACAAACTTTAAGAATCAATAAAAAAGGATTGGCAGACTTCTCTGAGTAGAGAATTAGAAGTTTATGGGCTACATGACCACCTGGCTCTGGAAATCACAGAGTCAATGACAAAGCTTCAAGAATCAGGTTTAGCATGTCCCACCATGTCACCAAAAAGAATACAGTAAGCCTCCTGGATGAAATTGCCAGTCATTATGCAACCTCAGGCAAGCTGAGACAGTAACCCCCAAAGTATGGGATGAGGAAATTGCTTCTTTCATGAGTAAGTAACTTTCAACCCCAGGAAAATTCAGAATTGAGCATAAAAATGTTTAAGATAATCAAACTCATAATGTTATTCTATCGAGACTAGAGAATATGTACAAATTTAGTGTTTTCTGTATTGGGAGTATTTAGGAGAATTAAGTCTATCAGAGTGTCAACCTTCTAAATAAAATTTAAATGTGCAATTGAGTACTCAGTATAGCCTCCTTATTTTTGTTTGAAATCCTTTGAGTTTGGAGAATAGCATTGGAAGATTTAAGAGAATTTTATCACTATGCCTGTGGACACTTATTGCAAAATTTAAAATTGTATCGATTTGACATCCAAGAGGTGCTTAGAAATTTAAAATCACCAAGATTTCCTGGTGCAATAATAAGTTCTAAAATTGAGATAAAATATAAAATAACCAAAATTTTGAGGAAATGGCCCAAATTAATCTGCTAATTTAGAGCTTCTTTGTGCCACAGAAACTTAGTCTTACAAGTTGGATCTCTGGTCGATCAGCGTTCTATAAGCATATTCTATGTACAATTCTCTGACTTTTAAATTTATAGACCCTTAACAAACACTCCACCAAGCATAATCTGACAAGGGCATGCAGCGATAAAATAAAAACCAAATACATATAATATCTATAGACAGTTTTGAGATACTTTTTTTCCAATTCTAAAAATACTGTTTTAGCATAAGAAAATACAGCAGTGCTATGAGTTATTTTCTAACAGTGGTACTTTTAAAAGGATAATATAAATACATAATGTGGTAATGAGTGTGAACATGTCCTATAACTGTAGAGAAGTGTGGTAGTCATAAATCAAAAAAAAAATTAAAGTACATGAATCAACAGAGAAGTAGCTCGATTAGCAAAAAAGAAAAAATTGATGTTGGGTAGATTTAATCAAAGTCTTTCCACCATTTTATCTTTGATTATGCTTTCCTTTACTGTCATTCAGGGTTTCTGAATGATAAAATAAATGAGGCAACTGTTTCGGGACATTGAACACCAGGCAGCACAGGACTGAGCTCCTTGAGAAAAGGCAAGCTCACGAAGTGACCAGCACATTTGTCCAGCTTTTTGCCTTAGGAAATCTTCCAAATAATAGGGGCCAAGAAGTGGAGCCCATGCAGAGCACAGCAATCTCCCTGAGCTGAAGAGGCCAAGTTCAGAGCTGCTAAAGGTCTGGAATTTGCAGACATGTTACCAGAGAGGAAGAAGCTGCAAAAATGAGTTCCTAGAAGTCTGCTTGGGAGTTCCCTGCAGATCCGTGGCTGAGGGTGGGGCTGCACATGTGCAGTGCAGAACTCCACTAGGCCCAGCAGAGAGAGGATGCTGCAGGATTGATGGCTGAATGGAGGTAGCAGGGGTAGCTCAGAGCAGGGAGGCTTTGGAGTTCCAGCCCAGTCAGAGTGGGAGAACTAGCTAGGCACTTTGGATACTTCCTGAGACCCTAGGAAGGCCATGTCATTAGAGGAAGGATTATGCCTTTGAGTGTGGGGCATTCTTTAGAGCAGAGGTTGGCAAAATTTTTCTTACAAGGCCAGATAGTAAATATTTTAGGCTTGCAAATCATATAGTCTCTTTCGCAACCACTCAATTCTCTCATTAAGTAGAATATAAAAGCAGCCACGGGCAACAAATAAATGAATGAGCATAATTGTTTTCCTATGAAGCTCTATTTATAGACCCCAGGGTGATCTAAATGCTAGAATTGGCCAATAAGGACATAAAAATAGCCATTATAAATAAGTTTAAGGACTTAACAGAAAAGAGAAATATAGTAAACAAGAAAACTCAGCATAGAAATGGAAATTATAAAAAATAACCAAATGGAAATTCTATAACTGAAAATTACATTACCTGAAATAAAATATTCATTAGATAGGCTTAACAGCAGATTAGGGATTCCATAAGAAACTCTCTCTTTCAACAATTGACAGAACAAGCAGAAAAAAATCCACCTAACCATCATTTACCAAATGACTATTGTACTTGTTATTCTTTCTCTTTGAGGTACACAGTGTAACTCAATATACTCAGGAGACACTGGAGAAATAAAAATAATTCAGTACACCTTTTCCAATAAAAATGTTTACAAAATGCTGTTTTTTTAATCACAACCTTATTTTCATAAAAATCTTGGAGCTGCTGATTCAGCTCACTCAATACGTGGAGAGTGTTATGGACTGAATTGAGTCCCCCAAAATTGTGTGTTAAAGTCCTAACCCCTCGTACCTCAGAATATGACTATATTTGGACATAGGATCTTTAAAGATGTGATTCAATTAAAATGAGGCCATTCAGGGTCCCTAATCCAATCTGACTGTTGTCCTTACAAGAAAAGGAAACATGGGACATGGGATACATGTGCATAGAGAAAAGGCCATGAGAGCACACAGCAAGAACGGGGCCATCTGCAAGCCAAGGACAGAGGTCTCAAAAGAAACTAAAGTTGCCAATACCTTGATTGTGAACTTCTAGCCTCCAGAATTCTGAGCAATAAGTTTGTTGTCTAAGCCACCCAGTCTGTGGTACTGTTTTACCAATGGTTGCTGTCCAACCAATTCACCAAATCAGACATTTTGTCAAAAAAAAAAAAAATCTGACTTCATTCATCATTTCAAATTGACTTGTTAATACACGTCCTTAAGCCAACCAACTCCTTTCTGTACTCCAATCCTGTGACTAACGGACAAGACACGGAGCCTTGGCATAAGCTTCTCAGCTGGGCGCAATAAGGCGCTGCCTTCCCCAGCCCCTCTTTCAGCATCTCCTTAGCACTCACCGCACTCTCCATCAGGAGAAATGCATTCTTTGAAAGTAGAAGTGTGTATTCATCTGTTTTCTATTGCATATAACAGAATACTTGAAGCTGGGTAATTTATAAAGAAACAAATTTTATTTCTTATACTTTTGGACCCTAGGAAGTCCAAGGTCTAGGGGTGCATCTGGTGAGGGCCTTCTCTTGGCAGGGACTCTCTACAGAGTCCCGTAGTGACACAGGGTATTATATAGCAAGAGTGGCTGAGCGAAAGTGTTCTTACGTGCTTTCTCCCTCTCCTTATACGGTCCCCAGTCTACTCCCTGATAACGCATTAAACTACTAACCCATTAATCCATGAGTGGATTAATTCATTCATGAGGGCATAGTCCTCATGATCCAATCACCTTTTAAAGGCCACACCTTTCAAACACCATAGGGGATTAAGTTCCAACATGAGCTTTGCAAGGAACGAACATTCAAACCATAGCAAAGTGAGTAAAGAAAGGAGGTCATTAAACGAAAATTGTCTCATGCCCACTTCTCCTGTACCACATAGGAAATCAGAATGTTTAAATAGAGGCTGGAAGATACTATGTTTAAGGGCACACCATTAACGGAAACACAAAGGGAAAGACAGGTGGCATGTGTATAATTCCTTGACTAAAGGAAGCTTCTCTGATAGTAAGTTTTCAAAGTACCCCTTTGTTGGTAACCTGGAGGTTTCTACACCTTAGGACAATATACCATTGTAAGATCAAAGTGAACTACTGGTATGACTTTAAAAAAAAAATGCAAAGGACAACTGAGAAAGAGAAAGTAAGAAAAGAGGACACAATAATATTGACACCTTGACAATAGTGTGTTCTCTGATGACCTAGGTCACCAAGGGTCAAATGTAGAGAGGAGGTACTCACAGAATTCTAGATAAAATAGTGTGTCTAGTCCAAAAGTCACATTTTATCAAAATAGAAGCTGAAGCCCAGAGAGATTAAGTGGCTATTCAAGTTTACACAGCCAATGGCAGAATTGAGCCTACGCCTACGTCCCTAAACCCGGCCTCCACTTCACAGTACCAAAAATGTGATGGTGCCAAAAGCGTGAAGTCAATGATATGATAATCTTCTGTTATAAATAGTAGCTAAACAATTTTCTCTAATACTGGCTTGATTCCAGTAATTAGAATATGTAGCATCAAATGAAGAAGCAAAGAAATTTTAATGAATGACATAATCTAATTCTATTCTAATACATTTTAATATAATAAGATAAAGATGCACTAATAATGCTGTAGAAAGAAAAGAGCTCTTTATCCAATGCTTTCTTTCATCTGTAAATGCCAGGCTATTTCTCAAACTGAAAATGAGGTAAAAGTCCAATACAGCAATAAAGTGATTACAGATCCTGATATCACAGAGTATTACCTACAGAAGTATTGACAGAGCGGAGATGCCAGCTGGGGACTAAGGAGGCGGATCATCAAAGCTGCCCTTACCTGACTGACACCTCAAGCTCTAAAAATTTCAAAAACCCATGCAGAATGAACACTGTTCAAATTCGGACATAGGCAGGCAGGCCAAACCACACAGACTAGAGTTAGCATAAACTTCTGGAGAGGTGGGGCAATGACGAAGCTCAGATTAGGCAGACTTAGCCTAACAATCCTGCTGCCTAGATAAAAATAAATTAGAAAAGAGCTCTCTCTAGAATCAGCAGCTATGTCTAAAATGCTCATTACATGATATCATGAGTCTAGAGATCTTTATAAATGATTTTTTACAAAGGTATTTGTCTATACAGTAATATATGTGAGGTTTAAAAACAGATATAGTGATTTAACTTTATTTAGTGCTTTACACTTAAATATATTTAAAAGTGTTTTTACTTCCCTTTTATAGAGAAGGCACTGGAACTCAGAAATCTAAAGTGGTAATGTAAAGCACCCAGAGACAAATGAGCCTCTTTAAGGTGGAATCTGAAGCAGGTGGGGTAAAAGGTTATTGTTTGGACTGCTGCATATAATCACACAAGTATGTGTTATGGTGCAGAGCCTCCAAAGCAGAGCTTCAGACAATCAGTTACTTTACGTTTAGGACCCTTTGACAATCCTTATGAAGTGTATCTCAGAACACTCCACTGGGGCCTGGCGGGGAGGGCATTGCACTTATCCACTGATCTCTTTCTCCCATTGGTCAAGGTTGCCTCGTGGAGCATTATTAACTCCCCACTCCTGTATCCTTCCCACACCCACACTTCAATCTTGCACATGTGTAAGTGCCAAGAAGATTCCCATGGGCCATCCCCATGGAGAGATCACAAAAGTCCCAAGACAGGAAGTGAGAGGCCAAGAGGAATTGAAGTGAAGCACAGGAAGTATCCACCACCCCAGGGCATGAAGTCAAGGGGGCATCATCCTGTGCTCTGTTCTTTATGCCATGCACACTGGCACAAGTTCCATCTACCTGGAGGACGTGGCTCCCTGCTCTCATTTATATGAAGATGCTATACGGGCTAGTGAAAGCCTGGTTTTTCCTTACCAGGTTTTGCATATTGGGCTAGAATTGTAATTCTAATGTTCAGAAATCTAAAACAATACCTAAATTAATTAACTCAGTATTTTTAAAGATATACACAATTGGTGGGAATGACTGAATGACAACCTATGAGATTTATAAAGTTTATTCTCCATAAATATGTACAATATTTTCTAAAGGACATAGATTAGGATTTCATATCATCTCTGACTTCTCCTCCCTAAAGTTCTTAGTGGGGTGAAGGGACACGTTAGGCTCCAGTGTGGTTTCTCTATATGACTCATGATATGCTTCTCACCTCAATAATTTCGGTATCTGCTTCTTGCACTGGGATCCTTAGGTGTGATTTCAAGGAGTTAGCTTTGCTTATTAGCTTGTTCACATGCATTCTTTGAAGACTGAGATTTTATTAGCTGATTAGGATGAAAGGTTTTGTCCACTATTGGCTGCAAAATCCTAGCAGTGGCTGTAAATTGCTGAGCTCAATAACTCTGGGAGCTGGAATCATGGTGTCCTTTCTGCAGATTATTATTTTGCATGCTGTGACTAAGTGTGTGTGTGTGGTTTTAAATCTATTTTAGTTGAGTCCCTTCCTCCTTGGAGTGAAAGCTGGGAATAAACTACTTGTTGACTGTGTTACCATTAAACATTCTTTTCCCCTTCTTGCTTCCTGCCCTCCTGCCAACAGTTGCTTAAGAGTTGGAACAAGCCTGTTTCCTCACCCAATATTGTGTGAGTTGCCACAGATTGTCCAAAGTGATAGATATAGTAATAGTTGAGAGCATAACTAGAATCTTAGTTTTTCTGATTGCACAGAGGATGCTCTTACAATCAAAGTCTTAACTATAGTTATAGGTCAGTGAGGTACGTCATCATAATTCCAATTTTCCAACGGTTCTAGGATTAAAAGATTATTTTCTTGAAACTATTTTTTAAAGTCTAATTTTAAATAAACTAACCAAAACAATAATAGTCATAATCACAATTTTATAAATGCATAAACTGAGAAAAAAACTAACATTTACTAAGCATTTACTGTTTGACAGACCCATGCATACTTTATCAAATTTAATCCTCACTACACTGGAGGGTATTTATGTTTAGGTAGGAATGTCTCTCTACACTTTACAGAACAAGAGAATTGAGTCTGAGAAAAGTCAAGTAATTAAAGTTCAGAGTAGAATCAAGAATCCTATCCACATTAGTCTGACTCCAAAGATGATGTTATTTCCGACACGTGTTAACTTCTGAGGTGATGTGCCCATTTTCAAAGAGCTAGTAATAATCGATATTGTCATGTTCTTCTATCATTCCCCAGACAAGAGCACATATATCATTGCATCCCATTGTAGGGATACCAGACTTAAACAAAAGTTCATTATCCTAAGTCCAAAGTGCCTTCTACTTTACCACTCAGAATATCAGACTCACTAGCAAAATTTTATAGTCAAAATCTGGCTTGTAAATATATTGCAATATAAAGAATTTTTACAAGGCTATTAAGGTTGGTATCACTATGGCAAGTTACAACCATTTCCTCACATTGCGCAGACATAATTTTACTGCTTAGTAGATGTGCAGTTGGGATATTTATTACCCAGAAAGAAAGCAACTTTAAGAACCCTGAAAAATAGCAGGGATTATAGATATATACTCTTCCTAACACCATGCGAAATGAAACTTAAAATCGGAATTATAAATGCCCAATATTTAAATCTTGTCTTGATTGCCAGCAAGAAAATGTCGCAAAGATGAAGTTGAATGATGCAACAATTATCTAGCTTCTCTTACTTCTGCTGTGGAGTGTTTGGTCTCATTATTTAGTGTTTTCAGATGTTGGGAAATATTGAGAGAGAATGAAATCTGTAGCTATAATAGTCAATAAACATTTCCAGGAATTTAAAAGTTGGGCAGAGAAGTAGATCTACAGGTAATATCAGAAACCTGCTCCTCTCTTTTACAACTTTCTCAATTACTTCTGGTTACATTCATTCATTCATTTATCCATTCAAAATATTTATTAAGGGCCGGCCCGGTGGCGCACTGCTATAGTGCGCCGCTCGGGAAGTGCGGTGGCGCTCCCGCCGAGGGTTCGGATCCCACATACAGACCGGTTCCCGCTCACTGGCTGAGCAAGGCGCGGGAGCAACACCGAGGGTTGCGATCCCGTTGCCGGTCCCAGTCCGGTACGGGGGCAACACTGAGGGTTGCGATCCGTTGCTGGACACGGAAAAGACAAAAATATATATATATATATATATATATATTTATTAAGTATCTACCATATTCTAGGTCTCTACATTGGCTTATGGGCTGACAAACACAAAGTTCTACATGCTGAGAAGCCCTCAGGAGAAGATAGTTGACAGATGGTGGATCTTTCAGTCCGCTCCCTTAAAAGGGGCATGAAGGAAAGAGGTAAGGCTCCAACTGAAAAAAGTGAGAGTCTAGCCAGCAAAGAGTATCGGTTGCTGCTAAACAAAGGGTATGAAATGAACCACATCAAAAATCCCTGCATTGATTATTTCTGTTTATCAAATTTTTACTTGTTAACCTTAAGTGCTAAAGAGAGGGATGGCAGGCCATGCCCTGTCCATATTTTTAAATATTACTAAGATTTGTTAGAATGAGGGACCATGCCCATAAAAACAATATACCATTAAAATCATGGAAAGATGAAATGATACTAATGTTTCATAAGATACAATAACTTAATTATATAAAAGATAAAATTAAAAAATAAAGTGCTTAAAGCAAAAGATATTAAACAGTAACCAGAAAGAAATGAAATTTTACTTTAGTAAAAGATAGTGAGAGGTGTTCTAAATTACAATTATAAAATAAAAATCTCATAATGGCAGAATTTCACGCATGGCTTTGCCAGGTAGAGATTAAATCTTATAAGTAACAGAATAGTCCAGTGACAGATCTAACTAAAACTAGGGTTTTTTTCTTCATTCTCCTGAATGCAAATTTTTATAATATTAGCTTTTTTAAAATCCAGATTTGAACATATACATATCATTATATCTTTATCATATTAAAACAATAATAGCCTCTCTTGACATCTTAGACCTTTCTACTAATTCAGTTTCTTTCTCATTTCATTCACAACTAACCCCTTTAAAGAGTAGTCTGGAGTTACTAGCCCGATTTCTCATTGCCCATTCACTCCTCGCCCCACTGTGATCACACTGTGACAGTCCATAACATTCAATGTGTACTTTCTAAGGCATAATTACTGTGTTTTACTTGACCTTTCCATGATTTTTGACACTGTTGGTCATTCCTTCCTTCAGAAGCTCTCCCTGTGCTTCTGGACACCAGTTGTCCAGGGTTCTCCTCCTACCATCTCTTTTCTTTCCTCTGTGGGATCCTCTTTCTTGGTCTGCTTTAATGGTGTTACCCCCAGTGTTCTGTCCTTAGTGCTCAACTCCTTTCACTATATACACTCTCCCCAAGTGTGAAGGTTAATTCTAGATGTCAGGTTGGTTAGATGAAGGAATGCTGGGAAACCTGGTAAAGCAATCTTTTCAGGTGTGTCTCTGAGGGTATTTCCAGCAGAGATTAGTATGAGAGTCTGAGTGGCCTGGGTCTGAGTTCCCTCAATGTGGGTGGGAACCATCCAATCCACTGGGGGTCTGGAGAGAACAAAAGACAGAGGAAAGAGGTGAAGCTCTCTCTCTCTCTCTCTCTCTCTCTCGATATGCTGGAGCTGGGATACAAATACACTCTTCTTTCCTGTGCATGGACATCAGAGCTTGAGACTCTTCAGCTTTGGGGTTCCAGAACTTACACCAAGGACACCATCAGCTTCGCTGGTTTTGAGGCCTTTGGACTCAGACTGAGCCATGCTACCAGCATCCAATTTATAGACGGCCTGTTGTGGGACTTTTCTTCATAGCCACATGAGCTAATTCCCCTAATAAATCCCTCTCACATAATTATAACATAGCTTATTGATTCTGTTTCTCTGGAGAACCCTGACTAATACACAAGGTGAACTCCTCCATAAGCATGACTTCACCTGTCATCTATATGCCAATAACTTGTCATCTTCTCTGAGCCTTGACCTCTGTCCTGAGTTCCAGGGTCATAAGTCTCAACTGTCTATTGAATCTACATCTGATTTTGCTACAAGCCCCTCTAACTTGACATGTACAAGACTGAACTCATCATCTCCCCACTCCAACATTCTGCTGCCACTCTTCTCCCTGTTTTCAATCTCTAGGCCCACTAACTACCAAGCCAAATCTTGCAGACACACCTGGTTCTTCCTTTTCACTTATTGCTCTCTCCCACTGTATTAACCTGGGATCCCTCCAAAGACAGAGCCTGAGATAAAGGTTTGCCTATAATCAGTCTATATATATATATATATATATTAAACCCTAGGCGCCATCCCCCAGGTTGAAGATTGCCCCGTGGAATGTTATTCTCTTGCACTTCCAGTTTGCTCATTTGTCACAATGTCTCAGTGGATTCCTGAGGACATCTCACACAGCAAGAACAGAGAAGGAACAGGACAGCAAGAGATATACAGTACAGATGAAGCAAAGTATTGCCAGGTTACACCCGCACACATGGTTGCTGATGCCAGGTAGAGCACAAGAGGTGTCCCATATATCTACCAACCACAAACACATACTCATATAGTCCCTATGTGTTCCTGATTCTAGCCCTCATATATCTCTCCAATCGCACCCCATTTTCTGTGGGCCTACTGACTGCTACACAGTACCTAACAAATGTCTTAAAATAACAAATATAAGAAGAATCTCTGGAGAAGAAATTCCCCCAACCCAAGTTTTTTCTCAGTCTAGAATATTAGTAATATCTACATGTAGAGATTTTTTTAAGTGATCCTCTTGATTTTAATGATCATTTGAGCAAAAGAAAAGAAAAGAATGAAAATAAGTAAGTACTTCTCAAAGTACTTACTTTATATATATATATCTAAAAAAACAATGAGAAGTCACCAAACAGTTGTAACTGTGATCTTTTTATTTTACAAGATTATAACTTTGCAGTGTACACTGGACAGTTTGGGGGCAAAAAATGCCAAGTAAATGTGAAAATGAAAAATACTGAGAGACTGGAAAAATATTTTTCAAGAATGTGTGAGAAATTAGAAAACAAATATTTGAATTCTGTATTAGTCTGTTTCTGCTGATTATAACACAATAGCTGGAACTGGGCGATTTGTAAAAACAAAAAATTTATTGCTTATAGTTTTAGAGGATGGGAAGTTCAAAGTTCAGAGAATGGATCTGGTGAGGGTCTTCCTTGGGGGTTGGTGGCTGTATAGCAATGAAGGAGTCTCACATGGCAGAAAATGGCTGAGCAGAGAGAGACAGACTCTCACGTACTCTCCTATTAAAGCACTCATAACCACACCCATGACAAACATTAATCCATAAATTTAATCACCTCTTCAAGGCCCCACCTTTCAATTACTATACCAGGATTTCCCACCCTCAACAGTTGCTGCAGTGGAGATTAAATTTTGAGGGGACATTTAATCCAAGGCAAATTTTAACATAGTCAATTCAAAGCTAAAATAATGAAGAGGAAAAAGAGCATTCTGTCCTATTTACTGATTACTATAAGCTATAAAGTATATATGAAGCTTTAGAAAACAAATGGAGAGATTATTAAGTTCTAGAAATTACTACAGATGTAGCTGGATAATATATTTAAACAAGGTTTCACACACCCACTCATTTCCATGCCCTTGTGGCCCTTTCAGATTAAGCCATTTTGGGCATTTTTCTTTACAACTTCAGGGCAGGTATTACCTGCCAAAGTGAAAATAACAATGGAGTCAAGTGTTTGGTATTTCAGTTTCAAAATGCTGGGCCTTGGCATAGAGACACAGATAATTTGAAAACATGCATTACCTGAAATGGAGAGAGAGAAAGCTGGAGAGGAAAATTGTGTGACTGGAATACTTGAGAATTGAGAAGGGTATAAAGTTGCCCCATCCACTATAGCAGCCACCAGCCATATGTGGCTATTAATCACTTGCAAAATGACTAGTCCAAGTTGAAGTGTGCTGAAAGTATAAATTACACATCAGATTTCAAAGATTTATTAATAAAAAATAATGTTTAGGGTGGAGCAAGATAGCTGGGTAGAGTTCTCTGGTGATTGTCCCCCCTGCCCCCCAAAAAAAGAGACCAAGGCAACAAATAAACAACTATATTTTGACCAGAATGACTGAAGAAATATGCTGCAGAGCACCTGGGGAGTGACAAAATCCTTGTGGAGCACAGAAGAACAGGATTGCACCACAGAGAACAGAGCAAGGCTTCCTGCCTCTGCCTCACTATCTCCCTGCAAGGACTACCATAATCAGGTAGAGAGAAGGTAAGGTGGAAAAACCCCAGATGTTTCCAATGTCACCACAAACACCAACTATCCCTGCTACTGGAGAGTCCCCCATTCCTCATAGGCTGAAAACCCAGTTTGGAAAAGTAGCTGGGAGTTTGTGCAGCTACACAGCCTCAGAGTAGAAGCCCAAGGAGAGCAACCCCCAACCTCTCAACCTAAATGGCTATGGTACAGCACCATCTTGAAACTGAACCCACTGTTAGAGTGAGTCCTCCCCTGGGGCCAGTGGAATTGATTTCCTCCATTCTGAGGCCCCACCTACATTCTACCACATTCACATGGGCACCGGCAGGACCATGAACCTGGCTGCCTGTAGCCTAGGCCAGACAGAAAGACCAAGACCCCAGGATCTGAACCCATATAGTATCCCCTTTCCCCCAGGAGAACAGGCAGTCCTGCTCAGCAGGGAAGCTGCCAATAAGTGGCAGTCCACCACATTCACGTGTACCCACCCTGCACAGCCCACTGGCCCACTAAACATACAGGCACCCATGCTGGCCCAACAGCCAGTCCAGCAGTAGCTTTGCCACCCCCACAGACTTCCACAGAGCTGCTGGGCCCTGCTACACTAGTATACACCTGCTCCCTGACAAGCATCAATCAGGCAGCAGCTTTGCCTCTCCATAGCAGGACTCTAAAGAGCTGGGAGGCCCTGCTGCACCCTTGCAGGTCTGTTCCAGGCTAGACAACTGATCTGATGGCTTTCTACAGTGCTACCAGGCCCTGTTGTACCAGTACATGCCTGCTCCCTGCTCGACATGGATTGAGAGGGCTTTGCCTCCTCTGACAGGCCTTTATAGAGCCACCTGGCCCTGCTGCACATGCACACATCAGGTCCAGGCCAGGCAGTGGCATTCACTCCTACAAAAAGCATTTTCAGAGCCACTTGACTGCCCATTCTGTACCCAGGCACACATGTATCCATCCCAAAAGTTGGTCAGGCAGTGCACCATCCTCTGGGAGAAGCAACCTCAGAGCTGCTTGCCCATACCTAGCCTGATAGCCTGTCAAGCAGTGACTCTGCACCTCAGAGAGACCACAAGACACCCAGTTGGCCCTCTGTGCCTGCACACACATGATGCAAAAACCCAGCCCAGATTTGTCAAACCAGCAAAACAATGCCAGTGTTGGCACAAACTCCACAATCTAGGCCACTGAGGCATATGCAGATATCACTGAAGAGAATTACAACCAAAGAAACTGCATAGAGATTACACAATTGAGTCCACCCAAAACTAAAGCCAACACAGCATATCCAACAGACACCCTAGGACCCTATATTCGTTCATTTTTGTTGCTTATAACAAAATACATGAAACTGGGTAATTTCCAAGAAAATGAAATTTATTGCTTCCAGTTTCAGAGGCTGGGAAGTCCAAAGTCTGGGGAACACATCAAGTGAGGTGACTCTACAGCAATGCAGGCTGTCACATGACAAGAATGATGGAGCAGAGAAACAGAGAGACACTCACATGCTCTCCCTTTAAAGCCCTCAGAACCACTCCCATGACCACCATTAAACCTTCAACTTATTAATCCATTTACTAGGGCATGGTCTTCACAGTCAAATCACCTCTTCAAGGCCCCACCTTTCAATTATCATAATAGGATTTCCCACTGTCAACAGTTACAGTGGGGATAAGCCTCAATGAGTTTAGGGGGACATTCAGTCTACAGCAGACCCACATACAGAAAAAAAGTCATTTCTACATAATCCATTCCATAAAAGTGGGAAAAGCAACTACTCCTTTAGGTGTACAGATATCAATGTAGGGAAACAAGAAACAAGAAAAACCAAGGAAACATGGTAACCCCAAAAGAACACAAGAAGTCTCCAGTAAGAGACAACAAAGAAAAGGGAAGTCACAATATTCCTGTAAAGAAATTCCAAAAAATGATCTTAAGGAAATAATGGTATACAGGAGAAAACAGACAAACAATTCAATAAAATCAGGAAAACAATTCACAATCTGAATGAGAAATTTAATAAAGAGATAGATATCATTTAAAAAATGAAACAGAAGTCTTGGAGCAAAAGAATTCAGTGAATTAAATAAAAAATACAATTAAGAACTTCAACAACAGACCAGAAGAAGCAGAATAGAGAATTTCTAAACTTGAATATATATCTTTTGAAACATCCCTGTCAGAGGGGAAAAAAAGAAATAAGAATGGAAAAGGATAAAGAAAGCCTACAAGATTTACAGGACACCATTAATCAAACAAATGTTGGAATAATAGGTGTTGCAGAGGAAGAAAAGATAGAGAAAGGCATACAAACACAATTTAATGAAATAATAGCTGAAAACTTCCCAAGTACTGGGAGAGATATGGACATTCAGATTCAGGAAGCTCTAAAGGTCTCCAATTAGACTCAACCCCATAAGATCCTCTCAAAGCCACATCACAATCTAACTGTCAAATTCAAAGACAGAGAGAATTCTAAAAGCTGCAAGAGAAACATGTCAAGTCACATATCAGAGAATCCCTATTAGACTATCAGCAGATTTCTCAACAGAAATCTTGCTGGCCAGGAGAGAATGTGATGATGTAAAACTGTCAGTGTGAAACTATCCGCCAAGAATATTTTATCCAGCAAAGCTATACTCCAGAAGCAAGGGAGCAATAATGACCTACTCAGACAAGTAAAAGCTGAGGGAATTCATCACTACTATATCAGCCTTACAAGACCAGCTTAAGGGAGTACTACAACTGAAAATGAAAAGACAATATTTACTATCATGAAAACATGAAAATGTACAAAACTCACCTGTAGAGGTAAACTTGTAATTCAAACTCAGAACATCCCAGTGAGGTAATGGTGCTATATAAATACTTCAGTCCTTTAATATAAAGGTTTAAAGTTAAAATGGTGAAAAAACAACAACAGTTACAATTAGTGGCTAAGTAACATATAATAGATACAAATGTAAATTAAGGCAACAAAAATATAATTTGTGAGGGGGAGGAGGAGTCTAGAGTATTTTCATGCAACAAAAATTAAGTTGTTATCACTTTAAAATAGTTTTCTATGACTACAAGACTATGTTAGCACCAAGATAACCACAAAAAAAAGAAAAGAAAAACAGAAAGAAAGAAAGAAAGGAAAGAAGTTATATCAGACACATAAATGATGAAGAGAAAGAAAACAAAGATTAGCCCTACGGAAAACACCAATCCACAGAGGTAAATAACAAGAGAAAAAGACAGGAACTAAGGATCTACAAAACAAACCACAAAACAATTTTTAAAATGGTAGAATAGCTCACATATCAGTAATAATCTTGAACGTAAATGGATTAAACTCTCCAATTATAAGACACAGTGACTAAATGGGGTGAAAAAAGGCCCAACAATATGCTGCCTACAAGAGGCTCCCTTAACTATTAAAGACAAATATAGACTGAAGGTGAAAGGCTAGAAAAAGATATTTCATGCAAACAAAACTAAAAGCAAGTGAGAGTAACCATACTTATATCAGATAAAATAGACTTTAAATCAAAAACTGTCAAAAAGACAAAGAAGGTCATTATGAAATGATAAAGGGATCAATTTAAGAAGAGGATATAAAAATTGTTAAAATGTATGCACCCAACACCAGAGCATCCAGAAATATAAAGCAAACATTATTATACCTAAGGAGAGAGAGAGATTATAATTCAATAATAATAGGGGATGTTAACCCCCTTGCTTTCAACAATGGACAGGTCATCTAAACAAAAAATAAACCAGGAAACATCTGACTTAAACTGCACTATATTCCAAATGGATCTTACAGACATTTATAGAACATTCCATCCAACAGCTGTAGAATACACATTCTTCTCAACTGCACATGGAACATTCTCCAGGACAGATCATATGTTAGGCCACAAAACAAGTCTACAAAATTTTAAAAGATAGAGATCATATCAAGTATCTTTTCCAACCACAATGAAATGAAACTAGAAATTGACATTAAGAACTTTGGAAACTGTGAAAATACATGGAAATAAAACAACATGCTCCTAAACAACCAATGGGTTTATAAAGAAATTAAAAGGGAAATTTTAAAATTCCTTGAGACAAACAATAATGGAAAAAATTGTACAAAACTTAGGGATATAGCAAAGGCAGTTCTAAGGAAAGTTTATAGCAATAAATGCTGATATCAAAAAAAAGAGTGACTTCTAATAAACAACGTAATGATGTACCTAAAGGAACTAGAAAAGCAACAACAAGTTAAACCCAAAATTGGCAGGAGGAAAGAAATAAGAAATAAATAAAATAGAAACCAAAAAAAAAAAAAAAAAAATTGAAGAAATCAATGAAACAAAGAATTGAAAGAGGTGACAGTATAACTGATCCCACAGAAACAAAAAGGATTATGAGACTATTATGAACAACTATGTGCCAACAAATTTGATAACATAGAAGAAACTGATAAATTTTGGGAAAATATAATCTACCAAGATTAATTATGAAGAAATAGGAAAATCTAACAGACTAATAACAAGTGAGGAAATTGAATCAGTAATATCAGTAATACAAAGTCTTCCATTAAAGAAAAGCCCAGGACCTAATGGTTTCACTGCTAAAATCTACCAAACATTTAGAGAATAACTAATACCAATTCTCTTAAGATTACTTTTTAAAAATTTGAGAAAGATGTAATATTTTCCAACTAATTTTATGTGGCCAGCATTACTCATTCCAAAACCAGAAAAAGACACAACAACAACAAAAAAAATTATAGGCCAATATTTCTGATGAACATAAATGCAAAAATTCTCAACAAGAAATCAAGAAAACAATTCCTTTCACAATAACTACAAAAAAAAAAGATACCTATGAATAAACTTAACCAAGGAGATGGAAGACCTCTACAATAAAAACTATAAAACTTTGAAGAAAGAAATTGAGTACATAAATAAATGGAAAAGGGCTGGCTGGTTACCTCAGTTGGTTAGAGTGCAGTGCTGATAACACCAAAGTCCAGGGTTTAATACCTGTACCAGCCAGCCACTAAAAGAAAAGACAAATGGAAAGATATTCCATGTTCATGTATTAGAAGAATTAATATTGTTAAAATGACTATTCTACACAAAGTAATCTAGATTTAATACAATCTCTATCAAAATACGAAGACATTTTTCACTGAAATAGAAAAAAATAATTGTTAAATTCATATGGAACTGGAAAAGACCCCCAAAGCAATCCTGAAAAAAATGAACAAAGCTGGAGGCATCACACTACCTGACTTCAAATTATACTACAAAGCTGTAGTAACCAAAAATACATGGTACTGTCATAAAAACAGATACATGGACCAATGGAACAGAATAGAAAGCCCAGAAATAAATTCATGCATCTACAGCCAACTGATCTTTGACAAATCTTCCAAGAATACATACTGGGGAAAAGACAGTCTCTTTAGAAAATGGTTCTGGGAAAACTGAATATCCACATGAAAAAGAATAAGACTAGACCCGTACCTCTTACCATATATAAAAATCAACTCAAAATGGATTAAAGATTTAAATGTAAAATCTGAAACTATGAAACTACTAGAAGAAAACATAGAGGAAATGACGCACGTGGGACTGGGCAAGGATTTTTTAAATAAGACTTCAAAAGCACAAGCAATTAAAAGCAAAAATAGGGCCGGCCCGGTGGCGCACTGGATAGTGCGCCGCTTGGGAAGCGCGGCGGCGCTCCCGTCCGAGGGTTCGGATCCCATGTACAGACCGGTTCCCGCTCACTGGCTGAGCGAGGCATGGGGGCGACGCTGAGGGTTGCAATCCCGTTGCCGGTCCCCGGCCCGGTGCGGGGGCAACACTGAGGGTTGCGCCGGCCCAGTGGCGCACTGGATAGTGCGCTGCTTGGGAAGCGCGGCGGCGCTCCCGTCCGAGGGTTCGGATCCCATGTACAGACCGGTTCCCGCTCACTGGCTGAGCGAGGCGCGGGAGCAACGCCGAGGCTTGCGATCCCGTTGCCGGTCCCCGGTCCGGTACGGGGGCAACACTGAGGGTTGCGATCCGTTGCCGGACACGGAAAAAAGATAAAAGACAAAAAAATAAATAAATAAAAATAAAAATAAAAGCAAAAATAGACAAGTGGGATTACTTCAAACTAAAAAGCTTTTGCATGTCCAAGGAAATTGTTAACAGAGTGAAGAGACAACCTACAGAATGACAGAAAATATTTGCAAATTATACATTTGACAAGGGGTTAATATCAGAAATATATAAGGAACTTGTTAGCAAAAATATAAATAACTCAATTGAGAAATGGGCAAAGGATCTTAACAGACATTTCTCAAAAGAAGATATACAAATAGTGAGCAGGCATATGAAAAAAATGCTCAACATCACTAATCAACAGGGAAATGCAAATCAAAACAACGAGATACCACCTCACTTCAGCTAGAATGGTTATTATTAAAAAGACAAAAGAAAACAAGTGTTGCGAGGGCGTGGAGAAAAAGGAATACTTGCACATTGTTGGAGGGAGTGTAAACTAGTACAGCCATTATGAAAAATAGTATTGAGTTTCCTCAAAATATTGAAAATAGAACAACTAACTTATTACCCAGCAATCCCAATGTACCCAAAGGAAATGAAGTCAGTATGTCAAAGAGATGCCTGCACTCTCATGTTTATTGCAGCACAGTTTACAATAGCCAAGATATTGAATCAACCTAAGTGTCCAACAATGGATGAATGGGTAAAAAATAAAAAATAAAAATAAAACTAGTGGTATATATACACAATGGAATACTATTCAGCCATAAAAAAAGAATGAAATCCTGTCATTTTGGCAACACGGATGAACTTGGAGGACATTATGTTAATTGAAGTAAGCCAGGTACAGAAAGACAAATACTATATGACCTACTCATTTGTAGGATCTAAAAAATGTTTTAATAAGTTGATATTATTGAGGCAGAGAGTAGAACAGTGGCTACCAGAGACTGGGGAGGAAGGAGCGAAAGGAAAACAGGGAGAGGTTGGCCAACTGGTAGAAAATTACAATTAGACAGGAGGAATAAGTTCTGGTGTTCTAGTGCACAATAGAGTAAGTCTGGGTAACAGTTACGTTTTGTATATTACATAATATATTACATAATTGAATGTTTTTGCCACAAAGAAATGATAAACGCATGAGGTGATGGTTACATTAATTACCCTGACCCGATTATTATACAACATATATATTTATCAAAACATCAGATTGTACCCCAGAAGCATGTACAATTATAATGTTTCAATTAAATTTAATAATATTTTTTAAAAGAAAAAATAATGTAAAATATTTCATTCATTTTTATATAATTATATGATGAAATGATAATTTGGATATATTGGGTTAAATAAAATATATTATTAAAACTAAATTTTACCTGTCTTTTCAATTTTTTTAAATGTGATTACTCAAACATTTAGAATAGCCATATTCATACAATCTAAATACCTCAAAAGGAAGAAATATTTTAAAACAAAAAAGTAATAAGTTTGAAAGAATAAAAGCCAATTCCTATTATCATAGTAAAAATAACATTATTATCTAAATTAATATAACAGGATAAAAGTATAATTAGATTGAAAAACATTTGAAATAATTTAATAAGCAAAATGTTCAGATTAACTTGTCACAAGAAATGAAAAAATTGAAAACAACCCTCACATTTAATTAAATTCACGTCAACAATTATCTATCGGGGGCTATTAGGTGCCAGGGACTACGGTAGTTGCTGGAAATTTAAAGGTGAGCAAGTTCCGTGTGTTCCTGCCTCCTGGGGAAAAGCAGACAACTCAGAAAACACTGATACAAGTTCCTGGAGCTGCAGGAGGGGTGTACTTCCAGACCTGAGCCACCTAAGAGGGAAGTCCTCTTAGAACATGGATCATGTAAGCTGGATCCTGAAAAAATAAGTTAGCCAAGCCAAATGGGGGAGAGAGGGGACAATAGCATTCCAGACAGAAAGCACTGCACATTCAAAAGCTCAAAGGTGAAGAGAACACAATGGACAACCAAAAGAAATCAGGTTGCCTATATGATAAAGAATGGCAAGACATAAGATTGGAGAGTTAAGCACATTGTGGAACATTCGCCCAGTCTAAGTCATGAACTATATAGGTGTTTATACAAAGGAAAGTGGAGAGCCATCAAAGAGTTTTTACACAAGAGCTGGCTGGTTAGCTCAGTTGGCTAGAGCATAGCCTTGTAACATCAAGGTCAAGGGTTCAGTTCCTGGTACCGGCCAGCCACCAAAAAAGAAGAGAAAAATGGTCATGAGACTGGGGTACTGTTTTTAAGCGGGGTGGGGAAGGGAGGAATTGGTGAAGGGCCACGAAGAAAAATTAATAGCTGAATATACTGACTGTCGTGGTTTGAGCATCACATGTTGCACACGGGTGGTGATATTCAGCTCTGTGCCACACAGATATGTATAATCAACCATGTTACAATAAATAAATAAATAAAGTGTTTTAACACAAGGGAACTACACAAACTGGTTTGCATTCTAAGAAGGTCTTTCTGTCAGGTGTGTGGAAAATAGAATGGAAGGGGGAAAACCAGGGCAAGAGGACCAGTTATGAAGCTGTTTCAGTCTAGAAACAGTTCAGGTGAGAGCAGATGATGGCCTTTGGTGGTGAATAAAACAGCAGTGTGGCTGTGCTGACCGAGGGGACTGGGTTTATTCTGGAAGTACTGAGGGGGTAGAACTGGCGGGACCTGTACATTCATTGAGGATAGCAATAGAGGAGAGGGAAAAGTCAAGGATAACACCCGGGTTTCTCTGGGGTAACTGGATAGACGGCAGTGCCATGCATTGCGATTGGGACAGAGAAGAAACTAGAAGATGTGGGGGTACAAAAAGCAGTGTGGGGGTAAGAGAATGGAGGAAGGATTTAACCTTCAGTTTTTGATGTGTTGAGATTGAGGTAGGTGCTTAGAGATATCCAAGCTGTTCAGTAGATAGCTGGATTTCTAATGCTTAGGAGACAGATTTCAACTAGAGACATTAATTTGGAAAAGATCAAAACATACAAGATGGGCCGGCCCGGTGGCGCACTGGATAGTGCGCCGCTTGGGAAGCGCGGCGGCGCTCCCGCCCGAGGGTTCGGATCCCACATGCAGACCGGTTCCCGCTCACTGGCTGAGCGAGGCGCGGGAGCGGCGCCGAGGGTTGCGATCCCGTTGCCGGTCCCTGGTCCGGTACGGGGGCAACACTGAGGGTTGCGATCCGTTGCCGGACACGGAAAAAAGACAAAAGACAAAAAAAAAAACATACAAGATAATCGAAGCTGGGTAAGGGATGAGATTGGCCAGGAATAGTATGTAGAATAAGAATAGTGGAAGGCCCAGGACATAACCTTAGGGGACACCAATATTTACAAGATGAGGAGATATGACACAGCCCTCACAGAAAACTGCAGAGGAGAAAGAAGAAAACCAGAAGACAGAGGTGTAACAGAAGCTGAGGGAGGAACATTCTTCAAAAGGGAATGATCAACAGTGCCACATGCTATTAAAATAGAAATTTTAAAGTGTCGATTGGATTTAGCAATACAGGGTTCTTTGTGACCTTGGTGAGAAGCATTTCATTGGCGTGGTAGACAGAAACCAGATTACAGTGGATTGAGTGGTGGCAGGAGAGGAGACAGCACACGCACGACTGCTGCATCCACTGGGTTTACAGGCGAGGACTGTAACTATCACTTCCTAGAATGCATCTCTTGGAGCCACTGCATAGAGGAAATGAGTAACTGAGTGATGAGTGGCCTGTGGGTCTAACTCACCCTTGTTAAGTTTTATATTTTAAAAGTAGCCTGTTATTGAACAAAAAGGCAATGAATACTGACCACTCCTTAAGCAAACATTAACTGATAGTATATTAGGCAGAGCCAAAGTAAAAGCTGGACAATCAGTTGTTCTTTCATCTAGCTACTAACTGGAAGTCTAACCTTTCTCCAACTTCAACATCAAACCTTGCACTAGAGATAATAAAAGACAAAAAAAAAAAAATCTCTATCAATTAATTAATTTAATCCTTCAGGTAAAACTTTCAATAGAACTGACAGCCAGTCTTAAGAACATTTGAAGACTATATTTTCACTTTCTAAACTCATCTTAATCCTGTAGTTGCAGAAGATTAAGTTATGTTTTAAAAATGTTCAAGAGATTTAAAAATACTACAGTTTCAGTTAGCTTTTGCTGCATAACAAAGCACCCACAATGTAGTGACTTCAAATATTTATTATTTCCATGATTCTGCAGACTGGTAAGAATCTAACACACACTTTCCAACCGGTGGTTCTTCTGGTCTGGGCCTGCTTGGCTGGTGGCTGCTGGCTCACTCACAATCTACAAGTAGTTAGCAGTTCAGCTGGATTTGGACAGCCTAGGATAACCTCAGTCTTATCTTTGGTGGTTGTCACATGTTAGCTGAAGCGACAGGGGTGACATCACCTTGTGTTTCTCTTTATCAGCAGAATCATTCACATGTTGTCTCAGGGTTCCAAGAGCAACAAGACAGCAAGCCCTAATGCACAAGTACTTTTCAAGCCTCTGACCACAGCACATTTGTTAATGTCCCATTAGCCAAGAAGGTCACATGGCCAAACCCAGATTCACTGGGTGGAGAGATAGAATTCACCTCCTGATGCAAAACCATTAATTCACATTGCAAAAGGGCATGCACACAGGGATGAAACAATTTGTGATTATTTTTGCAATCTATCGCAACTATTTCTTACTTAAAAATACTTATTCTAGGAACTCTCTCCTAATTTAAGTTTAATAGAGCCATAAATAAAACACTTCATCCATTTGCCACATATTCACAAAATAAAACTTGTGCTTCTTTTCTTCAGAGGTGGTACTGTATCACAATGGAGGAAGAATCTTCTGGGAGCTTTCAACTCCTCAAGGAGCTTAAGGTTCATGTCCGTCTCTCTTCTGTATTCCCAACAGTATGGTAACTTTATTCGAATGAATAAATGGTTTGTTACCTAAATCTAACACCTAAACAGCAAGGAAAAAAGCATAATGAAGGCTGCTCTCACATATCTTAAATGTTGTGATTTTCTAATTATAATTACGTAAAATTAGAATATACAATCATACAATGAAGCATACATTTCAGTTTAATTTTATTGGTTTGTAGATTTCAGAACTTTTTTCCTGTGTGGTTTATGAATACAACAGAAGAAAAAGATTTAAAGAAAAATGAGTGACTGCATTTTCTTTCATTTCACATTTCTGGATATCAGAGAGATATTTACTTGTAAGGTGCATTCATTATATGCTGATACTTGTCAGCCTTTCACTGAAAGAGCTAAAGGAGATGGAACTTGGGGAAGGCAGAAAGAAACTTGACCTTTATCGAACGGATTCTGTGTTTGGCTATTCAGATTCTGGCCTGGTCAGAATCTTCTTTCAGGATAGCAATTCTTCTTCTCTATCACCAGTGGGGCATCAAGTAACTGTATGTTTGTAAATGATCCTTATCCATCATGTTCATCACTTTTGCATCTTTAATATCAGATGGTTTAACACAATTTCCCAGTAGGGAGGAGACAAGGGAGAGAGAAAATAAATCTAACTTTGTTGAAATACTGATTCATCCCTGGTGATCTTTGGCTATTGGGTTTTATCACAAGAAACAGTTCCTATGAAAAACATTGAAAATGGACCTCTCAAAAGAAGAAAGAAAATGCATTCCCCTAAAATGGTATAGGAGGACGCAGTCATCAATGAGCTGCAAAATCCTCTTCTCTAGTCAAAATCAGTATGGGTCTAGTAGAAATCAGTGAATCAAAGAAACTCAAGCCCAACCATGGTGGCTTTTAGACTGACTGTGCTCTGACTCTTCTTCCTATTCTTTTGTTTTAGTTCTCTATGGTGTGAAGGGAACTTACGGGAAAAGGAGGAGCATTCACAGTGAGTTTCTGCCTTAGACTGTTGGACCAAAACTTGACCCCCACTGTGATGGTGGTGAGTAGGTGGGAAATCCTATTATTGAAAGATGGGGCCTTGAAGAGGTGATTAGATTGTAGGGCCATGCCATAATGAATGGATTTGTAATGGTGGTCAGGGGTATGGTTCTGAGGGCTCTAAAAGAAGAGCACATGAGAAGTGTTCTCTCTGCTCTGCCATTTTCTGCCACGTGAGACCTCTGAGTTACTATCGCCACCACCAACACCTTCACCAAATGTGTTTCTTGGACTCTGGACTTCCCAGCCTCTGAAACTGTAACAATAAATTTCATTTTCTTACAAATTACCCAGTCCTGTGTATTTTGTTATAAGCAACAGAAATGGACTAATATAGCTTCTAAGGGAGTTGACTTAGAGACCCACACAGCAACTTATTTTGCTGTGTCGAGAGTGGTCCCTCTGTCCTTTCTGTATCACGCTCCCTTTCAGGTTCCTGCATTCCCAGATTTCCTGTTGATGCTAATAAGAAATGAGACCCATCTTAATCTTCTGGCTTCCTTTACTGCCTTCTCATAAAGCCTTGGTCACACTCTTTTCTTTCCCTCTAATCCTGCTCAACCTCAGCGTTTCCAAGCCCAGTAAGGGGACATTCAGTGGCAGTCTTCTGAAAAGCAGAAGCTGACATTCAAACCCCAGGCACAGCCTTCCAGCTCCCACCCACAACCCTTAGACTGCACATAACTGCTAATCTCACTCCCTGTCCTCCCCTTGTCCTCTCTTCCTGAACCAAAATGAAGACAGCAAAAGAGGAAACAGCAAGAACAGCCTTCAACAAGACAGAGAGGGATGAGCTAGAGTGGGCAGTAAGGACATGGTCACTAGGTGAAGACTTTAGGCCTTCAGATGGCATGAAAAAGAGGAGAAAGGCCAAACAATGAGCTGCTGACAGCCTCACTGCCTACCTCATGGCCTTCCCCCTGAGAGGGGGTCTACAGGGCCTTTTTCATTGGCATCCTGGATGTGTGATGCTTTCATAACCAGAGTGCTCACGGGCCCCCAATCAGAACCATCCATCCACAGAGCATCCAGGAAAAAATCACTTGAAATTTCTGGCATGTGGACAGTGCTGACTTGAATTCTCCCTATTCGTATACAGATTTGGTCATTTTGATGGGAATTTGGGAGATGCTGAACAAACAAGGATGTCTTGCTGGGAGTAACCAACAAACTTCTCAAAAGACAGATTCACTGTTTCTGCTTGCTCATTCCCCCATAATCTAGCATTTGCCATAACATTAGTGTGAATTTGTTTTAGCCCTGAGCTTTTTCAAATTCCTTGCCACATGTGACACACTGACCATCTATTATTTATTAATGTATTCATTTGGCAAATGCTCAATGAGCATCTGTTGCACGTCAGGTGCTGTTCTGGGTGATAGGAATAGAATGTTACAGTGAACAATACAGACAAAAATATCCCGGCCCTCATGAAGTTTACATTCTTATAAGGTCTCCTATTTCAATTATTTGACATTTCAGTTCTCCCCTTCTCCTTCCTACAACCTTGCTGCTACTTTGCCGTTTTGAAAATGACCCCTTTCTCTCTCAATTATATATCCTCCTTTGGCCAAATTCTTCCACATCCATAGCTCTACCACCTCTGAACTCCTCTCTAAACTTCAGTTTCTCTCCTGGGGTTCTGGACTATCTAATTATCAAGAGGTGGGGCCTAGAATGTCCTTCCACTTCCTAGGGGGAAGGAAGTAGTTACACTTTCCACCATCCCACATTACTGCTCTTCAGTCTCACCAAAGTGATTTGTTTCCCAGGATTCGGATTGCAAACTCTAAACCCTTATTGTATATAAACAGGTGTATATACATTTATGTTAGCTCATATAGTACCCAGTTTATGCTGCAAGCTTAATAAAGAAAATTAGTCAATTGCATTCAACAAACATGTGAATGAGCAAGACACTCATTTCTTTGTTCTGGGGACACAGCAGGCAAAGAGTGGGTATAGCTTAAACAGAAGGCAAATGAGTAGAAAGAAGTAAAGAAGAATGAATAATTTACTACTTTCAGGCAAGGCCAAAGTGTGAACATAGAACATCATACTGATGGTGATATTGAAGGTACAGAAAGTATATAGGCAGAAAATAAACCAGCACATACTAAGAAGATAGCTTTGGAGATGACAAAAGGCCAAATTAGAGAACTGGTGTGAAGAAAAAGTAATGGGGTTAATGAATTCCTGGACATGGGGAATAAGGCACCATTGGAAGTCAAACTTTAAGAGATTTGTAGCAGATTCTTATCTCCTATGGTAAGAATCTTATTGATCTTCTATGATAAGAATCTTATCATCTATGATAAGAATTCTTATTATACTATGATTTGAGAATTTTTGCTTTGAAGGACTAAAGGGACCATAAATATGAGAGATTGCAAGAGCCTAAGGACCAATGAGATTCCCAGAAATTGAAATACTCCAGACAATTAACACTGTCATGTGCGCCATATTGAAATTTGATGGGCACTTTTAAAAAGTCATATGTAAAAGGCTGTTCTTGCTGGGTAGGGTAGAATATCTAAACTATTCCTACATCTATAATCTAAGTAATGTCTTAAAAAGCATAGAATTATTATTATAAAAGAAAAAGGATTTATGAAAAGGCTGTGTTTTTATTTAGGGAGCAAAATATTTGATGTTGTTTAACTGTGTTATATATTAAATTATGAAAGAGCATATTTTCAGATCTGAGGTACTTCTTAGTCTGATAAATTTCTATTTTTATTCATCTTCACTCAATCATTTTATAATTCCAAAGACTACAATTTATCCCAACTATTTTTATTTTTTTAATTTAACTTTTTATTTTTTATTATACATACATGTGGGGTACAGCATTGATTTTCAATAATTGTGTAGAATGTGTGGTGGTTAGGTCAGGATAGTCAGCTTATTCATCATTACAATATGTATCATTCTTTGTGTCCATTGACCAATTCCTCATTAGCCCCCCTCCCTCTCCCTTCCCTTCCCCTTATCCATATCCCAACTATTTTTATTTTTTTAATTTAACTTTTTATTTTTTATTATACATACATGTGGGGTACAGCATTGATTTTCAATAATTGTGTAGAATGTGTGGTGGTTAGGTCAGGATAGTCAGCTTATTCATCATTACAATATGTATCATTCTTTGTGTCCATTGACCAATTCCTCATTAGCCCCCCTCCCTCTCCCTTCCCTTCCCCTTTTCCATATCCCAACTATTTTTAAAATTTATATTTATCATTATTAAAAAGTCTACTTCACAGACATTATAAGTCAATTTAGTTTAATATTCCCCTTGAAGCAAGCTCAGGAGAACACCACATGTCACCCTCCAAGAACACCTCTCATTTGTTCTACGGTACTTTACTTTGTCCAAGCCCTTTCACACACATTAAATCATTAGATCCTCACAATGACCCTGTGAGGAAAGTAAAATAGACACTCTGATTTCTATTTTACAGGTAAGGAAACTGAGACTCAGACAAACTAAGTAAATTGCACAAAGTCACAAGGCTAATAAGTCAAAAAATTCTTACTCTGAGTTTTACAACTTGTAGCCTTTTGCTTTTTCCACTATCCCACTGCACTTCCTACCTTTCTGTGCACCCAGTTTTAACACAGTGGGCCAGAATATGCCTGTCTGTATTAAAGAATTACTATTAGCTGTGGCTTCAATATACCCTTCACACTCTTCTACCTATACATGCCAGTCAAACTATACCCAGACCTATGTGTGCATAAAAAGTATGAAAACAAATCACTATGAGTAGTGACACAGAGATACTTACCAAAATGGTCCAGAGTGTGTATGTAAATAAACATGTCAGCATCTCTCCTCCCAACATCCTTAGACTTGTTCCCAATGGGAATTACAGCTCTGGGGAGAACTGAATTTCAGGACAACTTGCATTGCTCTTGCCTAATGAAAATATGGGAAGACATTTCCTGCTCCATACATCTCCTAATGAAAGAGTGAAATAGATGGAAGGGATTGGCATAGGTCCCTGCCTCCCAGTTCTGTGTTCTCCCTGTCCATCAGATTGTCAAAGGGCATAAGTATTTTTAAGATTCTTGACACACATTGCAGAATCATGTTGTCAATCTTGCTTTGATAGGAAGCTGACTCTCACATAAGGCCCAAAACCTACTCTGGCGGCAACTGAAGCTTTTTCACAGTAAAACATACCTGCAAAAACATAATAGTGTTACCCATCTCTAGTTTAAGGAAAATGTTTAGAGTAAAACTTGAGGCATCTAAAAAAAGCAATTTAGGGAGCCCAGGGGCATATCTTATCCACTTCAGGCCTCTGTGTAAAAAGCTACAGAAAGACTCCCTTTATGATAGACTCTTTTTCCCTCAAAAAAAGGAATTTAGTTCATTGAAATAAGCCTTTGAAATTTCATTATTTCACATACTAGATACACAAGTATGACACAAAGCTCACAGCATAGAAGATTTCATGGTATATAATATTTAAAATTACATGATGTTGTATTTACCTCTTGATGAGTAACATGTCCCCAATTCTGGACCCAAGTGTAGTGCCTTTCTCTAAAAGGAGAATTAAATTCTGGATGGGCTTCTTGTGATTGTGGTGTTAGGGAATTAAGTGTGGGTTGGAATGATGGAAGGTTCACAGATAGTGGTGCTTCCCATGATGGGGAAGGCCCAGAGCATAACAATGAGATTGGGTGGGGAAGTGGAGTGAAAAAGAAGCACAGAGAGGATGTGGAAATCAAAGATAAAGATGCAAGGGTGCTAGGTGGTCATTCATGTCGATGCATATGTCTCCTAGGACGATGGCAGACGATAGGTGGAAGGAAAGACTGGGGCCAGGTGTCCAAGATTTTGGTGAATGAATGGAGAGAGAGAGACAAAGAGGTTGGTGGACAATAGTAATAGAAAGGGGAAAGAGGTGGCACGGCCAGATAGCCAGCTAGCATGAACCTCAA
Organism: Galeopterus variegatus; assembly: GCF_000696425.1. NCBI lineage: Eukaryota > Metazoa > Chordata > Mammalia > Dermoptera > Cynocephalidae > Galeopterus > Galeopterus variegatus. The sequence goes on from NW_007726124.1 coordinate 735,485, forward strand.
AGGTGGGACTTCCAATCAAGATGGTGGAATAAATGGTACCCAGCATCACTCTCTCCCACAATTAACCAATTAACAACTATTAAAAAGCAATGACTGCCAAGCTGAGGCTGCTAAAGCTCACGGGGCAAGAGTTGGCAAGAGCCGCTGCTGTGCCTTTTATATGAAGTTGCTTGGAGGCTGCAGAGGAGAAAAGGGCCTTGGTGGCTCTCAGCCAGCAAGACCACTAATAGAGTTCCCATAGACCTGCACAGGAGCAAGGGGCCACAGACAACTGAAAAAAGGAGCCACTCAGAGCCCAGTGAGTCATTGCAAGGGACCAGTGCACGGTCTGCCTCATGGGAAGTGTTTGAAGTGGAGCACAGGGGGTGGAGGAGACAAGTCTACTGGGGGAATATTGTAGCACAGCATGGACAGCTGATCTCCCCTCCAATTAGCACAGGACCTCTCAGTGGAGACTATTCAGGAATATAAAACTGCAGGGGGTGCAGTTTGCTGAAAAAACGCAGGCCCAGACCAGAGTTTCCACACAACCCAGGTGTACCAGACCTCACAAGACCTGGAAATGCTTACAAGGTCAACAATTAAAGCCTGAAGTGCACAGAAAACTTTCCCAGGGAATCAGCAGCAAAGCAGCAATTCATCTCAACCACAGGGGTCAAGTGCTGGTTCCCACAGGAAGTTCCCCCATTTTAGAAGTAGTCAAAGGACAACAAATTAGTTCTAGTGCAGAGTCTAAGTGGTGAGAACAGTGAATAATCCAACACAAAACTGAAAGAAATAACAAAAATCCTACAGTTCGGAGACAAAGTTCTGATATTAACCAGTAAGGTCTATCGCCACCAAAGAATACCTATAAAACCTAGAAAGACCAGAAGACCTCAGGCTCCCAAGCCAGGCAAGGTGAGGGGGGCTGAGAGCCTTTGCCACGCCCCCTCTATGTCTGCATCCAGCCCAGTGACAACCACCAAGCTGCTGCCAGAAGCACCCTGGGCTCCTAAGCCAGGGCAGTGGGGGTCCAAGGGCCTCAGCCATGCACCTCCAATGTTTGTATCCAACCCAGTGACAACAACCAAACCACCACCAGAAGCCCCCGAGCTCCCCTGCCAGAATGAGGGGAGTGTCACAGGCTTTGACGATGCCCCCACCTTCCTCCTCCTCTCTCCCCATTCCCGTCACCTCACCCCTCTCCCCCTCCTCCCAACTGCTCTGCAACAACATCTTAGAATGCAAATAAAAATAAATAAACAAACTCAAAGGTGCAGGAAATTAACATAAGGATTGAGGAGTGAATAAATACCTGAAAGCTGCAGTGAGATGGGAGGAGGACTGGAAACTGGCTTCCAGACCCCAATACCCAGGGAGTGTAGGAAAAGTAGTAGGCTGCATTTGAAGGGGCTGTAAGGAATGCACTGTCTTTAGGAAAAAGGCAGTCTTCCAGTAAGGCATGGAGAAGAAGGAAGAAATTGGTAAAAGGCTGAAAGTTTAGAAGAGATTGTTGCTAATACTTGGTAAGGGGTTCTAGAGGAAGCAATGGAAAGATGCAAGAGGAATGAGCAAGAAGGTAGAAGAGGAAGAAGAGATTGTGTCAGGGGAAAGAAATCATGGAGAAGTATTAAGAGTAAGGAAGAGGATAAATCCTAAATGACTTACATGTTGGTGGTTATCAAGACCAATAGGCATTCCAACCTACATAAAAAATATCCTGATAATATCTTAATGATGATTGCTTGAATGGAAGGTGGAGCAGCAACTACACAAGTTCCCCTGGATGATGGGTGGAGAATGAGTATAAGAAAGTGCTTCTTGGGCCGGCCCGGTGGCGCACTGCTACAGTGCGCCACTTGGGAGCGCGGTGGCGCTCCCGCCGAGAGTTCGGATCCCACATACAGACCGGTTCCCGCTCACTGGCTGAGCAAGGTGCGGGCGCAACACCGAGGGTTGTGATCCCGTTGCCGGTCCCGGTCCGGTACGGGCGCGACACTGAGGGTTGCGATCCGTTGCCGGACACGAAAAAAGACAAAAAGGAAAAAAAAAAAAAAAAAGAAAGTGCTTCTCAACCTTAAGTGTATCTTAGAATCTCCTGAAGAACTTTTGTAAAATACAGATATTCAGGTCCCATTCCCAACCAATTAAGTCAGAATCAGTGGGAATAGACTTGAACAGTGGTACTTTTGGCAACATTATTCTTTTTAAGATCCCCACATGCAGCAGGGCTGAGAATCATTAGTATGTGGCAATGGTTTTACAAGTTGCTCCCTGGACTAGCAGTATCACTGTGACCTGGGAACTTGCTGGAAAGGTAAAATTTCAGGCCTTGCCCCAGGTTGACTGAATCTGAAACTCTAGAGATGGGGCCCAACAATCCCTGTTTTAACAAGCTCTCTGGGTGATTCTGGTGCATGTTAAGGTTTGAGAACCATTGGTATATGAGGGGCACACGAGGGAGGGCAGGCAGCTATGTCTGTGTCTGTAGGCATCCCGCATGGTCAGAAGTTACTTTCCCGTCAGCATTTTATGAGAGTTCTCACTACATCTCACCAAATTCCTTTTACATGTGATTTTTGGCAGTCTGACAGGCAAAAACCAGAAAAAGAAATAAACACAACATTTTGTTTGTCTTACTTAAGACTGAATATTTATCATATGTTTATAGTTAACATAAATCTTGCATGACACAGTTCAAATCTATTTCCTTGATTTTAGCCCATTACCATCCTGTGGAGGGGCAAACACATGGAACAGTTGCAAAGAGGTAACACACACTCTACCTAGCCTGCTTTTTGAAAAATCACAGGATAAAGGTAGTATTTTAGCTACCAACTTTCAACCCAATAATATGAACATACACAATGACATTTGTTCATGGTCTCTATTTTTATAAAAAAAGAAAGGGGACCACTCAGAAAAAAAAAAAAAAAAATCTTATTGGAATTTTTGGAAGTAGTGGAAAACTGGAGAATATTATTCATGAAAATATATGAAATTTATCATATAATTATGTCAAAATAAATTTCAATTTAATAGTGACTAAAATTCATTCTATGAATAACTTTTCTCATACATTCAGAGAGATATCAAAAGGTGAGACATTTAATTTTTCTCATACTCGGTTGTTTAAACATTGGCAATATGTGGAATAAAACACATGCAGAAATGTGGTGTAGATTTCCTGAAAATGTTAGTTGTTAAATAGAAGGGATCATGTTTCTGTATTTTCTTAAATAGAACTTGGCATATTCTAGGTGGTCCATAAGTTTTAAATAATAACAATTTGCTCTCCAATCTGGCCTCATTTAGCTTCCTTTTTCATTGCAACATCTTGAAATTCTCCCAGTGCTCTTAGTTTGCAATTCACTACTTCCCTCCAGCCCCAAAAAAAGTCTAAGAATAAACATATTTAGAAAAAAAGGCAAAATAAAACAACAGCTTCTTCAAGCTTGGGCTCAACTAACAAATAAATCATTTATACAGAAAAAAATACCTTCTTGAGATAGGAGGTACTCAGTCTCCCTGCGTTCTGGTTTCAGACTATTCCCTTGGGTCTCAAACCACTCCCCTAGGACTCAAGACCCACCTCTGAGTCCTGAGCTCAGGTGCTGGTACCTATTTTCGGTACCGGCAGGTGGAGATTGAGACCACAGGAGGCAGACTTGTGTAATCTTGGTGGCCAAGCATGCTCGCTAAAAAGTTTATCCCTTGAATGACCTCCCACTGGAGGCACTAGAATGCACCTAGAATATTCTAAGCATATTTGGGGCATTTGATGAAATTTGACCAATGAGCATGTTCCAAAGAGACCAAGCCAGTATGTGCAAGACTAGGATACATAACTGGGAACTACCCCCTTAGTTGAATATTCATTAGATGACATGAATATGTATAGATTGCGATACTATAAAAGTCAAATCCGGGAAGCCAGTGGAGCAGTTGCTCACTCTCTCTGGAGCCAGCCTGCACTTTGTCTTTGAGGTGTGCATATCTTACTTTTTGCGTAAAACTTCGCTTTAGCAGGCTGCTCTTTTCTCTGGAACCAGTCAGCACTTCGTCTGTAAAGTGTGTATTTCATACTTTTGTGTTAACCTTGGTGCAGCCACGGATCAGTCTCTGGAACTAGGTTGCACCTCACCTGTGAGGTCTGTATTTCTTATTCTTTACATTAAACCTGTTGTCACTTTCTACTGTGCTCTTCTTGACTCCTGTGGTGGACCTGGTAGAGGATGGAGTGGGTTGAGGTCAGCCATCAGGCATCCCCAGACCTTCTCCTCTGGTAATATCTTTGATGAGCCATCCAGAGGAGCGTCCCCTAGTGACCATGCAGCCACGTGCTCAGGGACCACCTTTAGCGGCTAGGGGTCCTGCTGCCCTGCCTGATCTCAGACCATTGGATGTGATAAGTGGATTTCTCCTCTAATCTGCATTTTTGGGTAACCACTTTTGGTTTCTTTTTCAGATTCCATGGCTCTTCTGTCACTGGTGGCATACACCCAATTGCATCAGGTCCTCAGCTTTTGGGTAATCACTCCCAGTTTCCTGGTAATGATGGGATGCCACCATTGGATGGTAGGATGCTACCATTCCAAGGTTCAGTCCCAGCATGCTGGGACCTGAGGAAGCTGCCCCCAATTGCATTGGGTCCTCTGCACAGGTTTAATACAGCAGATTAGGCTGCATGCTTTGGAGAAGCCAGGATTTTTATTTTAATACCTACCCCCCTTTAGGTTTCTTGCATCTTCTCCGCTGGTAACAGGCCCACCTGTGGGTGCCAGCTGCCTGTATTAGGCCCAGCCTCATGGCTGGGATTTGGGGGACTTACTGATTGCTAGCAGGTGGTGTAACTGCCAATTCCCTACTATTTAGTCAGAGGTGCCAGCATTTTCTGCGGACTAATTTCCTAACCTTGCTCCATCTTATCTCCTCACCTTGTCCCTCCTTCCACTCGGACTCCTTCCCCAACCACCATCTTGTCTTAAGGTTTTTTCTGCAGAAAATTGATTAGCTCATTACACAATCCTGCAGACAATGGGAAGATGAGCCAGTTTCTGGCAACGCTTGTTTAGAAACTGCAGAGCTTATTTATCAACATGAAATATTTCCAGCAGTGACTGAAACAGTATCAACTTCTAGCCTGCAGTGAAACTCAGTAGCTAAGACATAATCTAATTGTTTAAAAGAGTAGCAACAGCAGCCAAAACTGGTGGAGTCATGTGGGATGACCCTCTCCCTTCTCTGTTCCTTCACCATGTTTCACGACCTAGCTATACTAAACCTCATGAACTTTGCATCCTTCCTCACTTTTTCTGTTGTATATCTTCTCATAACACTCTTTCTATGCTGTTTGTTAAAGGTACCACTTGAGTGTGAGAAATGACTCAAGGATGTAAAAGCCAGCATTTAGTTTGTTTGGGAGAGGTCTGCCTACTTGGGTTTGAGTAACTAAGTTTGTGCCTTTTGGTCATTAAAGACCTGATGACTAAAAAGAAAAAGAAAAAGAATATGTCCCTGTCTGAGTTTATCTAGGCAAGCTTTAGAAACATAAATTGATCCACAAAGTTACAGTTGGCTAAATCTCTGAACAAATTTGTCTATCTGTACACAGAGTTCTACAAGTATTAGAGCAGAAGGCCTGTTAGGAAAAAAGGGTAAAAGGCTTAAAATCAGACTGCTATGAGAAATACTATCAGAATTATCAGCATATATTTTTGCCTGGGTTTACTGTTCAAACAGGAATATATTTGTCTCTGCTAGAGGCTTTTAAGGTTAAAGTTGTGAACCCAGCCAAAAACAGGAACATCATTCCATATGCAATTTTTAGATAAATGAGGTAAATTTGATATTTTTGATAGAAAGGTACAAGTATGCAGGAAAAGAGAAGATATAAAGAAAGATGGGGGTATAAAACTATATTTTTGGCAAGGAAGGTTAAAAGGAAAAGAGAATAATTTTGTTGGAAAGAAATATTGTGTAGTAAATTTTGTCCAAAAAAGAATAGCTCAATTGTTCTAGATTGAGAAGAATAGAAGCATGTGATCAAAAAGGAAAGTTTAAGCATGTTGGGAAAGATCTAAGTTGTAATAATGGTTTGTAAAGGGTAAATTTATGCAAGAATTTGGAAAAATTGGCTAAAATTAAAAGTAATTTATGTATTGATTTTTCTTAAAATTGAGCATTAATATCAAAAGTACTCTAATGCAAGGCTAACGTGTGCTCCCCTATGTTGGAACAGCAAGGTTTTCTGGAAGGACTTAACTGCTCTTAATAGAAAATTATAAGAGGATTTTTTTGTCTTTTAGGTAACCAGCCTAGGAAATATATTCCACGTTTTATCAAGACAATTTCTTGTGATTTGTGCCTTTGAAATCTTTTGTCATTTTGGTTTTATTGTATAATGATTTATGATTCTATTTAATTGTTTTAAAGCCTTGTTGTTTGACAGACTTCCCAAAACCAAATTCTAAAAATTCAGTCCTTTAGACTTGAACTAACTTCGAGATGTTCCAGGGCCCCAGAACTTCTCAATGGATATATAAATGAGTGGTATTAAAACCAATTGGACTTATCTGATAAGTTAAAATATATGGAAAGCATTGTCAAAACAAGAAATGTTTGACCTTCTTTGTGTTATACTGATATGCTATTAATATGTGCTCCAAAATTGTATAAGTTTCCTCAAAAACTGATGTGTGTAAGTATATATGCTGTCAGTCATAATTTTAATTTTAAAATGTTGAAATAACCAAAGTTTCTTGTCATGGTCATTTTAAGTGTTGTTGTCCACAGTCAGTGGAGATGCAAAGAACAAAAAGAACTCTGACAAACACAGGTTTCAAATAACTTTAAGATAAATGGACAGAATAAAATTTTTCAGAACTCTAATAAGAAACCTGATGGGTTTATGAAACTGCTAATTAAGATCAAGCAAAGCAAAAATTATGTGAAATTAAATAACTGAGAAAGATAATGTTTTGTTAACTTACATTGTTGGCTTTTTACTTGTTTTGTTTACTTGAATGATAATAACTGATAAAGATGTTTTGTTAACTTACATTGTTGGTTTTTTACTTGAATGTTTTGTTTACTTGACTGTGTTATCTTAGGAAAATTTTGTCTCTTAAGCTATCTATAACTTGCAGCAATTTGGTAAAATATAATTTACGAACAGAGTTGGAAGCATTTGCTTTATTTCCCCTATTTGAAAACTTTCTTTGAGTATCTTTATGATTTTTATGGCAATGTGATTATTTGCATCAGATCGATAAGATTCTGTTCTCTCTTTATAACAGGATACAGTTGGAAGCATTGGTTATGAAATAGCATGTCTCTTGTAAGCTCCTGATCACACTTCATGTTGCCCTAATTTGGCTTAACTGCTGTTTCATCCCCCACCCCACCCCCCTGCTGTGTGGGATCAGACTATCTGGGAATAAGCTTTCCCAGCACCAAAGGATCAGTACAAAGAAAACCTTGAAGGGGTGAGGAGTTCATGACTTAGATGAGACATCCTGTTCCTAAACAAAGGATTCATGAAAGCTCTTAAAATTGTTGATGTACCAATTAATGTATAACTTGCTAAATCTGAGTAAGCCACCTGTCGTCAATCAACTCTTAAGACAAGAGATAAACAAATGCCCTTGGTCCCCCTGCCACTCCAGCTGGGTATCAAAAGCTCTGTCCTCCATCATGTCAAATATTTCCATTTCAAATTAACTCTTTCATCACCCTGACGCAGCCCAAAGCAGTAAGATAAATCATATGTCCTGTTCTATAGAGATGGAAGAAACTATTAACAGTGGGAAATTGTTGGAGTGAACAGAACTGAAGCCAGTTTGGAACCTAAAACCACATCAGCTGTAGGCAAATTTTAAAAGGACACAGTTTTTGTTGTTGTTTGGGTTTTTTTGGCATGCATTTCTCTGAGTTCCCTCTTTTCCCATGGTTATTTGATATTTTGATCCTTGGTTATGGAACAAGATGACATTTATTTACATGAATGTAAAGTTGTTTTCCAGCCAGCCTGAAGCTGCCAACTTGCAGACCCTGGGAAACCAAGGAAGACATCAATAAAGCTATACCGATTCCACCCCTCCAGCAAGACCATGAGATAACAACAAAGGTTAGAGCCATTCCAAGACAACCTCAGCCCCTGGTGCCTCAGCCAGTTCCTACTCAGCCTACTTCTTGACCATCTGTACCATCAATTCCAACTTCTCAGAGCAGTTCAGGCTCAATCTCTAAGGGTGACATTAGGTCTCCTGCTCTGACTGCTCCCTCAAGCACATGTGTACAGCTAACAATCTGTTGGTCACAATCACATACTTGCGAAATCTGGGTTGTCTCCAGAGGCCATTTGGGCTCTAGCTTTTGAATCCCTACAAACCTAGAGGAGGGAATCATATACTCTATGTCTTCCTCATGTTCACACTGCTCCCCAGGTGGCAGTTTTTGGTACAGGAAGAGGTCTGACAGAGAATAAATGGCATTGGCAGATGAGGAAGGTTTGATTTTAGGGTGCTTATACTCTGGACGTGTTAATGGGCTGCTATTCATATTCATGGAGGTACACAGACTGAATATGCTTCCTAGCCTAGGCACATCTGTTCTGGGCAATATTTGTAAGGGTAAATAAAAATGGAAGTGAATGCAGGTTGGTTAAGTCTCTTCCTGTCCAAGGGTCACTAGGCCTTGGGGCAGTTACTGGTACTTTGGGGACTGGCTAGAGAAGCCATGAGTCCTTAGAGTGGATAGAGGGAACAGGAGGCAGTTTGTCTCTGGATGGACAACCACCTGGTCTACAAGGCAGGGGCATCTCTGAGGCTGAGTTTCTGCTCCAACAGAATATTGCAAATTTGGAGCGGTGGGCAATGGAAGATCTTAAAGTGTGGGAGGTACTGTCAATGATTTGTCCTTCTGAAGGGAGCCAGAGGCAGACTTGGAGGTGGTTTCAAGACCAGGAGCACTTGAAGGAATAGATATTTGTTGTTGCAGAAGGTCAAGTCATGGTGGCACTGGGGAAAGAGAAGCTTGCAAGAGCCATGGTGAATAGGCACCAAAAGGGTACACCTTTCTCAAGTAAAACATGTTATATTGGTCTGTTTCTGTTGCTTATAACAAAATACCTAGAACTGGTTGATTTGTAAGAAAATAAAATGTATTGCTTACAGTTTTGGAGGCCAGGAAGTCCAAAGTCCAGGGAACACATCTGGTGAGACCCTTCCTTGGTGGTGGCTTCACAGCAATGCAGGGATTTCACATGACAGAAAATGGTGGAGCAAGAGAAAACTTCTCATGTGCTCTTCTTTTAAAGCCCTTAGAACCATGCCCATGACCACCATTAAGCCATTCACTATGGCAGGGTCTTTGATGGAGTTTGGATGTGTTGTCCCCTCCAAAACTCATCTGGAAATTTGATCCCTAACATGGCAGTTTTGGAAACTGATTGTGTCATGGGGGCATATCCCTCATGAATGGATTAATGCTTTCCCTGGGAGAGGGGGAATTAATGAGTGAGTTCTCGCTCGATTAGTTCCTGTGAGAGCTCATTGCTTAAAAAGACCCTGGCACCTTCTCTCTCTCTCTCTTGCTTCCTCTCACTATGTGATCTGTTTGTACCCGCCGGCTGCCTGTCACTTTCTGCCATGAGTAGAAGCAGCTGGAGGCCTATGCCAGATGCAGCTGTTCCAGAATCATAAGCCAAATAAACCTCTCTTCTTTATAAATTACCCAGTCTCAGGTATTTCTGTTATAGCAACACAAAACGGACTAATACAGTCTTCACAATCTAATCACCTCTTCAAGGTCTCACCTTTCAATTATCATAATAGGGTTTCCCACCCTCTTAACGGTCACAGTGGGACCAAGCCTTCAGCATGTTAAACTTTGGGTTGACACAATTCGATCCACTGCATTTGTCTCTTATGAGCCCTTACAGGAGCCCCAAGAGGCCAGAAACAACTTTACCTACTCATGCAAATCTGTAGAAGATCTTAAATACCTAGTCAGAAAAGAAAATAACTTAAGAGACTGACATGCAACCAAATAAGTGATGTGGTGGATAATCATAAGCCTAGTAATTTTCCTGGTGATGCTGAATATTGTACTGTCATTCTGCTATTTTGACAAACCCCCTCCTCTAAGTAAAGATTTATTCTGTCCATGCTGGGTCTAGAGACTCTTGTCATAATGATAAAAATGAACATCTGCAGCCTAGCCATTCTCCTTTTTTCACTCACAATGGCTAATGCAGAATGCTAAAACAATGCTGTAGTCAGAATGTCTTCCATTATACCTAAAGGGGAAACTTTTTCTAATTGCTGGGTATGTCGTTACAACTCTCATATTAGGTCAAACCCAATACAGGCATTTCCTCTAGACAGCACAAAACCCATGACATGTATAAACCTGACATCCTTGCACAATACAGCATCTAAAAAGGTAAAACAAAGATTAAATTGCACCCCTCTTAACACAGTCTTCCACCTTAGTGGAAGACGAGTGGCTTAGACCACCCCAGAAATTTACCCTATGACTTTCCCAGGTTCATGTACCCCAAATGACACCCATTGGTGCCCTGTTAAAAACACCTCTAGCGGGGCCGGCCCGGTGGCGCACTGCTACAGTGAGCTGCTTAAGAGCGCGGCGGCGCTCCCGCTGAGGGTTCGGATCCCACATACAGACCGGTTCCCGCTCACTGGCTGAGCGAGGTGCGGGCGCAACACCGAGGGTTGCGATCCCGTTGCCGGTCCCGGTCTGGTACCGGCGCAACACTGAGGGTTGCGATCCATTGCCAGACACGAAAAAAGACAAAAAGGAAAAAAAAAAAACACCTCTAGCTAGGGAACCCCAGGTACCAAAAGTAATTGTGGCCTGTGGGAAGGATATGACCTGCCCCAGGTACCTGAAAAGTAGGGTTTGACATTCCCAAGGCAGCATTTAACACAACTTTGTGGGGTAAGGATTTTATTACTCAATCAGGAGGGCTGCTTTCCCAAGATTGTAACACCTCTAATTCCCCTGGTTGGGTATCACAGATAATCAAAGAACTTAACACGACTTCTCTCAGATGGGCCTACTTTCCATTGGGATATGTCTTCTTATGCACAGACCCCTCAAATTGGTCACCAGTCCTTTGTCCCCCAAATTTCATATACCTGAAACGAAGGTTTATCTCACCCCTTAAAACAAGGGCTTATCCATGCATAGATAATGTAATATTTGCAGGACAGTGCACTCTGGGAAACTTGGTCCCTAACAACGTACTCGTGTGTAGTAGAACACACAGGCAAAGACAAGCCATAGGCCTAATATAAACAGGAGGCAGAAAGACACAGAGAATTTAATATAATTAAGGGATTGTTAACCAGGTTCTAAAGAACTGAAAAATTAAAAAGAGAAATATTACCACCAGGCCAACCCTTCTTCTCCCTAGTAGTGGCAATTTGTTCCACTAGAAATAATTTATTCCTGTTTACAGTGTCTCCAGCATTCTCAGAGCCAGCCTCAACACACCCTTCAGAAAGCAATGGCCCCTCTCCAGATGTTTCAATCCAAGCTCTTCAGGACAACTCTTCCAAATTTATAGATTTTAATTCAATCTCCTCTGATATTCTGCAGAAATATTGGGGAAATGTGAGTACCACTTATTTAAGAAATAATTAAGAAGTTTTCACTAATTTTTTTAATGAGATAATAGCACTGAAGTTATGCTCCCCCCCAAATCCTTATCCTTTAAAGATTCATACTAAAATATTTACATAAAAAATAATATGAAGTCTGTGACTTGCTTCAACATAATCTAAGGGTTACTGATGGTGGGAATACAGATAAAACAAGATTTGAAAGAATTGATAATGATTACAACTGGATGATAAATATGTGAGAGTTTGTTATAGTATTCTATATTTTATGTTTGAAATTTTCCATAATAAAAAGTATTTTTAAAAGCAATGGTATTTATATAGTAAAAACACATAGAAAGTGTAAATATCAAGTACATTGGAAGAGTTGCCATTGGTGGGAGCGGGGATGGAAATCAGCAGTGGGAATAAAAGAAGAAAATTAATAAATAAATAAAACATAAGAAAGCTCCTCACACAGACCAATAGCCAAAGTATGCTATCACCTAAGGAGTACAATTGGCTCAATCTTTCAGTACAAGAGTCCTAAGTCTTTAAACCGGCATTTAAGGTCTTCTAAATTTGGACTTGATATACCTTTTTAAACTTACTTTTTTCATTCACCTTCAAAATCTAATATCCCATCAAAATAAAATACTTATTGTTGACCATGTGCCTTAATCCATTCAGGCTGCTATAACAAAATATCCTAAAGTGGTGTTAAAGAGCAAACTTTCAACAAATTGAGTTTAAAGATCTCATTAGGTTTTATTAGTGATTCATGAGTTGGGCAGCATCCCATCTATGAAATAGAAAGGCATTCCACCTGGCATGGCCAAACAGCTGGTTTTTTGTAAGGTCGCTTGAACAAGAACAAAAAACCAGCAAAATCAAAAAGTGAATTGGTTAACATCTGGTTACTTTCTCAGGTTGATTGGGTCCCTTATGACTGGGTGCTGTGAATCTCCTGTTTTTTGGAAAACTGGTCCATTTCTGAGTTCCTTTTGGCACCTAGCATAAATGACTTTATTCTGATTTGGTTTGGTCTGTTAAGGCCTAGTTTTGGAGCTCGATCCAAAACAGGCCAAAACAATGACTTCCCATAAATTTCATTTAACACTGAGTAGCTTATAAATAACAGAAATTTATTTCTCATAGTTCTGGAGGCTGGGCAGTCCCTGATCAAGGCACCAACAGACTCAGTGTCTGGTGAGGACCCACTTTTTGGTTTGGAGATGGCACCTTCTTGCTGTGCCTTCACATGGTGGAAGGTTAGCTAGCTCTCCAGGTCTCTTTTGTAAGGTCACTAATCCCAGTCATGAAGGTTCTACCCTCATGACCTAATTACCTCTTAAAGTCCCCACTTTCTAATACTATCACCTTGGTAGGTTGTGAGTTTGGGGGATGGGGGGAATACAAGCATTAAGTCCATTGCATCAAGTATATCCTATTCCTTTCTGACTCCGTGAGGTAGTTCCTGATGTTTCTACTGCCCCAAATTCTGCCCATGCCCCATCTTTGCAAGACAACTTTTCACACATCCTTCAAAGTCTAGCCCATATATGCTTCCTCTTAATGCTTTCCCTAGTGCTCTCTTATCTCCCAGTGGAGAGTCATCTCTGTACAAAGCAACAACAAAAAACTAAATGTAAAACACAGCACTTTATCAGAATATTGCTTAAGTGTTTGTCCTTTTCTAATTGTACTAGAGTTTTTTTGTTGGTTTTTTGGTTTTTTGTATATGCCTTCTGCTTTAAAGAACCAGTTCTTTGCAATGTAGCATCCTAGGAAACATACCAGCTGTATTCATCTCTGTATCCCATAATGCTTATCACTGTGTCTCAAATATTGCAAGTGTCTCCTAAATGATAGGGGAAAGGATGAAAAGAAGGAAGAAAGGGAGAGAGGAAAATAAAGATTGACTGAATGAATGAATGAATTGGACTTCATTTCATTGGTTCTTTCAAGGGAGAAAACTGACCAACAAAGTACCCAAACTCACTTAAAAACATAAAAATGGTTTCATAACAAAGATTGTCATCCATTTTATACCTTATTTCTCAGTTTTTTGGAGCTTCCTTTTTTAAAGTGTTCAAGTGCATGCATCAAATGGTATAAAAGAAATGAACAAATAAGGTAAAGCTGAAAAGTCCAGAAGACTTTTGGAAGGACACTGACTCCCTTTATGCCCACTGTGACAACAGCAGTAACGAGGAAGAGTTGTTTCAACTCATTGCTCTTGGAGGAGAGGTTCTTCCCCACCTCTTACTCTACTTGCCTCAGCTGATAGGCTCAGCAAGAGGCAAAAATAGCAATGGGGACAGAAAGAACTCAGAGTCCTTTTATGAGAGGTGACAAAGGTGGCTTCAAAGAGAGGCATTCCTGGGCTCAGATCCTGCTGTGGATTGAATTGTGTCCCCCAAAGTTCATTTATTGGAAGCTTAATCCCCACTGTAACTGCTGAGAGTGAGAAATCCTATTATGGTAATTGAAAGGTGGAGCCTTGAAGAGGTGGTTAGATTGTAGGACCATGCTGTAGTGAATAGATTAAAAATGGTGGTCAGGGGCGTGATCCAGAGGGCTTTAAAAGAAGAGAAAGGAGAGCCTGTGTCTCTCTCCACTCTCTCTGCTCCTCCATTTCACAATGTGATACCCTGTTGTCACTGCCACCACCACCAAGACCCTCACCATATGTGTTCCCTGCACTGTGGACTTCCCAGCCTTCAGAAACTGTATGCAATAACTTTCATTTTCTTTATAAATTACCCAGTTTCAGGTATTTTGTTATAGGCAACAGAAGTGGACTAATACAGAAAATTGGTACCAGAGAAGTGGGGTGTTGCTTATACCAAATACTTGAAAATGTGGAAGTGGCTTTGGAACTGGATGTTAGGCAAAGGTTGAATGAGTTTGGAAGACTCAGAAGAAGACAAAAAGATGAGGGAAAGTTTGGAATGTCTTAGAGACTGGTTACATGGTGGTGAGCAGAATACTGATAGGACATATGGACTATAAAGTCCTTATTGGAAACTGGAACAAAGATCAACCTTGCTGTGAATTGGCAAGAACTTGGCTGAACTGTGTCCATGCCTAGTACTTTGGGGAAGTTGGAACTTAAGTATTATGAACTGAACATTTGGTGGAAGAAATTTTTAAGCAGCATAACATTCAGGAAGTTGCATGATTACTCCTAAAAGCCTACTCTGAGTTATGGCAGCAAAGGCATGGCATAAGGCCAGAACTTAAAAGGGAAGCAGAGCATAAAGATTTGGAAAATTTGCAGCCTGGCCATGTGGTAGAGAAGCAGAGAGCATTTTCAGAAGAAAGATGCAGTGATGCTAAGAAGATTAGTACAAAAGAAAGGGATTGTCAAGAGAAGGGGGGAAAGGCCCTGAAGGCATTGCAGAAGTCTCTGGGACCAACCCTTCCATTTCAGGCCTAAAGGCCTAGGGAGACAGAATGGTCTTAGGGAACAGGCCTGAAGTGCCCTCCACAAGCTCATTGCTCAGGGCTACCTCAGCACCAGCACCCCAGCTGTTTCAGCTGCTCCAGCCATGGCTAAATTGGCCCCAGGTGTGGCTGGACCCTCGGTTTCAGAAAATACAAGTCATAAGCCTTGGGTGGTGTTCATGTGGTGTTAGGTCTGCAGTCTCACAGAATGCCAGAGCTGGGAAAGCTTGGGAGCCTCCGTTTCAATTTCAAAGGATGTCTGGAAAAGTCTTGGGGCCCAGGAAGAGATCTTCCACAGGGGCAGATTTGCTGCAGACAACCTTCACTAGAGCAATGCCAAGTGAAAACGTGGGATCGGAGTTGCAGTAGAGAAACCCCAACAGCACCAAGCCTAGTGGAGCTATGAGAATGGGATCACAGTGGAAACCCCAAACCTGTGGAGCTAACAGCATGGAACAACAACCTGCAAAAGCTAAAGCATCAACTGAGACCAGGAAAGCGATAGAAGTGGAGCTGCCTGAGGACTTGGGGACCCAACCCCTACACGAGTGTGCAGAGAACACCGAATATGGAGTCAAGGTACCTGATTTGCCAGCTTTGAGATTTAATGCCTGCCCTTCTGGATTTTGGACTTGAGACCTATTACACCTTTCTTCTGGCCTATTTCACCCTTTTTGAACACAAATATGTACCCTACACTTGTCCCACCATTGTATCTTGGGAATAAATAACTTATATTGATTTCACAGATGGGACTTTGAATTTTGGACTTTTGAGTTGAAACAAGTTAAGACTTTGAGGATGAAAGGAATGTATTTACCTGTGAGAAGGACATGAACTTTGAGGAACAGTGGCAGAATGCTGTGGATTGATTGGTGTCCCCCAGGGTTCATTTATTAGAATCTTATTTCCAACCATAACTGTTGAGGGTGGGAAATACTATTATGGTAATTAAAAGGTGGTGCCTTGAAGAGGTGATTAGATTGTAGGACCATGCTGTAGTGAATGAATTAAAAATGGTGGTCAGGGGCATGGTTCAGAGAGCTTTAAAAGAAGAGGAGAGCCTGTCTTTGTTCTCTCTGCTCCACCATTTCACAGTGTGATACCCTGCCACCATTGTTTCCACCACCAAGACACTCACGAGATGTATTCCCTGCACTGTGGACTTCCAAGCCTTCAGAAACAGCAAGCAATTAATTTCATTTTCTTTATCACCCAGTTTTAGGTATTTTGTAATAAGCAACAGAAATGGACTAATACAGATCCCGTGCATGGTCTTCCTAGGTCTGTGACCACATGCTAGTCATTCAACTTCTGATTTTCTCTGTTGAGTTTTCTTATTTTTAAAACAGTAACAGCTATCATGGTAACCACTGATATTACTGACTGCCCTGCCTTAACCTTCATTTAAATGAGGTGATGCCTTTTAGGCAGAAGGGAGGCAGTTGCAGAGTTTTCTTGTTGAGAGGGGAGTGGGTTGGAATGATCCTGTGATTCCATGGAGAACGGTATCTGGGTGGAAGCCTGGCAAAAAGGAGGGCTGAGAGGTCCAGAAGTACCAGAATGGAGGAAATATATTTTTACCATTTAACAAACTTGCCAGTTTTCATCAAAAAAAAAAAAAACAAAAAGAATGATAATTAATGCTTTGATAATTGTAAATTCCTTACTAACATTACTTTTACATTTTGTAGTATGCACATACAGTTTTATGTGAAGTTTTTGTACAGAGGTAAGGGTGGAATGTAAAATATTTGTATCAGTATTCTTTCCCACCATTTAAGATAACTTTATTTTTACTGTAAGTTATTTAAGTAGTAACCGTCAATAGAAAACAAGGTGATAATTCATATCCAAAAGGTAGGGGGGAATGCGTTTTTTTTTGTTTGTTTGTTTTTTGTAATGATCTTCAGTGTTTCATTTGGTCACCATTAAAGTTTGCCAAAATTTCAAATTTTCTCTATGAAAAATTAGATGTGTTGAAACCAAGTACACAAATAACATTTTATTAGATGCAAAACACTATGTGAGTACATAAATAAGCTTTAAAGAAGAGATGTAGTACCATACTGTATTAATAATAAAACAGACATATTGAATGGTGAGAAGCTAATTTCTGTTTAATATATATAGAAATAGTTAAAACTTGGTAAATGGGGGATGAAAAAGAAGAAATATCTTCATAAAACAACAGTTATTTTATCTGTAAAAATCAGTGATCTTTATGGCTTACTCCAGTAATACAAAGATAATGAAATAGCAGTTCTTTAAATTTCATAAAGCATATGTAGAAATATGCACTTATAGCTGCTATTTACTTTTAAAAACCATAGGAAAACTATGCATATGTAATAAAAATAATTGCACTCCCTACTATTAACTATAACTTTTATCAAAGGTTAATAGTTATACTATTCTACAATCATCAGTACAGGTATTTCAGTATTCAAACATAGTTCATAAACATGCTATTTTAATCGTTTTCTCAGAGAAGACTTTTCTGAAACAACAGCATCCCCCATCTGAACTATATCTTCCTCCTCTTACTCTTTGTCATAACATTCTTTTACTGTCATAGAACAGTTTTAAATTGTGCGTCAATTCAAGTGGCTCTTTAACGCCATTTCCTCCCATCCAACTAGACTGTAAGCTCTGTGAGAACTGCCCTGCCTTTTGTTCACTATTTTGTCCCAGCACCTAGCACAGTACCTACCACCAAGCAGGAACTTTCCAGATACTCATAAATCTATTCACATTTCCCCAGTCCCCTCATTTTATTCCTTTCCTGCATCTTTCCCTTTATTGAACCCCTACACTTCCCAGCTCCTCCATTAACCCCTGCGAAGTATTCACTGACTGCTGAACTAGGAGATCATCACTGAGCAGCAGGAGATGACCAACCTAAGTAGATGGACAGCTGCCCTCCAGGATGATGCCACCCTCACAAGAAGTAAGGAAGAACACAGCATTCCCCAGAAATGCTACAGGAAATAGGGAAGGGGTGGAGAAAGAAAGGTCACTGATACCAAAGTCCTCAGAGCCAACAGCTGACTTTGCAGGACAGCCCTGAGCTCAGTGCCATTGTTCTGCTCTGTGGCTGGGGAAGAGCAGGCTGCACAGGGATGCCTGGAGATCCAGAAGCGAAGAAGCAAGATGGTGAAGACCTGGATCTGAATTTGGATTCTTTCATTTACTAGACATGTAAACTTTAAAAAATGTGCTTAAATCCTCAAAATTTACATTTTTCAACTGCAAAATGCAGATATTACTGCCCTTCACATGATGGTTGTGAGACTTAAATGACAGGACGCTTAAGAGTTTAAACACATTTACAGACACACATTAAAGTTTCAATTAATACAATGAAGCCACCACAATTACTTGACCCAGGTTGGTAAACATTCAAGACTGGCTTTGCATAAATAAGCTTTGAATTACATGAATCAGCCTCCTTGATCTTTTCCTGTCTTGTACAATGAATCATCTACCCAACTTCTTTCCAAACAATGAGATATCACATCTTAAATATGCAAAACTGTAGTTTGTTATTTTTACCATAGGAATTAGAGATATTGTTCTGCTCATACTGTCCCCTCATACACTGGAGTACTGAGACACTCTACTAGCTTTGTCACAAGATAAGAATGTTGTTTGCCTTGCTCTCTGTGCTACTGGGCCTGAGCCCCACTTGGAGGTTGCTCGAACTACGTCAAATATGGTTTTAGAAATAAGATGGTAAAGGGGCCTGTGCCTCTTAGTAGCAGTATCCATGGAGAACTTTCTTCTGTAGAGAATTTTTCCAAAGCACTTTCATATATGTTATGTTGTTTAAGCCTCAGAATAATTGTGAAACAGAGCTGGAATTATCCATTCCAGTTTCTTTTCTTATTTTCTTTAGTCTTTTCCCCCCTGCCACAAACTTGGGATAAGAGGCTAACTAATTTGCCAAAAGTTTTACTACCAGCGTGCTAATATTTTGAAAGATAAATTAATGACTTAATTAATGAGCTAGTAAGTAAGGAATCCAAGCCACTAACCCAGACTGTCAGCTTTCTCTTCCTATCCGCTCCTCTCCTGTTTCCTTTGCCTTCCCTTCTGACTACCCCTCCCCCTCTCTTCCTTTTTCTGGTAATTTTTCATAATCTCTATACCAGCTTTTATATCCTTTGGAACTCTGGAATGCAAAACTAATGCGATTATTAAAGTATGAATCTCAGAAAACAAAGCATAATAGCTATTGTTTTTTATTTTGACATTATTGTTTCTAAGTACAGTTAAAAGAAACCCAGCTTTCATTAATCATGCATCAACATGTTATGTGAGTGAAGCTGTTAACAGACTTTAAACGTTGAAGTAAATATTTGCAGGCTTATGTTGGCATTTCTTTTTGCCTTTTAAGTAAATTACCTTATAATCATCTGAATATAAAACTGCCCTGAAACTGTATAAACGAGCCATAACTTGAAAATAAAAACTTAGAAACCTCAAAACATATTACTAAAGTTAAAATGTAATGACCCTGAATCTCCTTTTTACATGTAGAAAACACAAGGACAGATAAAAGACAGGAAACGTATTGAGGGTTTCACATTCAAGAAGAATGTATGTTATTTTGTTATGAGGGAAAAAGCTCTGGATTTATAAGCAACCTTGAGTGTAATATAATTAATATGGGTTATTTTTTTCTTACAAGTTTGACATCATCAAATGTACCAAATTTCTGAAAAACAAGACTATTTGTACTTTCTTTATTTCATATTCCATGTGTCTTCCACCATCCTGTGCGAGGAGCCTTATATCAGCATGATCGTCCTGCAGAATATTATACTGCAATATTAAAGGCACAGCATTAAATATTGTTTTCATCCCAAGTAAATGTCAAAAAAAAAATTAACCATGTAATATGTCGCATCAATTTAAAATATCAGTCACATAGTCTTTGACATTTTGACAGTGTTTTGGCTTACTAAGTAAATCTCATCACAAATATTTCATAAACACTTCAGGCTTTAGAAGTTGGTTAAATATGTTTCTAAGAATCTGTAGATTCATAACAAACTAGGGACTATCAAAGGTCTTTTAGTAACAATTCACACTCATTATCCCACTTGGCATTTAAGAAAGAAGATGCGTGCCCTACCTGAAGGAAAATGGTGGAAAAAATTTTCTACTTCAGCGTCAGATTTTATCCCCAGCTGGAGCAAAGGAAAATTTTCTAAGAGCTGGCAGCTCTTCTGGCCTGCAAAATCACAGCACCTGTAGCTAAATCATTAGCAAAACTAACCAGAAGACAGTCTGACACACATAAATCATCACAACAATAGGTGCTCTCTATTACTTTCTTAAAATAGCATCAAAAATGATAGAATTTATTTTGTCTGTCTTCTCCCTCTAGAAGGAAAAGCTCCTAGAGCAGTGTTGCTTTTCTCATTCACCCAGTATCCCCAGCCCCAAGAATAGGACCCACACAGAGTGGGTGCCTAGTATTTGTTAAATAACTAAGCACAAATTTAATCTGATTAAAGCCTTATCACCAGAGACTTGCCTTTACAGTACTTCAAAAAGTTTGTGGAAAAATAAAAGATAATATGAATTGAAGTACCCTCATATAATCACGGTACTTTTACATAGTGTCCAAACTTCCAAACTATTTGTAGCCCAGATCAACATTAACACTAATTTCACAGCTAGTTTATGAATATATTTAATCCAAGTTGCTAAATATTAAAAGATATCTGTAAAAGATTTCTTAAGTATTTGTTTTGCATAATGAAAACAAAAAGTGCCAAATGTAATCTCAATAACAATCTACCCGGAAGGACAAATTCTCACATTCAAGATTTTAGCTATTGCCATCACTACTGCAATCAAATTAATGACTGAGGAAAAACTACCAGATTTCCTCATGACACATGCCTGCAACTACAGCACTGTGCCCCTGACCTTAATAAGGACAGTGTAAACAGTGATTAGCTCCCTGCACATGAAGATGGTACGTGATCCCTGTCAAGCTACACGACTATGCCTGTTGTCAGGTTACAGCAATAGCTAAGCTAAAGCCGAAATGTTTCATTATTTTAGTTATGCTAAATTTTCCAGTTGTATTGTCTGGGTTAGGGGTTAGGACCCACAGACCCTTCAAACCTGTTGTACAGACTGGGTCACCACACCCTCACACTCAGGTCTGCGCTAGGTAATTGAGAAAGATCCTAGAAGCCGTTGGCAGACAACACAAGCTCGGTCCACAGCAGCAACAGCAGCGGCCTCCTGGAGGGTCCCAGGGGCACTGGCAGCAACAATAGCGGCCTCCCCGTAGCGCCCCCCCCCCCCCCC